>NW_011494775.1:2318687-2366390 GCF_000754665.1 Bison bison bison | reverse complement strand
CGCTAAGAGTCAGACACGACTGAGCGACTTCACTTTCACTTTTCATTTTCATGCATTGGAGAAGGAAATGGCAACCCACTCCAGTGTTCTTGCCTGGAGAATCCCAGGGATGGCAGAGCCTGGTGGGCTGCCGTCTATGGGGTCGCACAGAGTCGGACACGACTGAAGCGACTTAGCAGCAGCAGCAGTAGTAATTTAAAACACAGAAAATATAGTTTTGTATAAACATGATGATCTATAGCAAACTAATTTTTTATACCAGCAAATGAGCTATACTTTGAAAATTAATCTAATATGCAATAATAATAAGAGTCGTGTCCGACTCTGTGCAACCCCAAAGACGGTAGCCCACCAGGCTGCCCCGTCCCTGGGATTCTCCAGGCAAGAATACTGGAGTGGGTTGCCATTTCCTTCTCCAATGCATGAAAGTGAAAAGTGAAAGGGAAGTCGCTCAGTCGTGTCCGACTCTTAGCGACCCCATGGACTGCAGCCTACCAGGCTCCTCCGCCCATGGGATTTTCCAGGCAAGAGTACTGGAGTGGGGAAGGATATATAGGATTACATAAATGTTGATACAGTTATAGTGTAGACTATTATGCGATCTTTTAAAACATTTTTCAAAAGACTTTTAAAGATTTGGGAGAAAGTACAGTACGTATTGTGGAAAAAATGTGACTTTCAAACTTTATTCACAACGTAATTCATTTTAAATATAATTATAATTCTCTAAAATACACAGAAAAATGTTTGGTAGGTAGCTTTGTATGGCAAAATCCTGGGTGACTTCCCCATATTTTTTTTCTACTTTAAGTTTTCATTAGTGAACATGCTTTATAGATACATATACACACATATTCATTAAAAAATTCTTATCAGAAGGAGTTTTAAACCCTGGAAACTAGAGCTTTGCTTATTTAAACTCTAAGGAGAGCAGTCAGGCCTTAAGTGAATATAACTTTTGTTGCTGTTGTTGCCCTCAATCTTTCCCAGCCTCAGGGTCTTTTCCAATGAGTCAGCTGTTTGTATCAGGTGGACAAAGTATTGGAGCTTCAGCTTTAGCATCAGTCCTTCCAATGAATATTTAGGACTGATTTCCTTTAGGATGGACTGGTTGGATTTCCTTGCAGTCCAAGGGACTCTCAAGAGTCCTCAATACCACAGTTCAAAAGCATCAACTGTTTGGCTCCCCACTGGAAACGCCCTCCGCCGTATTCTTTCCATCTTGTTTGAGGTCTCAAACCACTGCCTCTTCCCCAGGGTAGACCCCACCGCAATGAGGTTGTCGTTGTTCAGTTGCTCAGTTATGTCCGACTCTTTGCGACCCCATGGACTGCAGCACACCAGGCTTCCCTATCCTTCACCAACTCCCGGAGCTTGCTCAAACTCATGTCCATCAAGTCGATGATGCCAGCCAACCATCTCATCCTCTGTCATCCCCTTTTCCTCCTGTCTTCAGTCTTTCCCAGCTTCAGGGTCTTTTCCAAAGAGTCAGTTTTTCGCGTCAAGTGGCCAAAGTACTGGAGCTTCAGCTTCAATATCAGTCCTTCCAATGAATATTCAGGACTGATTTCCTTTAGGATGGACTGGTTGGATCTCCTTGCAGTCCAAGGGATTCTCAAGAGTCTTATTCAACACCACAGTTCAAAAGCATCAGTTCTTTGGCGCTCAGCCTTCTTTATTGTCCGCCTCTCACATCCATACGTGACTACTGTAAAAACCATTACTTTGACAATATGGACCTTTGTAGGCAAAGTAATGTCTCTGCTTTTTAATACACTGTCTGGATTTGTCATAGCTTTTCTTCCAAGAAGCAAGTATCTTTTAATTAACTTTTTATATTCATCTAATTTTTTTCTAAATTTAGGATTAAATGCTTATGCAATTACTGAACCAATATCTAGAATAATCTCACTAGTTATTTGGAAATCATGTTACATGGAAATGCAGAGGCACACAGGTCAAATGAGCTAGAGGGTCTCAGGTCAGACATTATTCCATCTTCAGAAGACGGGACTCCAGGAAGTGCATTAATCAGCTTCTGTCTTTCTCTAAAGAAATGCTTATTCTACTCAGAGACCAAGTTCTAATTTGATCCATTCATATTGAGGTGGTTGGCATTTATAATTGATGGTGGGTTTGGCTTATTGCTACATTTCTCACATTGCCACCAAACTGTACAGCTGTTAGAGGCATGATTCTCTATGTTCAGCATACTCTGGAGCACTCTATGCAAGGCATCTCAGAGAAATATCCTCCAGAAAGCATTTTCCACATAGCGTTCTGGTGGGCAAATGCCCCCTGGAGGAGCAGGGGCCCTGAGTTTTGCACGAATTCCTGTAGTATTGACTTCTCACCACTCTTCTCCCATCAAACTTTGTATTTCAGTTGGAAATTGTCTATATTAACCAGAAACTGAAATAATGGTCAATATAGACATCAGAGGAGGAAGTGAAGGTGGTTAAAAAAATGTAGGGAAATTTGACACTTCTTACCCAAATCAGATTCTGTAATCCTTAAAATAGCAAGTGTTTTAATCTTCACTTCCTAAGTAGAAGTCTACTGACTCTACTATTATGGGAAATTGTGATCAGATCAATACCGTGTATTACTGATATTATCTTGTGATGTGCCAAGTTTGAATGGGAACAGTAGGTTTAAAGCAGGGTCATTTGTTTGATTGGCTAAGTTATTTAAGTGGTTATACATTATGATTATATGAAGATTCAATCAAAGCTGAGCTCCTACCTCCCCTCACCCCCGAAAGAGAAGCAAAAGATAAAATTTTTTTTTTCTTTTTTTTTAGAGTGTCTTCATCAGTGTGGCTAGTCTCATCTACACTGCAGTAAAATGAACACCCCCAAGTCTTAGGCTTACAACAACAAAGATCTGTCTCCCACATCAGTCTGATATGAATTGGGGACTTTCCTGAGTGACTGACTTGTCTCCAGGCAGTGGCCCAGGGACCCAGGCCTTTTCTATCCTGCTGTTGCACCACTTGGCGTCTTTTGCTTCTGACTGTGCACACAGATGACATTGAGAGGGACCAAAGAAAAAACACTCCCATTCTGAATTCATATGAACCTTCCCCCGGAGATGCTCAGTTACTGGCTCTTTAGTGAGGACTAATAGCCTCTGCCACAGACAGGAAGTTGATTGTTGCATCCTTGCTGGAGGAGTATGTTCCCATTAGGGAGCTCACATCCCTCCTGTGGCAGCTCGGTGCCTTCTGGGCTCCAGTGTGAGTCCCCCAGGAAGAATGGATCTGTCCACAGGGCCAGTCAGTTCCTGATGTCAAACTCAGCTATCCTTTCAACCATAGCCCACGTGGGTCACATTGTCCTTAAACTAGCACGTATACTGGTACCCTACGATGTGTGCGTATTCTGTCGGCCTAGTTCCCTTGAGAACTGAGACACCCACCTCTGGACTCCTATTCACCCTGTTACTTTCTGCCATAACAACCCCTCTACTCTAACTCCAAACCCTACTTGTTAAAAGCCTTCCTTTGTTAAGACACATTTTGAAAGACACCACTTCTTTTATGAAGTCTCTGGTCCTGTCAAATAATGTTCGTTATTTAACAGATATTTACTGACCATTTATTAAATGAGAAGCACTGTCTTAGTCCCTGAAGAACTTGTGTCCAACAAAACAGATAAATTCTCTGATCTTGTACAGTTTATCTTCTAGTTGAAGGAGATAATAAGACAGAAAGTAAAGGTTTTTAAATCACCAACTGTAGTAATGGCTGTGAGGAAAAGAAAGCATTGTGACAAAGGGAGGTGGACTGCTTTAGTGTGGACAAAGGGCTTTTTGAGAAGGTACCATGTGGGCTGACTCTTGAAGGTGTGCACCAGTCTTCACCCAGGGCTCGCGGCAGGGTATGTGTACCACATGTAAAATACTTCTCATAATCCACATGATATTTGTTTTCCTTCTACCTCTTCACCCAATGTATTAGATTATGAGCTTACAACATCTAATCAAATATTTAATGCCTAACATAGTGCCTGGCAATGATTGCTTAATAAATGGAAGCTTAGCTTACTGAATACACATGAATGTGCACACACACACACACACACACACACCATATAAGTGTTCAGATGTGGACTGTTGGATTGAGGAGAAGTGAATTGACTAGACATCATTAGAAGTAACCCACAGTGTTAAAAACACACAGTCTCATATCTAGTTTGACAGCGAGTCAGTCTCTCTGTGGCATCTCTCAAGTCAGACAGCAAATTGAGAGTCATCCCCAGTCTTCCATATATCACTCTGAACATACAGCTGGCCCAGAGGGTTCTCTTGGCATCTGCGCATATAATTTAGTGGCTAAGGGTCATGCTTAAAAGAAGGGGATAAAATATACTCTGCTACAGAGCAGGGCATCTTGTCAGGGAGTGACTGTGGAGCGGGCCGGACCGCTCTAGCTACCATCTGGTACAATCCTGGCCGGTTTCTAGAGTAGTGAGTGGAGAAGGCTGTAATGGACTTAATACCCTTGCTGTTACAAGGCAAACAATATAATACTATTTTTATTATTGTTTTGTTCCTAAGCAAAGCCTTTGACATGTCTTATTTCTTTCATTCCTCCTAACAGCTTTTTGAGATCGGTTCTGTTATTATTGATAACACTGATTCATGTTCCATATGCAGAGCTGAGGTTTCACGAAGTTAAGAAACGTGTCCAGCTTGCACAGCTGGTAAGCGATGGAGCCGTGTTCAGAAGTCTGACTCCAGAGCCCATGTGTGAGTGACATTGCAACTCTAAGACAGGCACTGTTCTGTTAGTTAAGTTGGTACTGTTTCTCCTGAGTAGAGCAGGAAACACTTCCCAGGACTTGCGTCCCGATGTGGTCCTGGGTTGGGGCCACCAGAGGAACTTGTATGAGACTGGGAAGTGGAAGTGAAGCCAAAACTATCCTCTCAGACAGGGAGAAGTCAAATGCGATGACAGACGATGCCAAGATGCCTGGGAAGCCTCAGCCGGCCTCTGCTCTCCTCCTGTTTTATGCAGTTCATCTGTTTCTGCCACCCAACAACGGCCTCGGGTGCACTCTCGTGTGCTTGGCCGTCATCTGTAGATGAATTCCTAAGGCACAGCTCATTCCACAGAGCAGTTTTCCAGCTCTCTCCAGGAGCTCTCCCTTTGTAGCCCTGTGTTGACAGCCAGGTACACAGAGCTTCTCTGGCTTTCCTATAAGCGCTGACCTGCCCACCCTCACTGGTGTGTCAGGTGGGCGTGGCTCGTGACTCTGATCCTCCCACCCTTACTTTAGGGTTTTCATTTTCCCATGCCACCATTTATGTACACAATGATTCTGTTATCAAATACTTTATTCTCATAATTGTTGTAGGGGCTCTGTTTTTGTGACACACCTGTGAAATAGAAGTGATAGTAAAAAAGTGATAATGATAAGACCACCAGTCCCTGCAGTGCAGCAAATGTCTCGTGCTAAGGGTTCTATGTGCTTTAAGTGAAAGTGTTAGTGGCTCAGTCGTGTCCAACTCTTTGTGACCCTATGAACTGTAGCCCACCAGGCTCCTCTGTCCATTGGATTCTCCAGGCAAGAATACTGGAGTAGGTTGCCATTTCCTATTCCAGGGGATCTTCCCGACCCAGGAATTGAACCTGGGTCTCCCACATTGCAGGCAGATTCTTTACTGTCTGAAGCCCTTGGTGGTTATGCAGATGCTCTCTTATACAAGGCCATTTCTGAGTTATGCTGGCCATTTCTCTAGCAGAGAAAAGGACTGGCTTTGTAGTAACTAATTTATGACTAAAAACACCAGCAAGGTGACATTATCAAACACATGGGACTTTGCTGCCGATGTGCCTGTTTAATTGCCCTCCTTAGTGCTCTACTCTTTCGAGAGGATTATTTTCATGAGCTGTGAGTGACTTAACTCACACGGTGACGTGTACCTTCATCTGCTGCAACTGAGAGGCGTTAATCAGCACCCTCACACAGTGACTCACCAGGGATGTTCTTGCCAAACAAGGATTGGGTGTTCAGACAGCCCCAGGTCAGAGTGAACATAAGCCTCAAGTTTCACTTCACCTTCTTAAACATCTCCTTTCCATTTCAACAGTCGCTCTCCAGTTCCAGTGCCACAAGGTGTGTGTTAAGTATTTTTATGCCAAAACTAGCCTTGCAAAAGTCAAACTTTACCATCCTTTCCAAAGGATGTCCCCAAACATTTCATTTTAGGAGGATGAACTCCTAAAGGTGTGTGTTAAGTATTTTTATGCCAAAACTAGCCTTGCAAAGGTCAAACTTTACCATCCTTTCCAAAGGATGTCCCCAAACATTTCATTTTAGGAGGATGAACTCTTGGTGCCATCATTATCAGTTAGCTTAATGGCCTTGACAGGCTGTGTCCTTCTCATACCCACACCGTGATCCCATCTTGTACATGTACCATACAGTGATGCATATCAGTTCCCAATAAGTGGGTGCCATATCAACCTGTATATTCTACTCAAGAAGTCACAAAGCCTACCCTATAAAAATACCTAATCCTCATTTGACCTCATGGAATGGACGGATGCAGGATTCAGGCCCCAGACATTCATAAGGAGCTGCTTATAGTTACAGGCATGAGAGGGAGCAATGATTCTAAAGTGGGTACCCACACCCATCTTGAGGGCATCATGTAATGAAGTGTCTCCTGCTCCCCTGTATGAATTATTGACGCAGTTCCTTGATCACTTTAAGTCCACAGGTCCATCTGTCCACAGGCTTCCCTCATAGCTCAGTTGGCAAAGAATCCACCTGCAATGTAGGAGACCCTGGTTCAAGTCCTGGGTCAGGAAGGTCCCCTGGAGAAGGGACAGGCTACCCACTCCAGTATTCTTAGGCTTCTCTTGTGGTTCAGCTGGTAAAGAATCTGCCTGCAATGCGGGAGACCTGGGTTTGATCCCTGGGTGGGGAAGATCCCCTGAAGAAGGAAAAGGGTACCCACTCCAGTATTCTGGCCTGGAGAATTCCATGGACTGTATAGAGTGAGAGTTGCAAAGAGTCAGACACGACTGAGCAACTCTCACTTTTCACTTTTCACTTTCCACAGGTCCAACAGTTAGTTCATTACCTTATACAAACAGAAAACTCAACAAAATGGTACATGAATGAGTGACTAGTGAAAAAAGTCCATGCGGATCCCTGTGTCAGATGACTAAGGCTTTTTCTTCAAGGGGAGGTAACTTGGATCACAACATAGCAATACGCAGTGTTTCCAGGGACTTGGGTACCTATTTATCAGTTGTGTCTTTTAGAGTAAACTCCATGTATATCCACTAAAAATGTGGCCCTCAAGACTTCGTGCATCCAGAGATATGGACAGGTGGTGGCTAGAGGAGGACCCAGCTCAGTCACTTAGCTGGCTTCCTAGTACTAGTTAGTGTACCTCCTGAGAGATGGGTGTGTTTCAGGTAGAGGGCTGTGAGCTTGACAGGTGACCCTGACTTTACCCAGACCCTCATGTGACTAGAGGTGCTTACAGAACACCCCTCTGAGATCAGATGTGCTATATGTGGTCACAAGGTCCGTCCATCCACCTGTAGAATATGGATCTTGACTCATTGTCCTCATTTTCTAAACACTGACTTCCCAAGGCACACCACTTTCATCTTCCTTGATTCAGTGCTGTCTATGCATATCCTTGAAATGAAATGTACATTTACTTGAAAAATGGCAATAATCATAATGATGATAGTGGTGGTGATGCTGATAAGCCTTTAATAAGTGCTTAAATGACTAGGCACCTCTTGTAAAATGTAATCTTCGTATGTCAACCTATTATTGTCATTTTGTGGATGAAAAAACTACATCTTAACGTAAATATCTCACTAAGGTTAATTCGGCCTTAATTGGTTTACTTGGTTGAACCTTTGCACTCTGAGGAAAGCACCCTTATTTTCTTCTGTTTTCTGACTAATTGAAAATCAATTCTTTCTACAAAAGTCTTACAGAATATTTATTTTATATCTCCTTCACAGTCCATAAGAAAAATGAGTTGTAGTTTATTAAATTCCATTCCAGTTTTTCTTAGTATAGTTCAGATTACTTCCTTGGGGCATGTTGATCAATAGCATAGTAGAGTAAAGATGTTTTTAAAGCCATAAAGCTTAGCACAGCATTATTTATACCAGCAGCCACAGAAACATACATACAAAATTATCTTAGAGTGTTTAAAGCACTTAATGTATTTCTAAAATCTAAATTATCCAAATAGCATCATTAAAGAAGAAAACACATAAAATGTATAAAATTAAAGTGGATTTTTGGAATGACACTATGGATTTTGTGACAAGCTGTGGGCTATGTCAGGAAAAGGTCATTCGTTGGTCCTTTTATAAATGATGCTGTTTGGGAATACTTCCCAGGGTAGTTAGAGATGGATGCAGAGCTTCAGTTCTCAGTCTGCATTGCTTTGCCAACTCTGTGATCAGTGGGTTACATTTGCTGCCTGCTACAGGATGGATTTGAGCAAAAGCTGGAAAATTCTGTTCCTTCGTCTTACGTGTTTTTCCTCTCGGCTGAATGTAGGGTGAGTACAACAATGCCAGCCCCTCGTGGTGTGAGGTGCTGGTATAAAAGAGAAAGCAATGCAAGGCCAAAAGCATTTTTAATGCTGGGGGTTCTCACAGGGTTTGGCCAGAATTCTGGCTCCCAACCTGCCTCCTACCTCCACTCCCTTACTTGACCCAGACCTGTGGGCTATTCAGAGAAGTACTAGGACTCAAGGACTTCTTCGCTTTGGGCTAGTTGCCCTGGCACAAACACAACAGAACTAAACTTCAGGATAGTGAATGACTATAGATCTGCCAGGGAGTGCATGCTCGAGAACTGCTTTTCTTATATTGTTTCAAACTAGGTCCTGGGAATAGGATCCAGTTTTGTGAATGCTGAAGGACCCAGCTTTGAGAATAATCAGCATTTTGGTCTTGCCAAACTATTTTAGGTCCAGCATGCAGTCTTTTTCCTCCTGGTGACATGGCTTGGGTCTGTAGGCAGCCCACCCAGGGCATGGTTTGCCCCTGCCTGGTTTAATAGCAGCTCGCTGCAGGGCAAGTCAGCAGAGTGACGAGTGAAGCATCAGTGGACCGCACACCGGACAGCTGGACAGTTTGACCAATTCGTCTGGGTTTCCTGTGTTTCTCCCAACTCATCTCAGAGATGTTTGCTCTCAGATTTCTTTTACTCTGCCACCGTTATTTCGCCCATGTTTTGCGAGTTAATCTTTGTATTTAGGAAGCAAATGGTTTTCATGCTAATTTCTCCCCTAAGGCTCTTTAGGCATTGTATAAACCAGTATTTGCTTTGCTCCAAGATACAGGAATAATGATATTTATGCAAAACACATTAGCTTCATTGGGTCTCTATCCTGTTTCCAGTATGCATGTTTTTATAAACACATACCTGAAAACTTTTTGGCAAACATATCACCGTTTTCTTCATTCACTAGATATTTATCAGATTATCTATAATATTCAGTTGACTTTCAGTTGGCCAGAAGAAGAGCAGCAAGCCAGTGCTTTGGGAGAGTAATAAAGTTGAAGGGCTAATGAGATGATTGCCCTGAAGTTTCCTTGCAGTTCAACAGTGTACTTATGGATGGGAAGCTGTGTTATAGACAGGTTACATACAATGGTATGAAGCTGGAGGGCTGGATTTCAGTGCCTGCTCTGGTACTCACAGACTATGTGATCCGGGAAGGCTTCCTAATCTCTCTTAAGCTTGGGGTTTTCATAAGAAGGAGATTGATTACCCCTAGATCAGAGGGTTAGTGAAAGGATAATATGAATTTATCTATATATATAAGGTATTTAGCATTGAGTCCAGGATATAGTATGCATCACAAGGTAACTTTTATTAATATGAAGGACTTCAGTGAAGGGGCTGGACAGTCTTAATACTATTATTGACTGAGACCCTGATGTCAGGACTTGTGTGAACCTGTACCCAGATTTACAATTGCAGGAAACTAAATATCAGCTTTCCAAAAAGCAAGGGGTGGATCACTAAAGTCACCAAACAACTGCTTATTTTAACAGAAAATTACACCACAAAATAATATTTTGGCCAATTCTTAAATCACTTTTAAGACCAGGAGATGGAGAGAACCATAAGTAATATTCTGATATCTGTTCTTCCACCCTTTTTCTCTGCCCTCACCACCTTCTCTTTACACACACACACACACACACACACACACAGAATTACATAAATTCAAATGGGATAATAACATGCAGAATATTTTGTAGCCCTTTCTTTTTCACTGAGTGAAATATTATGAATATTCCATTCTACCTATTAATAGCTGTATCGTGTCAAAGTTGACTTCATCACTTGTTTGAAATTTATTTAGATTTTTGAAATGTTTTAAGTGACACTTTGATAAAGATCTTGAAACATATGTATAAGTACATACTGCTATTACATTCTTATAAAAACTTCTAGATGCAGGGGTTTGGGATCCTAGAATACACACTGTATTTTAGGTCTTTCGTTGCATCTTGTCTCATTTGAAGTCAGTTTCTCCTCTTGTCCTATGGATGCTGGTTTCTCCTCACCCTTGCTTACTGTGGTATGTGCTGTGTATGCTGTGCTTAGCCATTCGGTTGTGTCCAGCTGTGGTATAGTCACTTTAAAAACTTGCCAACTTGAAAGGGAGAGATGGTATCTCAGTCTTCTTTTCATTTACATATCTTTGAACTTTTTCACACATTTATGGGCTCTACCTCCTTAGTGAACTACTTTTCCAAACTTTTTCTTTATTAAAAAATTGGTAAATTGTGGGATGAAATTAGGAATGCAGTATCTTAGCATATTTTGTTGACTTTCAGGCCTGAAAGTAAAGTAAACGTAACAGCGATGACAGACATGCTCCTTCACAGCAGAAACTATGCCTAGCAGAGCACAGCAAGCCCTGGAGCTGCTCCCTGTGTGTGGACATCTGACGATCGTTAGAACAAGGTCTTCCAATAGTAAAAGCCATGGTAATTAAGGACTTAGCCCCTAGCAGCTACTGTGAAACAATGAATGAACAAATTTCCATCCTAAAATATAAAGGTTTATTATAGCTCATCTGTAAATGCTACCTGAACCAGTTTCCAGAATTTTTTAGGGAATCTAGAAAGACATTTCTGCAAGTTATACTTGTAGAACACTAATTTAATAGCCATACAGAGAAGCTCAGAAGTTCAGGGAGGTATAGTATCTAAAAAGATCATATGTATTATATGTGAGGATATATTAATATTAATAAGGATATATATATGCGGCTTATAGTATATACACTATATGTGTATGTGTGTGTTTATATATATATATGTATACACACACTGTATCCTTATATTTATATCTATAAACAAAGAAAGAGATAACATATGAAAAGGTCATCCTTCACATCATTTCTGTTTCTGTTTTACAGTAGGTGTTCCACAAAAGCTGTTGTATGGATGGTGGTCATGGTGACTTTCATGCTTAATTTGCCTCTAAGCTTAGCATTTAAAGTGGAAACCTTTGAAGGAAACCTCTACCATAGGGTAATGAGCCCAGGAAATCAGACAGAGCCCACCCATGTCCAGACCTCACTAATGTTTATAAATTCACCCTTTCTGTACCCAAACAATGTAAAGTGATAAGTCCTAGTTTGTTAGTGATCTCGTGTGTGTGTGTATGTGTGTGTGTATTTAAAGGAGCACATGGGAAAACCTATGATTATAGGGTCACAGTCCACAGCTCTATGAATCAAGGACCAAGGGCTGGAAAATGGATACTTAAAATGAGAAATTGTCCATAGAATTTGAAAAATGTCATAGCAATTTAATTTACTCCTTCTCCCAAGATCCAAGGTCAATTGAAACACCAGTACCTCACTCAAGTGAAACAGGGCCAGTGCTCTTACAGCCACCCACACACACACTGTCATGCCCACAGTTGAACACACCTCTCCCATCCCTAACATAAAGGCCCTGTATTTCACAGCCAGCTCTCATCTTATGCATACCTCCCTGGAGAGGTAACTAGGTCACAGATAGCTTCTCTGACCCTGCTCTTCATCTTCATATCATGACCTTAAATCCCTTCTCCCTGAATTTAAAGAGCAACATGCTTAAGAGGTGGACAATTTGTGCTTCCAAGCCTGACAGATAAGGATACCATCTGACCTCTGCTACTTATTAGCCCTGTGACCTGAAAAAAGTTACCAAAAGGGAAAAAAAAAAGTTACCAGCTTCCTTTTTCGTGAAAAGAGCATAAAAATAGCATCACCTTCCCAAGGTAGTCATGTGTGTTAAATGCGATAAAATGTGCAAAGAATTTAGCAAGCTGGCACAAAGTAAGTGTGCAGTGGCTGTAGGCGCTCATTGTGGCTGTGATTGAAACTCTCCCAAATAGAGAGACAGGTTGAGAAACTGGAGCCTGTAACACAGAGGGAAGTAAGCCAGAAATAAAAACACCAATACAGTATACTAACGCATATATACGGAATTTACAAAGATGGTAATGATAACCCTGTATGCGAGACAGCAAAAGAGACATAGATTTATGGAACAGTCTTTTGGACTCTGTGGGAGAGGGAGAGTGTAGGATGATTTGGGAGAATGGCATTGAAACATGTATAATATCATATATGAAATGAATCGCCAGTCCAGGTTCAATGCATGATACAGGATGCTTGGGGCTGGTGCACTGGGATGACCCAGAGGGATGGTACGGGGAGGGAGGTGGGAGAGGGGTTCAGGATGGGGAACACGTGTACACCCCTGGTGGATTCATGTTGATGTATGGCAAAACCAATACAATATTGTAAAGTAATTAGCCTCCAATTAAAATAAATTAGTTTATATTAAAAAACAAAAACAAAAAAATAAATTTCCAGCCTCCAGAACTATGAGAAAATAAATATCTGTGGTTTAGGTCTAAAAAAAACAAACAAAAAACAAAACAAAAAGATTCTGCAATTACTGAAATGTTGGTTCCAAACTTCACAGAAAAAGGAAAGAGACAGAAGCACAGAGGTTTGTACTATTTAATGATAAAGCAAACTCACTAGACACCTCTGTAGATTCTTCCCCTCAGCTCCTTTCTGTTGCTTCCAGCTGGTTCTCAGAATAAGCTACGTGTACCCAGTTAAATTTCCACTTAAAAGTAAGGTAAAGCCACTTTCCTGTTTGCTTTTAAGAACTGAATAAGGGAGAGAGAATCAGCTGAGGAGACGATGGTGCACCCCAGGCTTGGAAGGAGCCTGAGTCATCCCTACGCTTGGGCACAGGGTGCTCTGCTGGAATCCTGTGCCCCTGCAGACTCCTCCTGGCTCAGGAGCAAGGCAGCTCCAAGCCAGACCCATCTTTTCTGCATGGAGGCAAAAGTGAAAACACCCAGGCTAATGTAGTTACCAGACCATTCATCACATCTGAAAAAGGAAAGAAAGAATGTAGCAAAATTAAATATTTTCCATTTTAAAAGTTTTCTCCATTTTAATTATAAAAATAACATTTGTTATAACAAATGTTGGAAATTTCCCCAAAGTACAGTAAAAAAATTAAATTTTCTATAATCTCATAATTTATGCTAGCTCACTGTTAAAATACTCCCAGGCTTTTACATATACATTAAAAAGATGGGATGATATTTTAACCTCATTTCCTCACTTAATAGAACATGAATATATGTCCATATAAATGTTAATCATTAGATATAAAACATAATTTTGATGGCTGCATAGTATTCCACCTTGTAATGATATCCTTAGTTATTTAACTTATGTCTTATTTTTGTACATGTGACTCGTTCCCAATTTTTTTTATTCTTATGGGCTCCTAACTAATGAACAGCCTTCTAGCTACGTATATGGGCCCATTCAAGAGTATTTCCTCTGGTGTGGGTTAATTGGCATATGTAGTTATGAGCCCGCCCAAGATTATTTCTTTTGGAAGAAGTGGAATTGGGGCTTAACTGGTACATGTAGTTCAAATACTTTTGATATTTTGCCTGGGAAGTATGCATCAGTTTATACCCCACTAGCAGCCTCGGTTCAATATAGTTGCTCAGTCATGTCTGACTCTTTGCGACCCCATGAACTGCAGCACGCCAGGCCTCCCTGTCCATCATTAACTCCTGGAGACCACCCAAACCCATGGCCATTGTGTCCGTGATGCCATCCAACCATCTCATTCTCCGTCGTCCCCTTCTCCTCCTGCCCTCAATCTTTCCCAGCATCAGGGTCTTTTCAAATGAGTCAGCTCTTTGCATCAGGTGGCCAAAGTATTGGAATTTCAGCTTCAACATCAGTCCATCCAATGAACATTCAGGACTGATCTCCTTTAAGATGGACTGGTTGGATCTCCTTGCAGTCCAAGGGACTCTCAAGAGTCTTCTCCAACACCACAGTTCAAAAGCATCAATTCTTCGGTGCTCAGCTTTCTTCACAGTCCAACTCCCACACCCATACATAACCACTGGAAAAACCATAGCCTTAACTAGATGGACCTTTGTTGGCAAAGTGATGTCTCTGCTTTTGAATGTGCTGTCTAGGTTGGTCATAACTTTCCTTCCAAGGAGTAAGCGTCTTTTAATTTCACGGCTGCAATCACCATCTACAGTGATTTTGGAGCCCGGAAAAATAAAATCTGACACTGTTTCCACTGTTTCCACTGTTTCCCCATCTATTTGCCATGAAGTGATGGGACCGGATGCCATGATCTTCGTTTTCTGAATGTTGAGCTTTAAGCCAATTTTTCCACTCTCCTCTTTCACTTTCCTCAAGGGGCTTTTTAGATCTAGCAGCCTCTAAGATTTAATTCAGATTCAGGGGCTAAATCTTAGCTAGTTTAAGCCAGTAGTGATAATTGCTTATCCCTTTCCAGTTACTAGGTTAGTCATGGGCATATGACACAGTTCTGGCCAGTAAAACTGAAGGGACATCTTTTTGAGAGCATCTAGGAAATGGGTTCCTCTTTGATTACAAGAGACACAGAAGAGAAAACTGTCCATTTTTTTTTCCAGTTCTTGAAGTGGAACAGGATGTTGAGAAAGAGCTGCTGCACTCAGAGAGTGACTGGGGATACATGGAGGACAAGAGAGTGTGCAGAGAGAAAGGTGGGAAAAGCGGGCTCCAGACAATGTGGTGAGGCACCAGATTAACCCCGAGGAACTGGCTCCTGACCAGACTCTTTTGTAAAAGGTAATAAGTGTTCTGAGCTACATTTATTCAGGCTTTCTGTAATTTACTATGGAAAACATCTTGATGCTGCTGCTGCTGAGTCGCTTCAGTCGTGTCCGACTCTGTGCGACCCCAGAGATGGCAGCCCACCAGGCTCTGCCATCCCTGGGATTCTCCAGGCAAGAACACTGGAGTGGGTTGCCATTTCCTTCTCCAATGCATGAAAGTGAATGTGAAAGCGAAGTCATCGCTCAGTCATGCCTGACTCCTAGCGACCCCATGGACTGCAGCCCACCAGGCTCCTCCGTCCAAGGGATTTTCCAGGCAAGAGTACTGGAGTGGGGTGCCATTGCCTTCTCCGGAAAACATCTTACTTGGATAATAAGCAAAAAATGATAAACAATGGGTTTAATGTTCATTCTCTTGATTACAGTGAACTTGAACTTTTCTTTATTTTTTTAGCTTGTTTTTTTTTATTTAATTTTTATTTATTTATTTATTTTACTTTACAATATTGTATTGGTTTTGCCATACATCAACATGAATCCACCACGGGTGTACACATGTTTCCAATCCTGAACCCCCCTCCCTCCTCCCTCCCCACACCATCCCTCTGGGTCATCCCAGTGCACCAGCCCCAAGCTTCCTGTATCCTGCATTGAACCTGGACTGGCGATTCATTTCTTATATGGTATTATACATGTTTCAGTGCCATTCTCCCAAATCATCCCCCCTCTCTCTCTCCCACAGAGTCCAAAAGACTGTTCTATACATCTGTGTCTCTTTTGCTGTCTTGCATACAGGGTTATCGTTACCATCTTTCTAAATTCCATATATATGCGTTATTATACTATATTGGTGTTATTCTTTCTGGCTTACTTCACTCTGTATAATAGGCTCCAGTTTCATCCACCTCATTAGAACTGATTCAAATGTATTCTTTTTAATGGCTGAGTAATACTCCATTGTGTATATAACTTGACCACTTATGGTGCTTCTTTAGTGAACTATCTGTTGCCTTTTTCCTACAGATGTATTACCTTCATATTGATTTAATGTTTGAAATAGTCTTCCTACTTTCAACATATAGAAGTTTTAAAATTTTCTGTTTCTGACCTATTGAATCTTTTTTTTCCTCTGATTTATTTGATTTTGTGCTTCGTATTTTCTCACAGAGAGAACAAATATTCGTCTATAATTTGCTCTAGTTATCTCTCAGTTTTATTTTTTATATTGATTCTTTAAGGTACATTTTGTTGAATAGTATGAAATAAAGATCAAGTTTTCACAGAATGTGGGAAAATCTTAACACTATTGAAAACAAGGACATCCCCTGTGATTCACAAAATCTTTATCTATGTTCATACTACACCCAGGCCTGTTTGATAGTTTATTGTATTACACATATATTACATTTCTATATGTTATATGCCCAGCATTATGCTATTTACATATTATTACATAGTTGTTTTTTTAAAACAGCTATCAGATAAAGAGAAAATATACATTTATGCTGTTTTTCATACCTTTGCTCTTTGTTTTATCATGGATTTGAATTACTATATGAGGTCACATCCCCACAGGCTAGAAAACATCCTTTAGTTATTCCTTATCAGGTGGTTCTGCTAGCAACGATTCTCTCACTTTTAGGAACGTCTTTATTTCAACTTCATTTTTGAATGGTAGCTTTACTGAATATAGGATTCTTGATTGATGGTTTTATACTGAGAATTTTGAATGCTAAGCGCTGTCTCTGGTCTCCATTGTTTCTGCTGATGAGTCAGCTATTATATTATTGTGTTCTTTTTTTTTTTTTTTTTTTCTTAATTTTATTTTATTTTTAATCTTTACATGGGTGAGTCATTTTTCTAGGTGTTTCCAGCATCTTCTCCTTGTTGTTGATTTTCAGAATTTTCAACGTGATGTGTCTCTGTGGATCTCTGCTTTTATTGTACTGTACTTGCAGTTCATTGAGCTTCCCAGATATGTAGATTATTTTTTAAATGTGGAAAGTTTTCACGATTATTTTTTGAATATTTTTTTGATTATTTTCCCTCCTTTAATGTCGTGCTGATGCACTTGATGGTATTCCATGTTTGTCCAAGGCTCTGTTCACTTTTTTTCATTCTCTTTTCACTTGGCTTACTTATCTCTACTGCTCCTTCTTCAAGTTTGCTAATTTTTTTCTTCTGCAAGTTAAAATCTACTGTTTCAACCTTCTAGTGCTAAAAAAAAAATCAGTTATTTGAACTTTGCCATGCTAGAATTTAAACTTTGCCAAGCTAGAATTTCCACTTGCTTTTTTTCTTATATTTCTTTATTGATATTCTCTATTTGATGTAGCAGTGTTATTTTACCTCCCTTCACTTCTTTAATCATGATTTCCTTTAGTTCTGTGATCATATTTAGAATGGCTATTTTGAAATCTTTTTCTGGTAAATCTGACATGTTTTCTCACAAGCTGTTTGTGTTGTCTGCTTTTTTCCCTTTTTACCCCCAGTGTAGCATCAGTATTCTCAACACTGTGTGCCCAAGAGAGAGCCTCCATTCCACAAACAGGGTCCAGAAGGAAGAATGGAGTCCCTGCCTCTCAACCGCATTGTGCTGAGACTTAGCATCAGCAGCAAGTAGTTTGGAACATAATGAGAAATGCTGAAGCCTTGCTTCTCTCAGGAAAAAAGACCCCTAACTGGGAGGGAGCAGGTGTGGGCAACCTGTGTTCTTGAGGGCAGCAGTCAGGAATGGAGTCTGTGCCACCTTTCTGAGCTAGGACGTGGGGAGGGAGGAATGTTTTTGTTCAGATACTATAGAGTCTAGTCTTTCTCACCAAATTTTTATAGATTTTCTTGTGTATTGTTATTGTTCAGTTAAGAAGTTGTTTCTGACTCTCTGCGACCCTATGGACTTCAGCACATCAGTCTTCCCTGTCCTTCACTATCTCCCAGAGTTTACTTAAACTCATGTCCATTTAGTCAGTGATGCCATCCAACTATTTCATCTTCTGCCACCCATTTCTCCTCCTGTCCATAATCTTTCCCAGTATCAGGGTTTTTTCTAATAAGCCAGCTCTTTGCATCAGGTGGACAAACTATCCGAGCTTTAACTTCAGCATCAGTCCTTCCAATGAATATTCATGGTTGATTTCCTTTAGGATTGATTGGTTTGCTCTCCTTGCTGTTCTTGTGTATATGTTTCTTCATTTGCCATTTATATGTAAGACCATTTCCAGGGGTTTTAAATTGTTGTTTTTAATCATTTTTACTAGTTTCACTGAGGAGCAGGTCAGTGAAGCTCTTTGTGTTATCACACTGGAGGCAAGACAGAGAGCAGCAGCCTCATTCCTACAAACACAGCCCTGTGCCTTTCCTATAGCTGTAGGTACCTAGTAGGTCATTAAAGCTTATTTATTGATGTGTCTTTTCTCAGTTAAGTAAAGCTGTATTTCAAGTGTCATTTATAGTTATAGTTTCCCCTACACACAAGTAGGTGTGATGAATCTCTTCTTTCTACAACCATCAATTAAAAGTTAGCATTCTTTCCCTTGAAATAACTCAGAAGATTTTTCACAGTTTTTGTTTTTAACTGCTATAAATCACTTGGCATCCAACCTTGTAGTTTATTGAGACTTTTAATAAAAAGTTTTTCCAAAGTTTTTACTCAAATAATCAGTTTGATCAGTAGGACCAAGCCACTGCGATAACTTTATAATCTCCTTCTGTTCAGTATCAGGGTGACAGATTTGGATTTTTTGGTAGTAGTATTTGAAACTGGAGATAATTATATTACTTTGAACTGTTCATGGTTAATTCCACTCAAGTCTAATCTGAAGGAGGGGCATGATAAAAGTTACCGACGAAAGCAGGGCAAGCTTATGTATGCGCTTAATTCACATTTAGCCTATGGCCCATGTTCAGGATGGATTGCATCCACTGACATTCTGACCATGGGAGAGGGTCTCCTGTCAGGCTCTCTGCCCCTGCCATTGCTATTACAGTTGTGGGGATTCTCAAACTATAGTAAAGATGATTAAAAGTACGTGTGAAGATTCAGTAAATGCAGGATATGGCCCAGAAATCTGCCTTGTTAAGAGGCTACTGGGCTGGTTCTGATGGAGGTAGCATCCATCAGCACTCATGTTGAGGAACACTGAGCAGGCGCATCATCAGAGTCTTCTTGCTCTGATTTTCTTGTGGCCAAGCAAATGGACAAGCGCTTGATTTCTCAGTTGTTCCTTTACAAGGAGTGAACATGACGCTCATGTTGACATTCTGCATACTAGCTTTTTTTCCCATTACAAGTTAGTAACTTAATATTTAGATTTTATTAAATATCTGTTTATAGACCAAGTTTAAATGCACTCAAATCACCAAGGTAGGTATCTTAAGAGGTAGGTATCTTTATACTTATAGATTTCAGCTCATTTGACCACTCCTGGGAAGAATGTAAGCCACCTGTCTGAGAGCGAACTAGTCTTAAGGGCAGCAATATCCTTCAGTGGTCTGTAGAGTACTACAACTTCTTCTTCTCTTTAAGAAAGGAGATAGGATGTTAAAGACTTGGAGGTTGGGCAGATCTGGGTTTGAATCCTTTCTGTGTATCCTCTGAGCAGTGTGGACTTAATTCAGTTGCTTATACTCTCTGAGTCTAAGTTTCTTCATGTGCAAAGTGAAAGTAATAAATCCAATAGGTAAAATCTCTGTTTGAGTCAGAAAACCCATCTTAATTTGGCAAAATATATACATACATACACATACATACAAAAACATACACAGCTTCCTGGTAGCGGAGATGGTAAAGAATCTCCCTGCAGTGCGGGAGACCCAGGTTCGATCCCTGGGTCAGGAAGATCTCTTGAAGAAGGCAACCCACTCCAGTATTCTTGCCTTGAGAATTCCATGGGTGCAGGGGCCTGGTGGGCTGTTGTCCATGGGGTCACAAAGAGTTGGACATGACTGAGAAACTTTCATTTTTATACATCCATAGGAATATCTTGACCCCAAAACTCTAAGATAGGGCTAGCCTGAACTGTGTGGTGTTGGAGAAGACTCTTGAGAGTCCCTTGGACTGCAAGGAGATCCAACCAGTCCATTCTGAAGGAGATCAGCCCTGGGATTTCTTTGGAAGGAATGATGCTAAAGCTGAAACTCCAGTACTTTGGCCACCTCATGCAAAGAGTTGACTCATTGGAAAAGACTCTGATGCTGGGAGGGATTGGGGGCAGGAGGAGAAGGGGACGACAGAGGATGAGATGGCTGGATGGCATCACCAACTTGATGGACGTGAGTCTGAGTGAACTCCGGGAGTTGGTGATGGACAGGGAGGCCTGGCATGCTGCTATTCATGGGGTCATAAAGAGTCAGACATGACTGAGTGACTGAACTGAACTGAACTGAGCCTCAGGCAGAGTTGAATCTAGGAATTCAGATGAATTCATCTGAACCCATTTGTTCCCCATCTCTTGGGTCTGTGTTCTGCCCTGTAGACTCCATTCTCAAGCTTCCCACAGCTGTCCCCAGCAGCTCCATTTATATGCATGTCGTCCCAAGGTAATAATGTCCGATGGGAGAGAGCAAACGTTCTCACTTCTCTGAGCATGCTTAGCGGCATCTCATTGTAAATCATTTTCTTTGTGTCAAATACCCATCCCTCAGTCATTCACCATGACTAGAGAAAGGTGTTCTGATTGGTCAGGTCTGGATCACATGGCCCTTTGGAGCCAAAGATACATCAACTCCACATGTATCACATGGCTGAAAATAGGAAAGAGTGTGACTTCCACAGGAAAATGGGAAAGCTGCTACCAAATGAAGAGCTGCTGCTGCTGCTGCTAAGTCACTTCAGTCATGTCTGACTCTGTGTGACCCCATAGATGGCAGCCCACCAGGCTCCGCCATCCCTGGGATTCTCCAGGCAAGAACACTGGAGTGGGTTGCCATTTCCTTCTCCAATGCATGAAAGTGAAAAG
Source organism: Bison bison bison (assembly GCF_000754665.1). Classification (NCBI taxonomy): domain Eukaryota; kingdom Metazoa; phylum Chordata; class Mammalia; order Artiodactyla; family Bovidae; genus Bison; species Bison bison. The sequence goes on along the minus strand of NW_011494775.1, from coordinate 2,345,251 downwards.
TGAAAGTGAAAGCGACCCCATGGACTGCAGCCCACTAGGCTCCTCAGTCCATGGGATTTTCCAGGCAAGAGTACTGGAGTGGGTTGCCATTGCCTTCTCTGAATGAAGAGCTAGAGAGAATAAAGGACCTACATTCATAGCTGTCAAGCCCTACTGCCCAGGTCTTAGATGATGTAATCATGGTAAATCACTGAGCACATGACTTGGCACACAGTAAGTATTCAATACATGAAAACCATTCAGAAAATAAACTATTTATTACTGTGAACTAAATCCTCTCTTTATCATAAGTTATAACTTGTTAGGAGCATCATCTCCTAAAGAAGAAAAAGATGATCTGAAATGAATCTTTTCCCCTAAATGGAAACAAAGATCTTAGACATTCAAGTATTCGAAGGTTGAATCCCTGTAGAGGGAGGACAAGGGAAAACAGAGGAAAAGTGGGGAAAAGAAAGAGGCATAGCCTCACTGCTGACACACAGAGAGAGCTGGGTGTGAATCCTTGAGACTCTCTGAGTCTTAGGTTCTTCATCTGTAAATTAGAAATGATGACCATCACCCACCTGCTTCTATAGTGATAACCAACAATATAATGACTGTGAAAAAATTAAACAGTCCAATTAGTATGAAGAGAATAAATAGATATATTGAAATGCTAGGGACATGAATATTGACTGTCTGGGGGCCAGGCACCGTTTGAGTTCTTTAACAAATGTCATCTCATTTAATCCTTACAGTCATTGTAGGAGGTAGATACTATTATTGTATCTTCACTTTACAAGTGAAGCTCAGAGAGATTGCATAGCAAGCTCAAGGTCACATAGATTATAAACTGACATTCAGTTTAGGTCTCTGATGACTTCTTTTTATTCAGCCTTACAGCCTGCTGTTTCATTTTAGCCTGATGCAAAAACAGACCTGGAGCTTACTGTGGCTCAGATCATCAGTTTCTCATAGCAAAATTTAGGCTTAGACTAAGAAAGCGGGGAAAACTGCTAGGTCAGCCAGGTATGACTTAAATCAGATCCCCTATGAATGTGCAATGGAGGTAACAAACAGATTCAAGGGATTCGATCTGGTAGACAGAGTGCCTGAAGAACTATGGAAGGAGGTCCATAATATTGTACAGGAGGCAGGGGACAAAACTGTCCCAAAGAAAAAGAAAAGCAAGAAGGCACAGTGGTTATCTGAGGGGGACTTACAAATAGCTAAAGAAAGAAGAGAAGTGAAAAGCAAGGGAGAAAGGGAAAGGTACATCCCACTAAATGCAGAGTTCTGAAGAAAGGCACGGAGAGACGAGAAGGCCTTCTTCAATGAACAGTGCATTAAACTAGAAGAAAACAACAGAAGGAGGAAGACTAGAGACCTCTTCAGGAAAATTGGAGATATCAAGGGAACATTTTGCCCAAAGATGGACACAGTAAAGGACATAAACAGTAGAGACCTTGTAGATGCTGAAGAGATCAAGAAGAGATGCAAAGAATACACAGAAGACCTGTATAAAAAGATCCAAATAAACCAGATTGTTATGATGGTGTGGTCAGCCACCCAGAGCCAGACATTCTGGAGAGTGAAGTCATGTGGGCCTTAGGAAGCACTGCTGTTAATAACTCTAGTGGATGTGACGGAATTCCAGTAGAACTGTTCGGAACACTAAAGGATGATGCCATCAAGGTGTTGCATTCATTATGTCAGCAAATCTGGAAGACCCAGCAGTGGCCACAGGGCTGGAAAATGTCAATCCTCATCCCAATCCCCAAGAGGGGCAGTACTAAAGAATGTTCAAACCACCAGACAATTGCACTCATCTCCCATGCTAGTAAGGTCATGCTTAAAATCTTGCACTCTAAGCTTCAGCATTATGTGAACTAAGAACTTCCAGATGTCCAGGCTGGGTTTAGAAAAGGAAGAGGAACCAGAGCTCCAATTACCAACTTTCACTATATCACAGAGAAAGCTAGGAAATTCCAGAGAGACATCTATCTCTGTTTCATCTACTACATGAAAGCCTTTGACTGTGTGGATCTTAATAAACTGTGGAAAGCTCTTAAAGAGATGGGAACACCAGACCCATCTTACCTGTCTCCTGAGAAACCTATATGCAAGTCAACAAGCAACAGTTAGAACCCTCTGTGAAACAACTGATTGGTTTAAGATTGAGAAAGGAGTATGACAGGGCTGTCTGCTGTCATCCTGTTGGTTTAATCTATATGCCAAGTGCATCATGAGAAATGCCGGGCTGGATGAGCTACAAGCTGGAATCAAGATTTGTGGGAGAAACACCAACAACCTCAGATATGCAGATGATAACACCCTAATGGCATAAAGTGAAGAGGAACTAAAGAGCCTCTTGATGAGGGTGAAGGAGGAGAGTGAAAGAGTCAGCTTAAAACTAAATATTAAGAAACCTAAGATCATGGCAGGAGAAGGCAATGGCACCCCACTCCAGTACTCTTGCCTGGAAAATCCCATGGACGAAGGAGCCTGGTAGGCTGCAGTCCATGGGGTCGCTAAAAGTCGGATGACTGAGCCCCTTCACTTTCACTTTTATGCATTGGAGGAGGAAACAGCAACCCACTCCAGTGTTCTTGCCTGGAGAATCCCAGGGATGGCAGGGCCTGGTGGGCTGCCGTCTATGGGGTCACACAGAGTTGGACACGACTGAAGTGACTTAGCAGCAGCAGCAGCAAGATCATGGCATCCGGCCCCATTGCTTCATGGCAAATAGAGGGGAAAAGATGGAACTAGTGTCAGATTTTCTCTTCTTGGGCTCTGAAATCACTGCGGATGGTGACTGGAGCCATGAAATCAGAAGACAATTGCTTCTTGGCAGGAAAGCTATGACTAACCTAGACAGTGTGTTGAAAAACAGATACATTACTCTGCTGATGAAGTATAGTCAAGGCTATGGTCTTCCCAGTGGTCTTATACAGTTGTGAGAGCTGGACTGTAAAGAAGGCAGAGCACCAAAGAATTGATGCCTTTGAACTTTGGTGCTGGAGAAGACTCTTGAGAGTCCTTGGACAGCAAGAAGATCAAACCAATCAATCTTAAGGAAATCAACCCTGAATACTCATTGGAAGGACTGATGCTGAAGCTGAAGCTCCAGTATTTTGGTCATCTGATTTGAACAACTGACTCATTGGAAAAGTCCCTGATGCTGGGAAAGATTGAGGGCAGAAGGAGAAGAGGGCGTCAGAGGATGAGATGGCTGGATGGCATCAATGATGCAATGGACATGAACTTGGGCAAACTTCAGGAGATGGTGAGAGACAGAGAGGCCTGGCATGCTGCAGTCCATGGGGTCACAAAGAGTCAGACACGACTGGGCGACTGAACAACTACAACAACCTGTGAGTGAGCTGGGACAGTTGTGGATGGCTACTTACCTCTCTCATGCTGAGTCATCTCCAGTTTGCATGCACATGCACACTACTCACATTAGCAAATGCTCCTTCCTCTCCCCTCTTTTCACTGGAGTCACGTTCTCCTCTACTTCATGTTCACTAGCCAGTAATTTCTCCTGGAGAATGGGACAGCTCTTGAAATCAGAATCTACAGACTACTTTCCGCAGCAGCCAGGATCTCAGTAGCCTCCCAGGAACAGGGATGTAGGGGAGCACTTCCCTGCTAGTCTGTGGCCCACACCCATGACTTCAGATCTGCATGCTGCTCTTGAAGAGCTGCTCTGTGTTGACCTACACTAAAGTGTACTGGTTGCCAAGGGACCAACTTGGTAGAAACCCAATGGCCATTAGGAGAGATTTACAATGACACAAGCCATAGAGTTTGAACTTACCATATCTATAGTATAAAGAACTATTGAGAGTTTGAGAGGGACAGGTGGGAACCTTCTATGTGCCAAACCTATATGTATGGATTGTACAGTTGCAAATTGGATGCTTTTCCTGATGAAACCCTGTTTTATGGCCTCACACAATTTCTTTGCCTCTGGACCTCCGTGCATTTCAGGCGTTCAGCACAGGCAATCATTCTAGTTCAATCAAATTTTATTCAGGTACAAGACCCCATGGCTCTGACTTCCAAGGTAGTTCCTACAAGAGTGCTTGAACTTCTCATCCATGTGTCCTGATTTTTGTCCTCATACCTTTGGGCCCATTAGGGCTCATGACACTTTTGAGCAGGCCTTCTCCTGAACTTCCTCAACGCTTGACGTGGGACAGATATAGGAATACTTGGGGACTGTGCAGAGAAATACAGCACAGAGAATTTAAGCAAGTTGCCAAATGTCACACAGTTGGTGAGTAGTAAAACCATGTTTTGATGCTAAAAAGTTTGGCCTTGGAGGCCATGCTCTCAGCTACTATTCTGTCACTGCCTCTCATAGAAAGTGTTCAACCAGTGTCACTTCCTCTTTTTTTCTTTTTATATAGTAAACTGTCTCCACTGGCAGTAAGGCCTGGATTTGTTTGGAGTCATGAAATCCCTAAATCAGACCGCTCCTTTGAATCTCAAAACCCTTTCTCAGAGAGTCTCAAACTTGTTTTTTTGTTATAATCACCTGAGAGCTTCAAAAAGAGGAGTAGTATCTGGGTCTCCTCCTGAAGATTCTGAGGGAACAGATCTGGGTTGTGGCCTGAGCACGAGGGTTATTGAAGGCTCCTTTGGTGATTCTACTGCTCAGCACAGCTGAGAAGCCGATCTCTACCAGCCCTGAGCAGCAGCACGTTTACCTGGCCAAGACCATCTCACTCCATGTGGTCAGATTTTATTTCCAGGTGTTGGTGACATAAGCATACACACACACACAAATGTGTCAGTTTAGACACACAGCCAAAGGGAACATTCAGCTGCATGTTAATTTCCATAATATAGCTTCACACATGCACCTCCGTCTGCTGGATCCCTGTTTTGCACGTCCTTCACCCGTGGGCCCTGGAAGGGTAAGTGTGTAGGTGGAATAGCGTGGTGATGTGTCTCACACTATTTATACTAATCCCTATAGCTGGTGAAGCTGTCACTTCATACACAACCATTGTAATATGAAGGGCTCTTCTAAAAATAGAGTTTTTTATCTTCCAAAGGCTATGCTACCTTGAACTATGGAATACACCCAGCTCCAGTGCAGCTACAGTAAAGATAAAAACCTGCCTACTTATCTCTGGTTTACACCTGCCAGTGCTTTGGGAAAGCCTTCCCACCTTGTGGGGCCAGGAAAATACTCAGCAATTTGAGTTTTTACATTCCCGGGTAGTCATGGCAGAGTAGCCTGCACTGGGACTTGTGAGAAAGCGCGGCCATTCCCAGGAAAATGACCAGCCCCTCCCCCTGGGGAGCTACCCTTTTTTCTTCAGAAAAAGAGTCTGGAGTGCAGACTGGTTCCAGTGAGCTGTGTTTGATAGGCTGCTGAGGGAAGTGAGGTGTCCATGAAAAGCCACCTGAGCATTTGAATCACCTAAGGAGCCTTCGAAAACCCTCATGCTCAGGATGCAGCCCAGAGCAGTTTCCTCAGAGTCTTTGGGAGAAGATGCACCTGTGAATGTGCTGGAACAGAGCTCAGGATTCACTCACCCATCCATCCACCAACATGTTCGTGCCACGAACACCTCACTGGCTCATGAGGAGGATAGACGTTAAGTGATTAGTGAAAGTGAAAGTCGCTCAGTTGTGTTTGACTCTTTGCGACCCCATGGACTATACAGGCCATGGAATTCTCTAGGCCAGAATACTGGAGTGGGTAGCCTTTCCCTTCTCCAGGGGATCTTCCTGACCGAGGAATCGAACCGGGGTCTCCTGCATTGCAGGTGGATTCTTTACCAACTAAGCTATGAGGGAAGCCCTGTTAAGTGATTAAGGGCAAATAAATACATAACTAGAAATTGTGCTGGGAAAGAAAAAGAAGCTGTTATGAGAGAAAATAGTGGCGGAAATCCCCTTGAGACTGGATGATGGGGGCGGCCACCCCAGGCAGAAGGGATGAGTTAGATGTGGCTTTGGGGAGAGGAGTGTTCCAGGAAAGGGGGCTTTGTGGGAGACACTCACACGTTCCTCCAGGAGTTAGCAGGACTGGAGGCAGTAGCCAGGGCAGGAAGGATGTTAGGAAAGTGGGAAAGGAAAGATCACTCAGAGCCTTGGAAATGAGGAAGGGGACATGGGATTTTATTCTGAGCCCTGTGGGAAGTCTTGGGGTAGTTTAGGTGCAGGCTTGCTGCAGGGAGTAGGCAGAGAGGTTACATGGCCATTGTTGGCCTTCCAGGCGGAGAAAGGGTTGGAGAAGAAGTGCTGGTGGATGTGAGGACATCGGAGGGAAGGTGAGAGCTGATGCTTCATGGCATCCTCACCTTTCTGGTCACCTTGCTTTCTCTTGCCTGCATCCTTGAAGAGAAGGACCAGCAGGTATGTCCCCTGCAAATCGGCACTTGTGTTTTCTGTATTTGGAGGGACGAGGCTGGCCGTGCCACTGCGTCCTCACCCTCATCCACACTGGCTTTGGGACCAGCAGAGTTGCAAGTGTGTTTCCCATCTGACCAGCAGGGTTCTTGCCCCTGGGAAGAGGCTGCTGTCTCTACCTTTGGTGATAAACAAACACCTGGTGTTTTTATCCACTCTGGCTTTCTCTCATCTGACTCCTTTCTTGCAGTCTCTCTGCCCTGTCCCATTCCAGACCCTGACCTCCTCTCACCTTCCTGGCTATAGTAGATTTCTAACTTCCCTCCCAACTGGGTTTAGAAACACTAGTGTCTTCTGCTAACCAAGCCCATCTTGAAATCTGACTCATCCTTCCTAACCACAATCTTCAGAACACCAACCCTCCCCCTGCTCCCCCCCACCACTCCGGATTTTAATTTGGCTCATCACTGCAGATAAATTAAAACTGAAGTTCTTTCATTTGCATCCAAGTCTCTTGCTCCCTGGATTATCAACCAGACAGAACTAGTCTTTATTCCAGGGCCGTGGGCCTTTGGTCTCCTCTCTTCTGTCTCTGGCATCTGCTCTGCCTGACAGATTCGAGTGACCCCTTCTGTGAGATACACGAGCGTATTCTCACGCAGTGTACTCCCCAGCCTCCATCCTGACCTCAGCCACTCACCCTGTCCTACATGTTCTGGGAGGATAGATACCTTGGTTTATTCCTCAGTGTTGCTGTCCATCTTAGTCAGGTGGTCTAGAGACCCTAAGCACACTTGGACACGTGCTCCTGTAATTTTCCTCCCTTTTCACCCATTCTCTGGGAATGCTGTCAACTTAGCAATGGCTCAGAGCTGAGAGACACCTCTGTTCTTTTCATCTAGAAGCTGGCTTGCTTGCTCATCTTGCTTTGTCTCTGTCAGCACCAATCATGCCAGCCAGTGTTTTCTTTTAACAGAGGGCTCCAGAAAAGTCTTTCCCAGCCAGTGTAACAATATTGGCAACATCCCCTCTACAGTGTCAGCTCCTCAACTGGCTAAGTCCCTTCCTCAGTGATGGGGAGGTAGAAGTGAACCAGTTCCATTCTCACCTGCTGTGCTTGCAAATGGCCACAGAGTGACAGTGTGACCCAGCTATCGCGTGATGCAGCCCCATTGAAGGGAGGGAAAGCCATGTAAGTGTGTTACCTTCTCTGGGTCCCTGAAGGGTTCTCAGGCTCCCATGTCTGCAGAGTGGTATTAAGTGGACATGTCACAAGGCATCAGCTGATGGTTAGCTGATGTAGAGAGTACCCTTAATGAAGTGTCAGGAAGCCTAACTGTGGCCCCTGAATGGCATAGCTTCCAGCACTGCAGCACTGATGGCTGATTGCTCAAGGACTTAACAGGCTTCGGGGACATGGCAGCTTCTAAATGTCAAAGAAACTGGGGACAGTGCCACCCTGGACTTAACCAGGAAAATGTCTAATGACAACTTGACCGGCGTGGGACAATATTCTACTAAAGTTCTCTACTGTCCCCAGCATCCTGCCTTCCTCTGCACACACCTTTTTTCACTTCCCTGGCAGATGGAGTGGATAGGAGACATTAACACATGCTATGTGTTTGAAACGTTCCTGATAAAAAGCTAGGGAAAAAATGGTGCCCAGCAGTGCATGATATTCCAAGGGAGAAAATGTTGCTTCTAACTTTACTGAGTTTATGGTGTATTTAGGGAAATTCTAGCTAGTATTAAACCACATGCTGGGCACTTAAATGTGGCACACACTGTACCTGCCCTGTCATTTAATCCTGACTTACCCAGAACCTCTCAGTGAGTACACCAGTAGGAGAACCAATGCCTGAGAATGCAGCGGCCTGAGGGTAGAAAGTCCTCCCCCTGTGCTCGCTCTGTGACTTTTAGGCAGATGACTTCCCTCTCTGGCAAATGACTCCCCTCTCCGGGCTTTGATGCTATGTCTATAAAAAAGAGAACTTGCCTTCTAGCTCTAACAGTCTAAAGATGTGTAATTTTTAAATCAGTGTAAGTTACTACATTCATAAACAGAAAAAAGGAAAGGGACATCTTGTTTCTGGGTCCCTGATCACTGCATTGTCACTCAAGTGGGAAACAGTTTATTCCAGTGCAAACACCATCCCCTGGTTTCCACCTAAAAGGGAACCCCTAAGGAGCAGGAATGTATCCGCCTGACAGATTTAATCATGTGATTTTGAGAATTTGCACATCAGCCAGGGAAAACAGCTTTTTTGTTGCTGTAGTTACACTAATACTTGCCATTGTGAATCAAATAGTGAAATAATTCAACCCAGCTTCCTTCTGGACAATCATTTAGAAGCCGAGTGTGTGACCAAGCAATCTGGATGTGTGGCTGAAATGGTCACACATGGTCAGGACAAATTCACTGCAGGTCTGTGGAGGTAATAGCTATTTCCTTTTATTCTTCTCAGGCTTCAACTCTCTAAAGATCGGTCAAAGATGGTGGCTGATCTGGGGCATAATAACCGAGGACAAAAAGAGACAGATTGTGCTTTGGACACATCTTTCCAAGGTACGTTAAACTCTGGCTGAAATCTTGTAGGCGAAAGGACAGAGAGTCCCAGTTATCTATAGATACCCACGTACCTGTTGGTGTGGGTACATACCTGTGACAAGAGTCAGTTACCCTTCACCAGGGGGAATGTTTTTCCTAGAGGAGGGATGGGCTTGCTCTAAACCAAGATGTCTCAGCCTCAGCACTAGTGATGCTTCGGAGACCACTTTTCATCCTAGGAGACTGTCTGAGCATTGAAGGATGTTTAGCATCATTACTGGCATCTCCCTGGTTGTGATGACCAAAATGTTTCCAGACCTTGTCCATTTCCCCAAGCCAGGAAGCACTGTTCTAAACCATCCATGTGCCCTTAACTAGACTTCTGGAGACCAAGCTGGGCATTTATGAAAAAGTAGGTTAGGGTCGGGGAAGGAGCAGATGTCTCATCCCTCAGGTGGCTTTGAAGAAGCTTAGTTTCTAAAGAATGCCCTCAACTTGGCACATAACTTTTGTTTTTAATTGTGATAAAATACATGTAACATACAATGTATTATCTTAATAATTTTTAAGTGTATAATTCAGTATTGTTAAGTCTATTTATATTGTTGTGCAACAAATTTCCAGACCTTTTTCATCTTTCCAAACTGAAACCCTATGCCCTTTGGGCAACTTCCCATTTCTGTTTATACCCAGCACCTGGAAATTACCATTCTACTTTCTCTCTCTTTGAATCTGACCACTCTAGATATATCATGTAATTGGAATCATAAAGTATTTTGTCCTTTTGCGACTGGTTGTCACTTAGCATCATGTAGTCAGGGTTCATCCATGTTGCCAGAATTTCCTTCCATTTCAAGGCTGAATAATATCCTGTCATATGTACATATATACACTATTCTTTCATTCATGTATGCCCCTCTCCGTGGTTGCTTTGGGCTATTGGAAGTAATGGACATGGTTGTTCAGAGAGCTCTTCAATACCTTGCTTTCAGTTCTTTGGGGGTACAAACCCAGACTTGGAATTTCTGGATCAGATGGTAATTCCATTTTTAGTTTTCTGAGGAACCACTGTACTGTTTTCCATAGTAGCTGCACCATTTTACTTTCACAGCGGCATACAAGTATTCCAATTTCTTCATGTCCTAGCCAACACTTCTTTCTTTCTTGTTTTAATATAGTAGCCATCCTAATGAATGCAAGGTGATATCTCATTTGGTTTTCCTAATGATTAGTGATGCTGAGCATCTTCATATATGCTGATTGGTCTGTATATTTTTGGAAAAAATGTCTATGCATATCTCTTGCCCATTTTTTATTCGAGATATTTGTTTTCTTGTTGTTGTTGTTGTTACTGAGTTATATGAGTTCTTTATGTGTTCTGGATATTAACCCCTTATTAATTATGTGATTTGTAGATATTTTCTCCCATTTCTCAGTTGCCTTTTAATTCTGTTAATTTTGTCCTCTGATGTACTGAAGTTGGTTCTTTTTTTAATGTTTGTTTATTTTTGGCTCTGCAGGGTCTTCGTTGTTGTGTGGGCTTTTTTTAGTTGTGGTGAATGGTGGTTGCTCTTCATCACAGTACACGGGCTTCTCGCTGTGGTGGCTCTCTTGCTGCAGAGCACGGCTCTGGGGCGTGTGGGCTCAGTAGTTGCGGCTCCCAGGCTCTGGAGCACAAGCTCAGTAGTTGTGACACACAGGCTTAGTTGCTCCGTGGCATATGGGATCTCCCCAGACCGGGGATTGAACCCATGTCTCCTGCATCGGCAGGTGGATTCTTTACCACCGAGCCACCAGGGAAGCCCTGCACAGAAGTTTTACATTTTGATGTAGTCCAATTTATTTATTTTTGTTGTTCATGCCTTTGGTATCATATCCAAGAAATCCTTGCCAAATGCCATATCATGAAGCTTTTCCCCTGTATTTTCTTCTAACAGTTTTACAGTTTCAAGTCTTTGATTCATTTTGTGAGGTGACACACACTTATATGTAATACTATCATGTAGGGTAGTTTCCTGAGGCCTAAGGCAGTCAAGCCTCAATTGGCCACTTACCCATGGAATCATGGTTACAGTGATAACCTGCGTTTCCTAGGATCTTTCTTCCCTAGCTACAGCCTCCTGTAAAGTCCCTGAGACCCTTCTTGGGAGTATCAGCAGGTTCCACACATGTGCGCACAGGCAAGCTCCATTAGCCACTGCAGTTAAGTTCCCTTTCAACTTGGCATCCCCAAGTCCAGTGAATACTGCTGCCTGTTCAGACCTAAATCATCTCTAAACCATCAGCACTCCTGCCACGCATGCTTCTACTTCCCATAATCCACTGCTTCCAACTTGCATGGAGACTGCCAGCACTGTCCTGGAGCTGGATGCCAGAGCTGTATGCGAGACCTGATGGATGTACAGAGCACATCTACAGCTCAGTGGTGGTTCATTGTTCTAAAGGAGCCACACGGTGTGGATTTGGTGTTTTGTTTCACTTTAACAATCTAGCACTTTCAGCATTTGCTAGCAGTGTCCTCTCTCCCTAAAACCAGACATGAACGCATGGGGGTAAAGCTAAGCTTGAGACATCCAGGGGCAGGACAGCTACCGTGCTGTGCTCAGACCCAGCTCTAGTAACAGAGCCTTGTAACACAATGAAGCTGGTGGAACTGAGCTCCTCTTTCCCTTGGGATTTGTACTTTCCCACAAGGATCCCCAGTCCCTCCTGCAAATGGACTTTTGTCTCCTTGCATTTCAATACCCAGCTTAGCATTGCCCTAAGACCTCACCTGCATTCTATTAGAATAATCAAGAGCTCAGGAGAGCAGCCTCCCTGGCTCACTGAGGCTTCAATGTGAGTTGGTCATGGCATTGAATAAAGCTCCACTATAGCGTGTTCCTTGGAGAAGGCAATGGTACCCCACTCCAATACTCTTGCCTGGAGAATCCCATGGGCGGAGGAGCCTGGTAGGCTGCAGTCCACGGGGTCACTAAGAGTCGGATACAACTGAGCAACTTCACTTTCACTTTTCACTTTCGTGCATTGGAGAAGGAAATGGCAACCTACTCCAGTGTTCTTGCCTGGAGAATTCCAGGGATGGGGCAGCCTGGTGGGCTGCCGTCTATGGGGTCGCACAGAGTCAGACACGACTGAAGTGACTTAGCAGCATAGTGTGTTCCTAAGCAGGTACATAAATCTCGTCTATGGAGAATCTCTGTGCTTTATCTAAAAGGATATATATATCGTATACCATGCAATATTTATGAGTTAATTTGAATCCCACAATGTAACAAAGTACAATAACTACCAGAAAACACCAATAATCCTTCCATTATGCATCACTGTTGACACACTGTTAATTTCATTCTAATTGCACAGTCTTATCACTGAAACACTGGCATCTGTGTGACAGTAATTCAAAGTGTTCCAACTTGAGGGGGATGGGAAAACAAAGCAAAATAAGCTGGCAGAGAAGCTGTGAAATAAAACGGAATTAGGAATTACAGCGTGTGGTTGCCAGCACCTGTTAGCATGCAGAAGAGTCAAGCACCAAAAGTCATAGAACTTTCCCCTGGTTGAAGAGACAAGTGATTTTGCTGTGAGCCTAAACCTCTTGCTGGAGTCATGAATGGGTTCTCTAAAGTTATATGTTTAATTAGGACTTGTGTTAATAGAGAGGTGTTCGGTGAGGCTTTAATGTGATGATGCAAAGAAAGCAGGCAGCGTGGCCTGGTATTTATCTCAGTGAATACTAATTTTACAGCATTCCTATTTCTTTTTAAATATGCACAGAGGGCACAGTGTGGTATGGAAGAAAGGAAATGTGCTTCAAAGTCCTACAATTGTGATCAAGTGACTCTGCCTAACAAAATAACCTCTCTTCATTTACCCTGGGCACCTCATCTTCCCCATATATAAAATGGAGACACCATTACCTTCAAAGAATTGTTGTGAAGATTATGCGCGATAACACAGTTCCTAGCAGAGTGCCTACTTCATCATCCTCCTCATGGGGCGGCAAAAACACTTATTGTTTGTTGATTGCCAACTGTATGCCCAACACTTAGCTTCACACAGTTAGAATCCAGTTACCATGACACAAGGGTGTGTTTCCACTTTTCACTATGGAGTCTGTAGAAGCCATTGTATCCACAGCTGCTTGCAGAAGAGACCTCTTGGGTGAATAGTTGGGGACTTTATCTTGCCTTCCAATCATTCGACTTGCTCAGTAGGTGCTTTAATTGTATCTATTTGATGGATGAGGAAACTGAAATTCTTACAAGTTAAGTGACTTCCCAAAGTCCCATAACTAATAAGCATTCATTTGTTAAAAAACTGAAGCCTTTATCAGTTTGATTCTTAAGCTCATGAACTTTATCACTCTGTGTAATTGACTTGTCCCTTTGTTGCCAGGACTTTCAGTGATGCTCAGTGGCTTGGGATCTGAGAATCCAGTCAGGAAGGATGATTGAGGGTAGGGATGGATGAGGCAGGATGGGACAGGGAAGAGTTAATGGTCCCAGAGAGTGTTCTGTTGAAATGGCTATGAAATGACTCAGACAAGAGGGTGTGTGCATGTGTAGGTGGAGGGAGGCGGACATAGAGATAGATGTTAGGAAATTGACATGTAGCCAGAACAGTAATGAACTGAGGAAATTGAGCAAGTCGAATGATTGGAAGGCAAGATAAAGTCCCCAACTATTCACGTAAGAGGTCTCTTCTGCAAGCAGCTGTGGATACAATGGCTTCTACAGACTCCATAGTGAAAAGTGTAAACACACCCTTGTGTCATGGTAACTGGATTCTAACTGTGTGATACTTGTAGAAATGAAACCACATCAGGAGGAAGAAAACTATGGTAACCTCAGCATCACTCTCACAATATGGATACCTTTCTCCAAAAAATTTTATAAAGGAAAAAAAAACTGAATGGTTGAGAATCTTAACACCATAGGAAGAATAGATTTGAGAGACCAACCTCACATAAACCCTTTAAAACTTTTACATTCATCAGTACAAAATAAATCCAACTCAATCCAGTTAAAAGAATATCGGCTGTGTTTAATACATTTCAAATTAACAGTAACTGGTCCTACACAATTAATTTATGTGTCATGGAAAATTTAATATTACCCTTCCTTGGGGCATCAAAGAATGCCTGGAAATTCATTTTGCTTCATCATAGACATATTATTTTTTTTCCATTTGATATTCAATCTAGACGTTTAATTTGTCTTTGATGAGATGACTCAGACTTCTTGACTCTCATCCCCTTGGTCTTCTTGTAGTCCTAGGAACTGAGCCTTAAGCACAAGCACATCCATCAATATCCTCTTAGAGATTGTACAACTCAGCTCTCTGTCTCCCAAACACACGTCAGAGTGTACCTCTGAGCCCCGGTTGACCTCCTTTGCTTTTTTTTACTCTCCCAAGTCTTCATCATAAAAACCTCCTTCCTGCCTCATTCTTTTCTATTCTCAAGCCCTGATTTCACCTTTTTATGATAACAGCTAATAGAAGTAAAGTGACTCATATGCTGTCACTGAAGTTCTTATGGATGTATAAAAGCTGACGCAAGGGAAGTTCAGTACTCTAATATTTTCAGCTCAGGATATGCATGTGGTTTGGGAAGGATTACAACCGAGAGCTTCAGAATCAGAACCAAAAGTATTTTTGTATTGTTCCCTGGCAAAGAGTTTCTTTCCAAGTTCAGCTTTAGAGATGCCCAGTGAACTCTCCCTCAGGTAAAGCTCTGAAGGTCATTTCTATCTGGTTGCCTTACGATGGAGCCTCACAAAGACTTAAACAACCTCTTCATTAAAACTGTGTATAACACACCTAAAAGATGGAAAGAGCATTTCAGGATGTCATTCAGTGACAACTGAGACAATGAGAATGGGTGCTAGCTTGCAAATTAACTAAAGCTGTTTCAGTGATGACCAGTGTTGGCAAGAGCGTATTAAAATGGGCACTGTTACACACCAGTGAGATCATAAGTTGGTACATACCATCCTCCTGGAAAGAGACTTGGAAACATGTTATAAGAGTTTTTCATCTTGATTTCATATCCACAAGCATCTTAACTTAAATTTGGATTCTTATGTTTATCTCTTTTGGGGAGAGATGCCAATGGAAATGTCATAGCATAGGGTGAGTGATTTTTTTTTTTAACCGTAAAATTGGCCCTCTGTGTCTACTTCAGGCTCTACAAGAGCTGGAATAGTATGAGTTTGTCCTAAGAGGCAGCTCTCCTTTGGAGAGTTCAGTAAAATCAGGACTGTGGTTAACTGAACAGACTGAGTTCCCTGGGGAGGACTCTGACAGTGATGCAGTTGACATTTCTTTGTAACACCTTGACCAACTACTCCCTGGTCATGCAAACTGTGCCTGAGAACATACATATAATTTACTCTGAGAAGAAACTCAGAGGATGATGTGTTTCAGTGCTGAAATAGGAAGAAATGGAACAAGAAATGGAGCTCCAACGGAAGCAGGAGCAAAAGTGAAGGGCAGACACCATATGCATTTTGATGTCATTGACAGTTTTGAGCCTCGGATGAGTAACTTAGGGTACAGGTGTCAACAGAAGTGACTCAATAGTCCTAAGGTAGTCAAGCTGTTGAAACAACAATGACTTTAGAAAAACAAATCATGGAGGGTTTTGGAATCATTTTTCTTGTCCCTTACTGAGGCTGGGGTTGGGTGGAACAAAAGAAGACACAAATAGACGTTAGTGAAAAAGGAAGAAACTTCAAGGACACATGAGGTGAGAGATCCTCTTGACTGTCAGGCGATATAACCCTAGAACAGGATGCTGTTGAAGCAGGGATTCCTATTGCTGGCAATTCTCAGGGAGGAAACTGATACACCAGCTTTCCTGTCTAGTTTAGCCAGACACAGGCCTGGATTTCACAGTTCCTGGGCAATCTGAACCAAGTCTTAAAAATTCAGCTCTGATTATAGGAAAAGCCATTTGCTTCCTTGCTTCCTTCAGATTGGGCTTCCCAGGTGGTTCAGTGATAAATAATCTGCCTGCCATGCAGGAGACACATTAGATACAGGTTCGATCCCTAGGTTGGGAAGATCCTCTGGAGGAGGAATTGGCAACCCACTCCAGCATTCTTGCCTGGAGAATCCCATGGACATAGGAGTCTGGCGAGTTACAATCCGTAGGATCACAGTGTTGGATATGACTGAGTGACTGAGCACATACACATGCTTCTTCAGGTCACCTCTAGTCTTCAGCTCCCTATTTCTGTCCAAGATTATCTGGAAGCACAAGACTTGCAGAATCTGGCTGCTTGCATTTCACAGGAACTTGTTAAAAGAAATTGATCATTAGATTCCAGCACATTGCTTAAATCTCTCACAATATGCAGTCTTACACTGAGTGTATTTACAGAAACAATGATGAAGCCTACTTTCTTTCTCTAGATTACCTTTTTATGTTGAAAGTAGAGATGCTATATTTTTTTTAAAAAGCAAAGAATGTTTTTATATTTCAATGAGTATTGAAGTATGTAGTAGTTTGATTTACTAATAAAAATGATGATTGGTATATTAACCTATTCAAAGTCCAAAAGGATGGTGTGTGAAATAAACTATGAACACTATACCAAACATTATCAAGATGTAGAGAAGTGCTTTCAAATCTGCAAGTTATAATGCAATCCTAACATCATAAATGTTGAAGCAATGAAATAATGACTCTAATTTAGCTAAACCTACTGAGTGAATATTGTAAAATTCCTTAATGGTATAGCTTGAAGAAAACAAGCTGACAAGAAGTTTGATATATCGAATTTAAACTACATACTTTATCAGTTAAGATGATTGTAAATGCAGGAAATATTAACTCAACTCCAGTTGGCTTTAAAAATAAGAGAAATGTTACTCTTGCATAGAAACAGGTCAAGGCAGGATTTGGGGTTGGTGGACTTCGGGGTTCAACTATATCATGGTGGATCCATGAGTTTTTTGTCTGTCTAGACTCCCATGTGTAGCATGAACTATATCCTAAAGCACAGAATTTTTTTTTTGTCAGGTTTACAGCTTGCTTTCTTATTTGTAATACCACAGTTATAACACTATCTGCATTTTCTTACTCAGACAGGTCTTTCTGATTTGAGATGAACTTCCAGAGAATTCCAGGCCTTCGATCTCTCAGGATGCATGTCCAAATTGTGGCTCCCACAGAAGCCAGTTCAACCTGGTCCTTGGCACTTCCCATGCCTGCTAGGCCCAGCACTCTTGGCTTGGGGTGATGGTGAATCCTCGGTTGTCTTGGCTTCCAAGAGCAGACTCTCAGCCTCTCAATCAGGTATTTCTCTTTGGGCTAAAGGTAGGCTCTTGTATAAATAGAACCAATAGGATGTGTGTGTGTGTGTGTGTGTGTGTGTGTATGGAGGGAGAGAGATTAATTTTAATGGATTTTCTCATGCAACTGTAGAGGCTAACAAGTATAAAATCTGTAGGGTAAGCTGGCAGGCGGGAGACTCAGGAAGGAGTTGATATTGGAGCCTGAAGCAGTCTAGAGGCAGACCTTGGGGCATCACTGTCTTTTTTCTCCTAAAGCCTTCAACTATAATTGTATCAGACCCACACACATCATCTTAGGTAAGCTGCCTTACTCAAAGTCAACTGATTTCAATGTTAACCTCATCTAAAAATACCTTCACAGACATTTAGCCTAATGTGTGATCAAAGTCTGGGGCTTCCCTGGTGGCTCAGAGGTTAAAGCATCTGCCTGCAATGCCGGAGACCTGGGTTCGATCCCTGGGTCAGGAAGATCCTCTGGAGAAGGAAATGGCAACCCACTCCAGTATTCTTGCCTGGAGAATCCCATGGATGGAGGAGCCTGGTGGGCTATAGTCCTCAGGGTCACAAAGAGCCAGACACAACTGAGCAACTTCATTTCACTTACTTACTTGATCAAAGTCTAGGTATCATGGCCTAGGCAAGTTGATACAAACAATTAACCATCATAGTTCTGATGCTGGAAAGTGATCCAGAAGAGACAAAGTATTCCTAGGGGCCAGGCAGAGGTAGAGTTGATAGTCCACTGACCCTGCCTGAAGCATCACGATCACACCTGTCTATAGAGAGTAAAAGCCTAGATAGTGTTCCATGCCTCCATCTGCTATGTTGTTTCAGTCCCATGAAACCAAGAACACACAGCCTTAGAAGGAGCCCGTGCAAATAAGGATCCCTGGCACAGAAATTTCATTAACTGCCTTTGGCTAAGAGACAGTTATTTTTTTTTTTTTAATTTCTAAACCAGACCATTACTCAATAGTGAAGAAGGAACGGGTTAGTAATCATAACATATTCATTTAGAAAGAAGAGAAAGGGCATGAGCAAAAAAGGCCCATTTTAGTAAAGCTACCATGTCATTTCTCTCCACTCTTAGAATCTACTTTAGCCTAAGCTTATCTATTGTAAGACCTTGCTGAAGACTAAAGGAAGTGGCCAGAAACATAAGGAACAGCATGCCCTGGCAACATTTCAGTAAAGTGTTTCCCAGCTGCATCACCAGCATAAGCAGTCTGCTAAATAAGAATAATAGGTCTTCCAGACAGAGGACCATAGAGGACTAGGCCAAGCTGAAAGTGACTGTGGTCTGGTATAAACTCTGTGCTGTGTACTTATATCAGTTAGAATGACTTCTGGCCGCAATTAACAACAGCAAAGAGTAAAGGTAGCTTAAATCTGCAAGGATATTTCTTGTCTACAAAAAATACAAGAAGTCTGAGGATAAGTGGTTTCGGGGTTAACTCAGAGGATTGAGCTTCCCTGGTGGCTCAGATGGTAAAGCATCTGCCTGCAATGCAGGAGACCCAGGTTCCAACCCTGGGTTGGGAAGATCTCCTGGAGAAGGCAATGGCAACCCACTCCAGTACTCTTGCCTGCAGAATCCCATGGACGGAGGAGCCTGGTAGGCTGCAGTCCAGGGGGTTGCAAAGAATCGGACACGACTGAGCGACTTCACTTTCACTTTCCAGAGGATTAGCAGTGTCAGGGCTCTGTGTCTACACCTTGCAGTCCTCCTGGCCTTGCACTAAGAGTGACAAGATGATGACTGAAGTTTTAAGTAACATATTCCTAAATAATATCCCAGGCGGGCAGTAGGGCAGGGGTAGCCAAGGGGACCTTTCTCATGCAGTATTCTTTCTTTTGTTATGAAAGAGAAGGCCCTCCAGTAGATGTCCCCTTAGTCTTGCTGGTCACATTGGGTCACATACCCACGTCTAACAGAGATGACTGGGGACCTCATCAGCTTACCCCAGGGAGGTGAAAATGCCACTCTTCCCCGAGCCTGCTGCTGCCTGTAGAATAAGTTTCTCTTTGCAAGGAAGGAGAGTCTGAGGAAAGGGTGTCTGCCACAGACCTATAGAAAGAGAAACACCTGAAGACTGAATAAGGTGGTGCCCAGGAAATGTTGAGTATTTGTGGAATCCTTTTGGAGATCTGCATGAAGTTTCTGCTCCTCTCTGGTTGAGAGGCTATAGCATGAGAGAAAGCACAGAAGAAAAGCAAGCCAGCGTGACAGGGGAGGGCTAGAACAAAGGAATGGAGAATCAAGAATGAATTGGAAAGGAGAGGGGAAATTGAATTGGAAAGGAGAGGGGAAATTGGAGACCATAGTGGGGCGGAAGGGAGCCTTGTGGGTTTTTCTTTCTTTTTTTAAGATTTTCATAGTGAAAAGGCTATGAAGATTTTCAACAGCTTCTTCTGGGGAAGTGGGTGCTTCCAGAAAGACTCATCCTGTGTACAGGAGCCAGTCTAGGTCTTAGGGCATCTGAACCTTACACAATTGAACAGTCTTCTTTAAGAAAAGCTTATAAGTATAAAATTAGATATAAAAGTGAGTATTTATTTAGAATGAGGAAAGAGATCTAATCTAAAAATTTTAAAAATATGACACATAAAGTGACATTATTTTTATTAACTGACTGACATATATCTTGAATAATTTTTCCTTCAGTTTATGCCTGTCTACTCAATACCTCTTCATATTGATGACAATTTTATAATATTTTTTGTAGCTGTCTTAGGAAGATAATTCAGTCTTCTAGCACAGTTGGTTGAAAAAGATATGTTTTATTATAGTTAGCATACATAAAATATACGACTTCACACAGATGCCTCACTGCTTGTTGAGCTGCTTCAGGCTGTGTCCTATAACCGAGGCACTCAGTAAAATTCTATTCCACACAATTTCATTCAGAAAAGGGGAGAACGTGCATGGTATAACTGTAATTGCATCCGTGACCATCATGACAAGGTGTTGTTGAAAACCAAACTCTCCACTTAGAATTTTGCACATCTGATGAAGAAGTTTTCCTGAATTGGCTTTTGGCTCTGTATTTGAAACCTTATTCCTCCTCTCCTGTTCGCATACTCCCAGTGCCAGGCCCCGGAAGCCCATGTCTGTGCAGGTAGCCTCACCTTCACTGTCGTGGGTCCAGGTGAGCGGGCAGAGCAGCAGCAGTGTACCTGGATTGCGTTCTCCCACCAGATGACTAGCAGTAACTCTGCAGGGAGACAACAGTGCCTTCCCTAAACGTATCCCACTAGACCTAAACTAAATGTGCTCAGAAGTCACCTTCTCCTGAGCTAGATCCAAAAGAAATTGTCACAGCTACTCCAGTACCACCCAAACAAGAGGCAAGTGACAGAGGGAAATTGGAGTGGGAAGATAGTAGTCTCAACCATTTGTGGTTCAAATATCTGATTTTTCAAATTTCACAGAAACATATGACAGTGTGCAGGGATTGCTAGACCCCTTCCAGGACCTAAATCATAAGCTTCCTTTGCTTTGGGTAAAACTACCTCTGTTTGGAGGGAACAGAGGGTATGGATGGACTGAAATAATTTCATCTTCCTTGAGTTTATTCCATGGCCCACCATGCAAGTCATGCCACCAGATTCCTGTCTTAAGTGCCCCCTCAGTGACCAAAGCAAGTCCAGGCTGCTGACCTTTGTTGTCACCTCTGGCCAAAACATGTTTATTCTTTACATATACGGTGAACTCGCCCTTCAGAGCTGCAGTTCCAACTGCGTGACATGTTCCCTGATCTCTACAGCAAAGCTGAATTCTCTTCCCTTCCTTTGATTTATCACTGTACCTCTTCCAGCCTCTCCTAAAGCACTTTTGAAAATTGTTCACTTTGGGCTCCTTCACTTTCACAAGGCATTTGAAGTCTTCACTGCACCCTCGTGCTTAGCCTTGTGCCCAGCATGGTATATCAAGCCCTGAAGATATGTTTTGAAAAGAAGTCTGGAGAGAGTATACTGGTGTTAATAGAAGTAATAACATCTTCATTGTTAATAACATTTACAATATGGTAAGCCACTTTAGGGCTTCCCAGATAGCTCAGTAGTAATGAGTGCCAATGCAGGAGGGGCATGAGATCTGGGTTCTGTCTCTGGGTCAGCAAGATCCCCTGGAGAAGGAAATGAGAATCCACTTGGGTATTCATGCCTGGGAAATCCCATGGACAGAAGAGCCTGGTGGCTACAGTCCATGGGGCCACATGAGTTGGGCACAACCGAGTGGCTGAGCACGCAGAAGCCCCTTTATATAGTTGTCTCATTTACACAGTGGCCCCAGGGAGTCTGTATAATTATCTTTCCTACTTTATAGAGCTCAGAAGATTGAGTTAGTCACACAGCTTGTAAGAAGGCAGAATTTCAAAAAAAAAAAAAAAGAAGGCAGAATTTCAACTTAGATTTGCATGGCTCACCAAGCCCATAAGTAACAAATTCACCTTCTGGGTAGAGATCATAGGCTGACCTCGTGAAAATGATATAGTCCAAGACAATGAGATCTGTTCTCTTCTATCTTAGCTGGTAGAGATGATCAGGACGCTTTTGTCACCGGCTTTGGAATGATGGCTGCATCCACCTCCAGGAGCTACTATCACATCACTGAAGGAGGAATGAGAGCTGAAACCTGCTTTTCCCCTGCGTCTCCTCCATCCCCTCAGTTGTGTGAAGAGGCAGGCAGTGCAGAGAGAGGAGGGCGCTTGCTCAAGTTTACAAAAGGAACTTCCTGTCTGTCTGGGTCAGCGATCTCCACTTTCTCTTCAGTGGTCTTTGATCTACACTGTGACCACTCACCTCACATCTGGTAATCAACTCTTTGTCTTAGGATATAAGGCTCCTTTTAAGAAATTCCCAGTGAGTTAGTATGATTTGGACAAGCTATCATAGCTGATTGAGAACTTAGGTCTTTCTATAGAGAGCTACAGGTAGCATTTCTTCCAAGGACCTTTATATCCCACAATTCACCTGAATATGTTATACATGTCCCTAGTAGATATCAACTCAGTGAATTATAATATGGCTTCTTGCTCTTTCCTTTTTCAGGGAAAATAGTCTATTTTATCAGTTTTATGATGAGGCATACTCAACCAGTCACGTTAGATCTACCAGTGACAAAAACCAATATGAGTGTTGAAAACTGAACTTGGAGGACAGAATTGGCTTCCCAGAGTACTCCAACCTAATTTACATCAGAAAAATATCAAATCAGTTTTGGCCAGAATGGAATGAAAAGCACCTAACCTGAACTGATGTGTAATAAACGCCCTACTGAAGCCTCAAGTTGTCTGTCACTAGAGATGAAGATGTGCCTGAGCAAACTAGAAAGTCAAGTCATTGTGGCAGGCTAGCTGCACCGGTGCCTTTCAGGCTCATTTCCCTCCTGCCTGTTCCGTGAGTGACTCCCTAAAACCTCTTTGGGCACTACTTGCTCACCTCCCCAGTGAACCTGCTGCTTCCCCAAATATTCTAGTCTTCCCTTTCTTAGACTCAGGCATGTCATCTTTTCTCTACCACTGAGTTCATGTATCACAGTTCTCTTACTCTTCTCATCTCAAGGCATTTTCCACTCCTCTATCACATCCTAAGAGGCCAGTTGAGAGGTTATTTACACCTCAGGAAGTGAGGTCAGAGGTAGTCACACAGTCTAAATGAAAGACCACTGGGTAGAGAGTAGACACTTGAGTCCTTGATCTAGACCTACAATGAACTCCTTTGGTAATATTAAGCAAGTCCCCTTGCTAGTCCTTAAAATTATCAAGATAAATATTCTTTCAGAATCTCCTGAGTGCAAATAACATGTTAGCAAACAGAGATTCAGTGAAGTTTTAGAAATCCACATTCTATCTGAAGCCCACCTGTTGCCTCTAGATCTAAGGAGCCCCCCAGCCTTAAATTTACACATCTCATCTTTGAGCTCTAGACTTTTCTCTTGCCACATCCTAATGCCTCCATCCCTTCTTCCCTGAAACCTGAGTCCTCCTGTCTCTTGACAGTGGGTACTAATGTTTTGTCATTGTTATTCAGTCACTAAGTCATGTCTGACTCTTTGCAGCCCCTTGGACTGTAGCATGCCAGGCTCTTCTGTCCATAGCGTTCTCCAGGCAAGAATACTGGAGTGGATTGCCATTTCCTTCTCCAACTAATGTCTTAATTCTCCCTAATAAGAAAGTTGCATTCAGTGAGGACCTTTAGTTCACTTCAATGCAGCCTACATTTGAGTCCTTAAAAATCCACAATATGACCCTGGACAGGGAGAAAGATAGTCTTAAGACTAGTTTGGTAACACAGAAGGTATCAAGTGTTGGGTGAGCTGAACTGAACTATGTGGTGTGTCTTTTGGTACCTTCCAAGTCAGACTTTGGCTATTCCACCAACCTGCTGCAGATGGAAAGATAGAATAGAGAACGTGAACCCAACAACTCCTAGACATCACCTCAGGAGGGCAACACGCCCCTCCCTCTGATTTATGGGATCTGTGGAAAGGGAAAGTGTTCTAACATGCAGTCTCCCCTACTACTTTCCAGGAAGTGCCAAATGCATTCCAGATATAGACTGATTGTGCTCAGCTTTCTGAGCATAAAAATAGCATAGATATCCTGCAGATTCCAGTAAAACCACTGACTTGCAAAAGGTGTGGCTTTGACCTCTTATGTAGTAGTGGAGATCGCACAGACTCACCCACTTCTCCCCCCCTCCAAGTACTGCTTTCCTTTGTTTATCCATCCATCTATTGAAGTGCATCTTGGTTGTTTCCAGCTTTGTGCCTGTGAATGCAAGCACTATAAACATGCCCTGGCAGATGTTTGTGTGGACTTATACTTTGAACACAATTGAGTAAATACCTAGGAGCACAATTGCTGAGTCTTATGTTTAGTTTTGAAAGAAATTGCTGAACTGTCTTCCCAAGTGATTTTACCATTTGTATTCCCATGAATACTGAATGCATTCCTCTTGAGCCTGACTAGCATTTGGGGGCTGCCAGTTTTTTGGATTTTAACCATTCTAATAGGTGCTGAGAGTGCCTTGAAGAGCAAGGAGCTCAAATCAATCAATCGTAAAGGAAATCAACTCAAATATTCATCGGAAGGACTGATGCTGAAGCTGAAGCTCCAATACGTTGGGCACTTGATGCGAAGAGCTGACTCATTGGAAAAGACCCTGATGCTGGGAAAGATTGAGGTCAGGAGGAGAAGGGGGTGACAGAGGATGAGATGATTGGTTAGCATCACTGACTCAATGGACGTAAGTTTGAGCAACTCTGGGAGATAATGAAGGACAGGAATGCCTGGCATGCTGCAGTCCATGGGGTCTCAAAGAGTCAGACAAGACTATGAAGCAAACAACACAATAGGTTTGTAATGGTACTTAATTTTTTTCATTTCATTGGAATTCCCTTGTGACAAGTGATGTCTTTTCTTATGACTATTTTTTTTTTTAATTGGAGTAGAATTGATTTACAGTGTTGCATTAGTTTCAGGTGTACAGGAAAGTAATTCAGGTTTACATATACATATATGTATTTTTTCAGACTTTTCTCTATTATAGGCTATTGCAAGATTTTGAATATAGTTCCCTGGCGATACAGCAGGTTCTTATTGTTTATCTACTTTATATGCAGTAGTGTGTCTCTATTAAACCCATACTCCTAATTTATCCCTCCCCCCACTTTTATTTGGTAAGTATAAGTTTGTTTTCTAGGTCTGTGAGTCTGTTTCTGTTTTGTAAATAAGTTCATTTACATCTTTTTTTAGAGTCCACATGTAAGTGATATCATGTGATATTTTTTCTCTGACTTATTTTACTTAGTATGATAATCTCTAGGTCCATCTACATTGTTGTGTTGTTGTTCAGTAGCTAAGTTGTGTCTGACTCTGTGACCCCATGGACTGCGGCACACCAGGCCTCCCTGTCCCTTACCATCTTCTGAAGTTCACCCAAGTTCATGCCCACTGAATTGGGGATGACATCCAAACTTCTCATCCTCTGCCACCCTCTTCTCCTTTTGCTGTCAATCTTTGCCAGCATCAGGGTCTTTTCCAATGAGTCAGCTGTTCACACCAGGTGACCAAAACATTGGAGCTTCAGCTTCAGCATCTGTCCTCCCAATGAGTATTCAGGGTTGATTTCCCTTAGGGTGGACTGGGTTGATTTCCTTGTTGTCCAAGGGACTCTCAAAAGTCTTCTACAGCACCACAATTTGAAAGCATAGGTTCTTCAGTTTTCAGCCTTCTTTATGGTCCAACTCTCACATCTGTATGTGACTACTGGAAATCCCACAGCTTTGCCTATATGGACCTTTGTCAGCAAAGTGATGTCTTTGCTTTGTTGTATGTTGTCTAGGTTTGGTATCGCCTTCCTTCCAAGAAGCAAGCGTCTTCAAATTTCATGGCTGTAGTCACCATCTGCAGTGATTTTGGAGCCCAAGAAGAGAAAAATCTGTCACTGCTTCCACTTTTTCCCTTTCTGTTTGCTATGAAGTGATGGGATACTTCATCCACATTGCCAAAGATTAATTGACCACAGGGGTGTGAGTTTATTTCCAGGCTCTCTACCTGGTCCCATTTATGTGTTCTGTTCTGATTTATTTGTCTGTTTTTGTGCCAATATATGCTGTTTTGATTACTGTAGCTTTGTAATATTATTTGAAGTCTGGAAGGTTTTGCTTCCAGCTCTTTTGTGATTTCATATAAATTTTAGGATTATTTATTCTAGTTCTTTTCCTATTTGGAACCAGTCTGTTGTTCCATGTCCAGTTCTAACTGTTGCTTCCTGACCTGCATATAGGTTTCTCAAGAGGCAGGTCAGGTGGTCTGGTATTCCCATCTCTTTCAGAATTTCCCACAGTTTATTGTGATCCACACAGTCAAAGGCTTTGGCATAGTCAGTAAAGCAGAAATAGGTGTTTTTCTGGAACTCTCTTGCTTTTATGATGATCCAGCGGATGTTGGCAATTTGATCTCTGGTTCCTCTGCCTTTTCTAAAACCAGCTTGAACATCTGAAGTTCACGGTTCACGTATTGCTGAAGCCTGGCTTGGAGAATTTTGAGCATTACTTTACTAGCGTGTGAGATGAGTGCAATTGTGCAGTAGTTTGAGCATTCTTTGGCATTGCCTTTCTTTGGGATTGGAATGAAAACTGACTTTTTCCAGTCCTGTGGCCACTGCTGAGTTTTCCAAATTTGCTGGCATATTGAGTGCAGCACTTTCACAGCAGCTCTGGGATTTCTTTGGAAGGAATGATGCTAAAGCTGAAACTCCAGTACTTTGGTCACCTCATGCAAAGAGTTGACTCATTGGAAAAGACTCTGATGCTGGGAGGGATTGGGGGCAGGAAGAGAAGGGGACGACAGAG
>NW_011494775.1:2294252-2318587 GCF_000754665.1 Bison bison bison | reverse complement strand
ACTGACTCGATGGACGTGAGTCTGAGTGAACTCCGGGAGTTGGTGATGGACAGGGAGGCCTGGCGTGCTGCAATTCATGGGGTTGCAAAGAGTCGGACATGACTGAGCGACTGAACTTAACTGAACTGATTCTAGTTCTGTGAAAAATATCATGGGTTTCCTATGCCTATTAGCATCTCCTTGGTAAGATGTCTATCCAGATATTTTGTTTGTGTTTTTTTTTTAATTATTTGTGTTTATAATGTTGGCTTTTGAGTTCTTTGTATATTTTGGATTCAAGTCCATCATCAGAAGTGTTTTGTAAATATTTTCTCTCAGTCTTTAGGTTCTCTATACAATTATTATACGATTCTAACTAAATGACATTCTAAAAAATTCCAAACCACAGAGATGGAAAACAAATCACTGTTTACCAGAGGTTGGAGGAGGGGAGATAGATGAACAGTTTAAGCACAGTGGATTTTTAGGGTGGTAAAACTGTTCTGTAGGATATTTGTGGTGGTTAATTTTATGTATCAACTTGACTAGGCTGTGGAGTACCCAGATATTTTGCCGAATATTATTCCCAGCAAGTCTGTGACTGTGTTTTGGATAGGATAAATAAATGAATTAGGTAGACTGAATAAAGCAGATGCCGTCCCTTATGTGGGTGATTCTTCCAATCAGTTGAAGGTCTGAGTTGAACAAAAAGATCAATCCAGCCTTGAGCAAGGGGGAATTTTTTTTTCTGCCTGACTACCTTGAACTAAGACATCAGTCTTTTCCTGCCTTTAGATCAAACTGAAACATCACCTCTTGAGTCTTAAACCTGGAGGCCTTTGAACTCAGACTGGAATTATACCATCAACTTTCCAGAGTGTCACACCTGCTGGCTGAAGGTCTTGGGACTTGTCAGCCTCCATAATTGTGTGTCAATTTCTTTTCTTAATATCTATTTATTACTTATTTGGCTGTGTTGGGTCTTAGTTGAAGTGCACAGGCTTCTCTCTAGTTGTGGCACATGGGCTTAATTGCCCTGTGGCATATGAGATCTTAGTTCCCTGACAGGGATCAAACCTGCATCCCCTGCATTGGAAAGCAAATTCTTAACCACTGGACCACCAGGGAAGTCCTGTGTGCCAACTTCTTATTTTAAGTATCTATGTATATGTAAAACAATATTTTAACTGAGTAATATCTAATGTTAATAACATAAATAAAAATATATTTTATTGGGTCTGTTGAACCTATATCTATATATATATCATATTGGGTTGCTGAATCATATAGTACTACAGTGATGGATACGTGATATCATGCATATAGAACTGTACAACACAAAGACTGAATCATGACGTAAAGTAGTTCAGTTCAGATCAGATCAGTCTCAGTCGTGTCCGACTCTTTGCGACCCCATGAATCACAGCACGCCAGGCCTCCCTGTCCATCACCAACTCCCGGAGTTCACTCAGACTCACGTCCATCGAGTCAGTGATGCCATCCAGCCATCTCATCCTCTGTCGTCCCCTTCTCCTCCTGCCCCAATCCCTCCCAGCATCAGAGTCTTTTCCAATGAGTCAACTCTTTGCATGAGGTGACCAAAGTACTGGAGTTTCAGCTTTAGCATCATTCCTTCCAAAGAAATCCCAGGGCTGATCTCCTTCAGAATGGACTGGTTGGACCTCCTTGCAGTCCAAGGGACTTGCAAGAGTCTTCTTCAATACCACAGTTCAAAAGCATCAATTCTTTGGCCCTCAGCCTTCTTCACAGTCCAACTCTCACATCTATAGTTCACAGTATAAATATAAATTATTTCACAATAATGCATCAATATGTGTTAATTACTTGTAACAAATGTACCACGTTTATCTAAGATGTTAACAGGGAAGCCGTGTGTAAGGAAGAGGTGGGATATGGAAACACTGTTCTATCTGCTGAGTTATTTTTTTTTAATGTTTCCTTATTTATTTGGCTGTGCCAGGTCTTCATTGCTGCATGTGGGCTATTTAGTGGCAGCATACATATTCTTAAGATGGGGCATGTAGGATCTAGTTCTCCGACCAGGGATCAAATCTGGTCTGCCTGCATTTGAGCACAGAGTCTTAGCCCATGGACCTCTGGGGTAGTTCCTCTGCTCAGTTTTTTTATGAGTCTAAAACTGTTCTAAAATATAAAGTATGTTAATTTAAAAAATGTCAAGTATGCAGATCTTGGTGGTGTTTGAAGAAAGTAAGACTTGACTGGAATGGATTGATGCTTGCGGCTGTGAGTTGCCAGAAGTAAATTGATAATTAATTTGGAGGGTAAGAGTGTTTAAGTAGAGGTGGCCAGGTGCAGTACAGCTGCTTCCCAGGAATTTCCAGATGAGTTGGTTGGTGATGGTGGAGGAGTGGGTCGGAGTTGTGAGTTTACTCTTGCATGTGGTTTTGGTATCTGAACCAATTCAGAGTAAAAGTTAAAGGAGTCGGTGACCTAACTGTCATTGTGTAACCCCTCAGTCTGTCTGCAAGGTCAGATGTGTCAGGCAGGTACCCCATCACCAAAAAGAGAAGTAGATTAAGCACCCTGAATTCAGATGGTGGTGTAAAATATTTCTTGGCTTTCCCCCTGATTCACTTGCAGTATAAATAAAGCCTGCCAGCAGGCTGTCTCCAGAAAACTCCTTTCTTCCTGTGTTCTCTAGTCGCCCTCCCGTTGAGTCTTTCTCTCTTTTTATCCTGTCAGGCCAAGCCTGGATCCTCTCCTCGGGACCCTCATCTTCATCGAGGAGAAGAGCTACAAATGCTCCTGGTCACTTAGAGCCTCCTCCTGGCCGTCAGTGCCGGGTCTTTAGATACGGCAGTGGATGCCCCTTGGGATTTGGGATACTTTCAGCAAAGCCTCAGTCTCTCTACACTGTCTTATCACAGACACCTTCTTCACCAGGAAAGAGGAGGGGAGGGAAGGAAGATACAAGGATAAAAGGAAACTCTGTCTTACTGTATTAGCTATTATTATTGTTACAATTATCACTGTTATTGCTGGAGCCTAGAACTGCCTGCTGCTTGACTGCTTTTCTGTCCCTGCTCCAGACCCTAGATATCCCAACAATAATATCCCTTTTTTTCCTTTGAAGGAATATGAGTGAGCCTTTGGCAGAACCCCAACTGTTCTCTAACCTCCCCCCACCCCCAATGTTCTTACAGAGGAGTTGGGGCTGCTTATGCTGCAGGAGGTGAGAAGGAAGCACCATCCAGGTGCAGCTGTGTCCACAGGAGGCAGAAAAGTGTAGAGTTTGACACTCATCATCTCTGATGTTATCTTTTAATGAGAAATACATCGGGAAGAAGGCAGCTTTGATGGGCCCCTGCTGGGGAGAATGTGGCTGAACGGCATATGGTCTAATTGTCAGGAGCATGCACAGAACTGACTCAGCAGCTTTGATTGCTGCTGCATCTCTGAGGCCAACTCCCCCTGCTCCTGCCCTTTCTGTGCTATTCCCAAGCTGAAGGTTAGTCCCCTGAACGAGCTGAGGTCTAGCCAGGAGACTGGGGCCAGCCTGCCCTTCCAGCATCTCTTTCAGATACACCAAAAGGAGGAAGCACATCAAAGGAGGATGAGCAATTTTGCTTTCTGCTCTGAAGGCCAATATAAACAGAAATCATCATGCCAGCCCTTAGGGAGAGAGGGCGGAATCAGGAGCTTTTTATCCAATTCGTCCATATCAACATTTCAAATCCAGAGGATCGGATGCCTTTGTTCACAAAAGGTCACAAGAAAAACATGTTGACTCCAGTAAGCATTCTTAAGCAGTCTCCTGGGTCAGGCCATTCCGGAAGGGTCTGCCTTCGGAGACACACCACACGAGGATAAGAAATACAGAAGGGGCACAGAGTTCTTGCAGCTCAGAATTCTTTGTCTAATTGCTCAGAGCCCACTGAACTCTGCAGGATGGGTTCTGAGTTCTGGTCCTGTTTATGTCTCATACCTGGCAGGTGACTCCTCTCTCTGGGGCATCAGTTTCCTCGTTCTGCAGTATGATGAGGAACTGCACTGGTACAACCACCTATGACTCTGAGTCCACTTTGAAAGAACCTGGCAAACTCTTTTTTTGAGTATAGTTGATTTACAGTGTTGTATTAGTTTCAGATGTCTGGCAAAGTGAATCTGTTATACATGTGCATATGTCCACTCTCTTTTAGATTATTCTCTCATATAGGCCATTAGAGTGTTGAGTATAGGGCCCTGTGCTATACAGTAGGTTCTTATTATTATCTATTTTATATATAGCAGTGTGTATATGTCAGTCCCAATCTTCAATCCCCCCACTCACCCCCTGATAACCATAAATTTATTTTCTATATCTGTAATTCTAGTTCTACTTTATAGATAAGTTCATTTGTACCCTTTTTTTAAGTTCCATATATAAGAGATGTCATATGATGAGATGGCTAGACAGCATCACTGATTCAGTGGACATGAATTTGGACCAGGAGACAGTGGAGAACAGAAGAGGCTGGCATGCTACAGTCCATGGGGTTGCAGAGAGTCAGACACAACTTAGTGACTGAATAACAATGATATTTGTCTTTCTCTGTCACTCTCTTACTTCACTCACGATGATAATCTCTGTCTATCCATGTTGCTGCGAATGGCATTATTTCATTCTTTTCTGTGGCTGAGTACTATTCCATTGTATATATGTACCACTACTTCTTTATCCACTCATCTGTCAGGGGACACTTAGGTTGCTTCCATGTCCTGGCTATCATAAATAGTGTTGCAGTAAACATTGGGGTGACTGTATCCTTTCAAATTGTGGTTTTCTCTGCCTATATGCCCAGGCGTGGGCTTTTTATTTTTGGCTAAATGAACGCAGATTCCTGGGTCCAATGCCAGGTTTTGTATGTCAAGTTTTCTAGGGCTGTGGCCTATATCTTTGCGAATTTAATAAGTTTCCCTGGAGATGCTGAGGCAGCCAGCTGGGTACTCAGATAAAACATGCTTGGCAGCCACTGAACTAAATGATCTTTAAGGGCCCTTTCTCAGATGATTATTTTTAAAATAATTAATTATATTTTAACAACATAAAATATAGGCAATTTTCAGAAAAATCAGAAAAGTGGAGAAAATTGAATTTTTTAATGATAATCATTCTACCAGTCAGAGGACTCTACACTATCAGTTGTTCTAATGCAGAGGTTTCTGGATTTTTCCTTTTGTTGGTTTGCACAGTTATAACTACACTGCAGCTACAAATCTGCATCTTGGTTTTCATCTAACATTCTCTTATAAACATTTTCCCATATTTTGTCTATGTTTTATAATTAACATTTTAAAAACTACGTGACAATCTGAGAGCATGGTCCCTGGCCTGCCTCTTCCTCCCTTCTCCTGGGCATTTTCAGCTATGTGAATTGAACCACTTTCTTTGTTGCAAGAGTTCTGTAGATGTGAGAGCACAGAATGGGCTGTCTACCCTTCCGTGGCTAGGCAGGACTCTGACAACCCATGTTCTGCTTACAAAATGCTCAGGTGAAGACCAATTCATGAGTCAGATGCTGCTAAGTGAAGCCAGCATGGACACCTTTCCACGCTCTCTGACCCCTCTCCTGAAAATCCTGTATCATTGCTGTTGATGGAACAGATTAATGGAGAAACTGATGAGTCTGACCCAGAAAACATCTCCTGATCACTCCCAGTCAGTTTTCATTTGCTATGGTTTGTTTTGGCCACTTAGGGGCTGCAGTGAACTTCAGTCTTAATTGGCAAGATCTCAGGTTTGGGAAGCTCATTCATAGACCCAATCACAAGCCCTCTCAAACTCAGTAACAAGCAGAAAACTCAGGGCTAGGCTTTGGGCAGAGAGGATGCTTAGCATCTGGTGGCTCAGGGCATCCCTACCCTCAGTAAGCTTCTCTTCATAGACAGCAGAAGTCAAGAAGCCTGCTACAACACATGCTATTCAAGCAGGAAGCTGAGACTTTTCCTGGGGAAAGGACTATTTAGGGCCTCATAGTGGGTATGAGGCAGAACTTGTTGGCCAGAACTGGCTGCCTGTCCTTGACATCAGGCTGAAGTGCTGATACAAAGTGTCTGTGACTGCTCCTCCTTCAGGAAGTCTCCAGAGCTCAGGTTGACCTTGTCACTCCTCCATGTTCCCAGCCACTGCTCTGCCTCAAGCCCATGCTAATCTAATGTCCTTATGGTCATCCCTTCTCTTCTCTTCCTTCCCTCCCTCTCTCCCAACCTCCCAAACTCTCTCCCTCTTTCCCAACCTCCCTCCCTCCCATTCTCCCTTCCTCCCACGAAGTTTTTTGAATGTTAAGCCTATGTCAAGTACAGTACTGGAGATTCTACAGGTTCAGCAGCTGTTGGGAGTGACAGACCAGTCCACCTGTATGGCGGTTTCACCCCCAGCGTGATGAATACTGTGACTGGGCTGTGGAAACATAGGGAAGGGCACTGACCCCAGAATGTAGAGGAGAGGGGCTTCCTGGAGCAGCTAACCTCTGAATCACATCCTGAAGACTGAGTAGGAATGAGCAGGGAGAGTGCAAGGACCATTCAGTCTTGAGCCTATGGGTAAGAAAGCATATGACCCACGTGAGGAACTGCACATCGTTCTGCATTCAGGGCCTACAGGGTTCCGAGTGATGGAACACGACCTTCTATGCAAGTGGTGTGCTGTATGCCACTGGTGGAGCCTTGTAAGCAGTAGCGTTCCACTCTTGCCGCAGGGAGCTGTGGCTCTGTGCACTTGGGGAGACAGAGGGGACTGCCCAAGCCCTGAGAGGGAAGGAAGTCTCCTTTGGTTAAATAACACTGAAAGCTTCTGTAAAGTGCAGAGATGTCCTGGAAGAGGCTATCATATTCAGCTGTGCTCACTGGCTGACCTCATCACTCTTCCTATTGTTCAGTCACTTAAGTTGTGTCCAACTCATTGTCACCTCATGAACTGCAGTATGCCGGGCTTCCCTGTCCTTCACTCTCCCAGAGTTTGCTCAGACTCATGTCCACTGAGTGCAGTGATGCCATGCAAACATCTCACGCTCCGTCACCCTTCTCCTCCTGCCTTCATCTTTCCTAGCATCAGGGTCTTTTCTAGTGAGTCGGCTCTTCGCATCAGGTGGCCAAAGTATTGGAACTTCAGCTTCAGCATCAACCCTTCCAGTGAATATTCAGAGTTTATTTCCCTTAGGATTGACTGGTTTGATCTCCTTGATGTCCAAGGGTCTTCTCCAGCACCATAGTTCATGCTTTTCCTATGCAGGCACCCAACTAGGCACTGAAGGGATAGAACCCAGGAGTGGTGGGCATCATGGGGAAGAATCAGAACCTTCTGGAGGAGAACTTGTCCCGATGGGACACTACTATGAAGGTCCCTGGGCAGCTTGGCAGGGAGTCAGCACAAACCAGAGACTGAGAAAGAGAGCTGAGAGCACCAGTGTGGCCTTGTCCTCTTATCAACTCTATCCTGAAAGCCGACAGCATCCTTAGCTCTGGGATCAGAGCATCTAGTTTGTAAACCTAGTGCTATGGGTTTTCTTCCTCATAGCATTTAGTTTATTAAAACTCAAGCATCGTGGAAAAGCCTTTTTCATTTATCAAGACAAATGATGAGCTAAGCCTTTTATAGGAATAATCTTCTGCTTGGGGAGTTTGGACTTCAGTCTTTATAAAATCATCTCATTTGAGGCATGGGCTAATTCTGGATGATCTCAGTTCTTTCTGCCCTCCCAAAATTGGATAACTGGCTATTATCAATTAGTTTTTTTTTAAATCTGCATTTGTTACTAAGCATCTTATAGAGTCATTTCATAGACATACAGTCCAGCTGGTGTCTGTTCTCATAATAACTTAGGAACAGTTAAGAGATAGGCAGTCCAGAAAAAAAAAAATAGTAAGAAAGGATGAGACCTGCAGTTATTAAGTGGCTCTTTCATTTAATCTTCCCAATGATCTGGAAGGTAGATTTATTTATCCATTTATCAGCTAAGGAAACTGACATTCAAAAGCAGATAATGTAGCCTGAGGAGATGGGGTGAGCAGAAAGCTAAGATGAACCCATTGAACCTCAGCCTTGCATAATTCCTCCCTCTTAAGCGTAGGCTGAACCTATATATATGATTGGTCAGAACTTTCCTAATTAGTCTATGTGATATGGCAGGGACTGTGCATTTGTAATTAAGATTACTTAAGGTGAGAGAGGAAGTCAGAGACTAGAAGAATGAGAGAGGTTAGATGTAAATAGCACTCTCCCTTGCTGGCTGTGAAGTTGGAGAAGCCATGTGAGAAGGAATACAGGTGGCCTTTGGAGTTGATGCATTCCTGCTGACAGCTAGCAGTAGAATTGGGCTTCCCTCCTGCAACTTCAAGGAACTGAATTCTGCCAACAACTCCATGAGCTTGAAAGACCCGAGCCCCAGAAAGGAACTCAACCCAGCTGAAGCCTTGACTGCAACCCTGTTTAGCTCTGAGCAGGGGATCCAGCTCAGCTGTGCCTGGACCTCTGGCCTGTGGAAACCAGGAAATAACAAACAGGTATTATTTAAAACTGCTTTGCTTGTGCTCATTGGTGACACAGCCATAGAAAACAAACAGAGAAGGTGATGAACCAGAACTTAAAGCCAAAGCTCAGGCCTGAGGCCTGGCTTATCCCACTGCAGCCGCACCGCCTCTGCCCTCTACTCCATGGGGGAAGAAGGCGAGAAAGGCTTATTGGGCAATTAAACTCTACAAGTATTTACAGAGAGCCTTTTCTACATAGCCCTGGATTAGGCTGTGGGTTACAAGATGATGAAGATCAGCAGCCTCCCTCAAGGGGCCCACTGTGTAGCATGAAAGACAAATGAGGCAGATGGTGGAAGTGATGTGGGAGAGTCTGTGGCAGACAAGCGGCAACATGCTGTGAGAGTTGGGCTGGGAGAAGGCTCCACAGGAAAGGACACTTTGAGCTTGAACTTAAAGACTGTGTTGGAGGCCACAGTGCACAAAATGGGAAGTGTGTACGTGAAACATGTCAAAACCTCTCTGCACAATGAGTGAAACAAAGCAGAAAGATGAGTTTTATCGCAAGGGTCTTGATCCACACACCAGGAAACTCAAAGCTAGGGAGTCAATGAGTTCTGAATTATTCCCTCCCTAAGGGTTTTCCTGGGGTAAATGTCAGTGCTTTTCAGCTGATTGGTAACCTGGTGGACTTCTTCCTTATTTGGAGCAAGTAGCTGAGTCAGGGGAACAAGAAGTCTGGAGATGGTGTGAATGGACTTGGCGTTTGGGGAATGGCTGGCATCCTCGGCTGATCTCTGAGAAGAGCTGTAAATTCCTACAACTTATGTTAGGTAAGGGTAAGTTTCATTTTCTTTAATGTGTTTGCATTGGCCAACTGCCTTTTGTCCCTGACATAGTGACTCCATTTCAGTTTGGCTCTACAAAGGGTGACAACAGGGGAAAAAGCAGAGACAGGATATATAAGGTTCTAATAAGTGGTCCGTGGTATCTGGACCATCAGGTGGGGACAGGGCAGGTGGGGACAGGGCAGGTGGGAGGTGGAGCTGGAAGTGTGGATTAGACCAGAGAGAGGCCTTTAAGCTGGTGATACAGCACTCAGACTGTTTCCTCTGGGAGGTTAGAATAAGTTCTCTGTTCTGCCAGCCCTGTCTGCCTAGAGATCTCATAAAAATCAAAATGCAATTTACTACATGACATTCTAGGCTGCCTAATATGCATTAAATATCACGATCTATGACCTCAAATGGCTGTCATTTCTTTGGTCAACTCTTTCACTCAACTTAATCTGGGATTCATTCCACAAACATTTCTGAGCAGCAGCTCTTGCTGGACAGGGCATGGGCCCCAGGGGTCCCAAGCGAGCTGCAGGAGGCCCTCCCCTCAGGGAGCTGCCCTGATCCAGCCTGGGGTGGATATGAGAGAGGAGTAACAAGGATTAAGAAAGCATGTCCAGAAGGAGAAGGGAATCTGATTCCTGGGAAGTGAGGGAAGGAAAAGGCCAGAAAGCATCAAAATCTTCCTTTTCCAGAACTCTCTGGAATTCTCTATGATCCAAGAATCTGTGGTTTCTGATAAGTAGCTCTTGAGCTTCAGCTGGAAAGTTTATACAGGTTACCAGAACTAGTTCAGAGCTGGCAACTGTACTCAGTCTCATTGAAAGCTCAGGACTGAATTACCATGAATGCTCTGCCTTAATTGCATAATGCCTTCTTTCTTAGTTAAAATTTGGCATGAGGACATCATAGGCAACAAAATATTTTAAGGAGTATTTTGTATTTTTTTGTTTTTCCTACACCAGATTTCTCTTTCCTAGTCTCAAGTTCAAAGTTTTTCAGTCTATTATAAAAGGAATAAAAGAAAATTTGGGGTAGGTGGATGTAATTGTTCCGCTGATTGTAGTGGTTGTTTCCTGAGCATCTTAGCTCAGGCTGCCATAACAGAATACCATAGATTGGGCAGCTTAGATGACAGAGATTTACTTTCTCACACTTCTGGAGGCTGAAAGTCTAGATCAGGGCGCCAGTATGGTCCAGCTGTGGTGTGTGCTCTCTTCCTGGTTTGTAGATAGTCACCTTCCCACTGTGTGTGCACATGCCAGAGGGGTGAGAGGCAGAGACAGAGAGACAAAGACAGAGAGACAGAGACGGACACAGAAACAGAGAGAGACACACACAGAGATAGAGTGCTCTGCTGTCTCTTCCTCTTATTTGAAGGAAAACATTCCTATTCATTTAATCTTAATTATCTCCTTGTAGGCCTCGTCTCCACATGCAGCCACATTGAGGGGCTGGGCTTCAACATGTGAGTTTTGTGTGGACACAGTTCAGTCCGTAGCAATAGTGGTATAAATATGTCAAAACCCATCAATCTCTATGCTTTAACTAAATACAGTCTATTGTAGATGAACTACACTTCCATAAAGTTTTTTAAAAAATATATACATAGAAGAATAAGCTTGAAACAACCAGAACTTGGCCTTTTAGATATAATACAGACTGTGAATGTCAAATCAGTCCTTAACTCTAAGATTGAATGACTCAGTCACTTGTTGTTCAGGAGCAGAATTAGAGGGGAGATCACCCCCTTCCTCACACCTGATCCCCCTGGGCTGACACCTGTCCCTCTGAGACCTGGCTCCAGAGACAGCATGATGCTGCCTTTTGGCCCAATGAGTCCAGGCTGGCTCCTCCTCTTCGTCAGGCAGCATTGGGCACTGGTAAGTCCTTGCACCTCACTTGGCTTGGGGGCTTTCAGAACCCAGATGAAAGACTGGCCTGTCCCTACCTTTGAGGAGCAGGTCCATTTTCCACCTGCCCTTGAGCATAGAGCATCTCCAGAGGGCCCTGGTTGAGGCCCTGGAAGAGCTGTGCAGTAGATGAAGGGTCTCAACTGGTGCTGTCCCCACCATACCAGGACCTACCAAGGCTTATCCCTTCTAGAAAGTGTTGTGCTCCAGCATTTCTTGTCCCATTCTAGAGCCCCTCATGACAAGGATCTGCAGACTCAGTGTGCAAATAATTTACTGATGGACGGTCATGACTTGTATAACCTGAGGTTGCCTCTGAAGTAACAGAAGCACTCTGGAGACAGTGTCTGAATCCCAAAGAGTCCTGATGCTTTTTTCCTAACCCCCTCTGAACTCTAACCCATGTCCCCTCCACGTCAGGGGGGGTTTTCTAAAACCCTAAATGGATCACGTCACTTGGCTGATTATAGTCCTTCATTATTCATTCCTGTACCCTTCCAGATACTATATATCAAGTTTCTGCTGTTCTCAGCATTAGGCATACAGGAATGAATAAGACACAGTTTCTACCCTCTAGAAAATCACTGTCTCACAGAGGTAGATAGACTTGTGAAAGGATAAATGTCACAAAGGACTGTAGGTGCTTTGATAGAATTGATAATGGGATTTAGCAGAGCCTGAAGGAGGGACATGTCATTTCTTCCTGGGAAACAAGAGGGTGTCAAGCAAGGAAAGCTTCAAAGAAAAAGTGACCCCAAGCAAGGGTTTGAAATGAGAGTCAAGACGTTCCTAAAGAGGAAGCTACATGGAGCAAAGGCATGATAGCAGTGTAGACATACTCACCCCCATTTTACTCATAAGAGTTGAGGATCAGACAGGTTAAAAGTTTGCTTATAACCATAGTGCTCCTGTTGCTAGTAAGAGCTTCTACTATCTATTATTCTAGGGGCTAGCAATACAATGGAAAACAAATTCAAATGCAAATGCAGGGCTCGCTCCAACACTCAACACTGCTACTCATCTTTTCAAGTTAACAGTTCTATCAAGCATCCTTCTGTGCACAAGGCATGTTGGGGAACATGGAAATAAGTTCTCAGGATGTAAGTGTTATTTAGGAAAGGGGATTATATCAGGCACAAATAATTATGTGGTCCTCTCAACTTTGTAGTTTTATCTTAAAAAAACATCATTGGTTTGTTTTGCTTATTTTATTTTCCTGATGACAAAGGGCAAACATTACAACAAAACAAAAGTTTTATTGACCTGGTACTTAGCACTTGACCAAGGTTTTGATTTATACGTTCTTATGAACAAACTAAAACAAACTCTGGCCCACAGGCAACTGGGAGCTGTTCTATTTGTACCCACGCTTAGTCCATGTAACACGAACTGTCATTCTGACAAAGGTCAGTCTTTGTAGTTAAGCTGTTGGTTCTGCCAAGTAGACTCCTTGTCCTATCTCCTGGAGGGGGACCTCTGAATCCATAAATTAGAATCAATACTCAATGTACTTTAATGCCAAGAAGGTTTTCACATGGATGCCTGAACATCTATTTCTGGCTGTCAGAGGGAAAAACAGTGATTAGATCCATAGATAGCATCACCATTCCCCACATGACACTTGCGGATTAAGTGAAGGTCAATCAACTCAAGTCTTTTCATTCCTCTAGGCCCTCCTGGCCTGGGCCAGTGGTATCTAGGATTAATTATGTCCTGTATCGTAGGACAAGAAACTTGAATGGGATGGGAGAGAGGGCAGGAGCCTGGGAATGATTTTTGCTCACTGAAGCCTACCCAAAGTCCCATCCCCATCCCAATCCCCAAGTAACCAACAAGACTTCTGGAAGCCTTACCTGACTGTACCAGGGAAATTTTTAGGTCCCAAATTCCAAAACTATACACAGGTAAAACACTGGGGATCAAGAGTAGATTCTCTAGGTATTTCCTAGAGTTAGATTCTCCTGGAGTAGAGCTCCAGAACACTGCCTACCCATAGTGTATTACTCTTCATATAAATCCCCAAGAGAAAGAATGGACAGGATGGAAATAAAAAACAGGCTTGGTTCCATGTTAGCTGGGCCTTTGACCCTAAAGCCCAACATAGAGGATGGCAATAAATTAGCCTGGGCCGCGAGTGAGACTCTTCTGTCCCACATTAGTTGTGCCCTCTAACCCTAAGCCTGTGTTAGACATCACTAGTTAATTATGGTACTCTATGACAGAACCCTGGAGAAGGAAATGGCAACCCACTCCAGTGTTCTTGCCTGGAGAATCCCATGGACAGAGAAGCCTGGTAGGCTGCAGTCCATGGGGTCGAACAGAGTCGGACATGACTGAAGCGACTTAGCAGCAGCAGCAGCATGACAGATCCCACACTTAGCCTCACATTTCTTTTCAATACAAAGTTTCAACAAACTATTCCTAATTCATAAAATGAGTACAAAGGCTAAGACTGTTTGCATTATTTTTTGGGCCAGAAGATGAGTGAAACTTGCTTTGTACTGTCCTTGCCTCAATACTTCCTTCTAGGTTCTCCTGCTGCTCTAAGCTTGGCTGCCTACCCATAGATTTCACACCATTAAGAAAGATGTCACATACTTGGATTTGGGTCACTAAAGCTGTGCCATGTATCTCCTCTCCTTCCTTCCTTGTTTCTTAACTCCTACCAGCCAATGATGAGAGGGCATTGTTTTCTCTTCATCTTCCTCCATTTTTGCTTTTCCCTTATGCTGAGTTGAGTCATGACCCTCTGCTTGGGTTATAGTTTGTTTGTCCTCTCCCCACCATCTCATATTCCCAAATGGTTTTCATGAAAATCACATCTTGGGAAGTTTAAACAAAGAGTCATTTAACTTTTCTCTTTCATTGGTAATAACACGAAGAGTCTTATGTGCCAAATGAGCTGGTACCTCTGACTCCAACATCTCTTAATTTATAACTGAAAGTGCTGTCACCCACTGTCCCAAGGATATTTTATGCCCCACGACCTCATGATGTCTCTGAGGCTTTTGTTAAATAGTAGTACTCTCAGAGAAGACTAAAACCTTCTTGCCTCTAGAAAACTTCCTTTTTCTGCTTGACCTTATCTCCCCTTGGCTTCCCAGGCTGGCCCTAAATCTCCCTTTAGTACCCTTGCACGAGGTCAGTGGAAGATGCTGGTGAAGAGGCATGGGTGGCCTTAGTTACTCATAAGCTCAAAGGCTCCTGGGAACTGAATAATAATTTCTGCTTCCTTCAGAGGTTGGAATCAAATCAGTGCTTCTCTCTAACTCCATTGATTTCACTCTCAGGGAGGTATTAATCTGATTGGTCAGATTCCAATAAGTGACAAGTCTTAACAGCATAAATAAGCCCTAATGGACAGACACATCCTTTTTGACTTCATTGCCTCTGTAGCTGGTGAAAGTGTATGTTGCATGATAATAATAAAATTCAAGACTTGAGTGTGGGAGGAGTGGCATATGGGAAACAGACAGAATATTATCATGGCTTCTTTTATCTAAAAATACTTCAATTCAACTCAGTCCTCACAAATGTTCAGGGACAAGAAGTGTTCTCACTGTCCCTTATTAGGACTTTTAAAATGACTCTTCAGAAGTCTGATTCTCCAACCTTCCCTTCTTCTGATCCATCCTGCACTCTGAAGCCATCATGATTTTATGAAATGTGAATCTGATCATATCTCTGCTCTGGGAAAGAGGAAACACGTGGAGAGCTCTGGAACAAGGAGCAGAATGTGATCTTGCTTAGAGAAGTGTGACCCTTGCATGTCTACAAGTCATGGATTACTAGAGAATTCAGATTTTGGTAAAGGGCCATATATACCTCAGTCTCTCCAGGGGAGGCTATCATGGTGAGCAGAAAAATGAAAAGGACCTGGAAAGCAATTTTTAAAAACTAAACGTTTTTGCACAATAGGAAAACTCTTGTAGGATGCCACATTTTCTGAATTTTTTTAGTAAGAGTGCATGGGATCTTCTCCCAAACAGAGAAATCTGAGTCTACTTTTCAAAAGGGTTATGGGGCTGGAGGCCCACAGGCTGGTCTGTTCCCATTTCTGTATGAAGCCCAAAGCACAGCTTGGCTGCCCTATTTCTCCTTCCAGAACTCTGGGCCTGATTAAGAAACAACTCAGATGTACCCAGGTGGGAAGGAGCCTCTGTTCCTTAGCAGTTCAATTGGAAGCAGTCACTGCCAGCTGTCAGGACCGAGGCAGGAGAAGCCAAAGAGGGAAGCTGAGGTCAGGTGTGGGGGAGTGGGGCCAGTGTCAGACTCGGGAGTGTGAAATGAGGCTGAGCAGGGCAGGGAGGATGGAGGGACCTAGAGTCTGAGGCTAGGTCAGCTCTACAGGAGATGACTAATCTAAGCAATGTGTGAAAATTGGAATTTGGGGTCAGATTCAAGGGCAAACAGAGCTTGTTAGAATGGCAGGGCCAGTTTTCAGGACAGATCCTTGGCCAGCTGGAAAAAAAAAATCATTTCTGGATATAGAAAACCAGAGAGGCAATAAGTTTCCACTGCCTCTGATCTTAAAGGCACCATGGGCTTCCCTGGTGGTTCAGATGATAAAGAATCTGCCTGCAATGCAGGAGACCTGGGTTTGACCCCTGGGTTGGAAGGATCCCCTGGAAAAGGGCATGGCAACCCACTCCAGTATTCTTGCCTGGAGAATCTTCATGGACGGAGAGACTGGCGGGCTACAGTCCATGGAGTCACAAAGAGTCGGACACAGCTGAGCGACTAAGCATAGCACCCGAAACTAATGTCTATTATAGGCTGAGGTTGGCTTCCCAGATGGCACTAGTGGTAAAGAACAAGCCTGCCAGTGCAGGAGATGTAAGAAATGTAGGTTCAATCCCTGGGTCGGAAAAATCCCCAGGAGAAGGGCATGGAAACCCAATCCAGTATTCTTGCCTGGAGAATTCCTGTGGACAGAAGAGCCTGGTGGTTTATGGCCCATAGGGTCACAAAGAGTTGGACATGACTCTTTCTAAGTTAAGAATAAAAACCATAAAAATGGGCTTATTTTTTAAAAATCAAAAGAAGTGGCCTGCGTGTGTGCTCAGTTGTGTCCAACTCTGCGACCCCATGGACTATAGCCCACCAGGCTCCTCTGTCCTTGGGATTCTCCAGGCAAGAATACTGGGCTGAGTTGCCATTTCCTCCTCCAGGGGATCTTCCTGACCCAGGGATTGAAGCTGTGTCTTCTGCAAGTCTCCTACACTGCAGGCAGATTCTTCACTGCTAATCTACCAGGGAAGGCCCCTTTTAAGTCAAAACAGTGGTCAAAAAGAAGATAAACCATTTGTATAAACCAGGAATGAATGTTTATATTTGGATTTTTTTTTTTTTTCTTTCTGTGATGTGTCTCTGCCTGGAGGAGAACTTTCATATAGCTCTCCCATTTCATGATATGTGATTCAACAGGAAAAAGTGGTGGGCAATCTAGCCTCCCACTGAGTGCCCTGACTCATCCTCATGATTTTAATGGCTTTGATTTGCAATGCCCTGTACTTGCCCTTGAACATCAGCAGAAGGGGTGCTCTGATCAGGCAGTGTTTGCAGCCTAACCTTGGAACCATCACATGATCATACAGGAAACCCTATCTCTGATGCTGAGACTGGCAAAGGTA
This sequence comes from Bison bison bison, assembly GCF_000754665.1. Taxonomy (NCBI): domain Eukaryota; kingdom Metazoa; phylum Chordata; class Mammalia; order Artiodactyla; family Bovidae; genus Bison; species Bison bison. The sequence goes on along the minus strand of NW_011494775.1, from coordinate 2,301,736 downwards.
CTGGCTAAAGAAATGACTGTCTTCATTGGTGCAAGCATTTCTCTTCCATGAAATACCCGTTCCTAGCCCTGTGCCATCATCGCCTACTGGGAGCACCAGGAGTGCGAGGCCGGGTACCACTCAACCCTGCTCACCTCCCGGGTCTTCTCACTGGGTCCTCCGATTCTTGCTGAGTGCAGCCTCATTCAGGCCAGCTTCCACCGTCCCTGAGAGTTCCCAGCAGCCCCTCACCAGTGGTTTCTTGCTGGGAGGCAGCTGGTACCCTGGGAAGAGTATTTTTGGGCAAGAGAATCACTCAGAATAGAATCTTACTGCTGATACTTGCTAGATGTGTGGCTTTAGACCCCAGACCCTCATCACTGAACCTCCTTTGTTATAAAGAAACCTGCTTTGTTATAAAGAAGAAATGACATGCAAAAAGAATGCCCCTAAGGTAAAACTGAATTTGAAAACCATGGATGTGCATAACATTAGCTTTGAGGGTAAAAGAACAGGGCCCTGTCCTGCACAGCCTCCTTCTGTTCTCCACCAGCACTTCCCCAGCGTTTCTCTGTGCCAAAAGCTGAGCTAAATACTGAGTGTCTCCATCACCAAGGAAAAAACGTGACCTTTACCCCAGCCCTGTCACCTGGAGGCAAACATCTCACAAATCACTCTGCCCCAGCACACAATAGGCCCTCAGAAATGCCTGGTCTTGTCAGTTTCAGTATTCTATGCCCTGAAGACATACTATGCTCTTCTAGTTTTGTGTAAGCTCACTGCCCCCACCCAAGCATTTCACCTGCCCTGCTTTTATCTTCTGCAGCCACGAGAGAGCAAGAATCATTGTTCTTTTCTCTGTAATTAGTACAGTGTTCCCAGTAAGAGTTCAATAAAACCTTTGTTATTTAACTAACTAGTAAAACTCAACTTCCAGGCGGTATTTTTCAGAACAGCCTATAGAGGGAAGAGTGCCGTATTGAAAATGACCTCTAACACTTTGAGCTCTGGTTTGAGACTGGAAAGGGAAAATGAAGAAAGGTCTTTGCCTTTCTTTGCCATTCTTCAGTTGGCTGGTGAGTCAGGTGGTCTCAGACTAATCCAAGCAAACACCTGTAAACAGGTCACCACCAGGCTGGAGTGGACAGAGAGGAACACAAATGCATACACATCTTTGTTGGAGCTCACTATCATCTTATGTTTACTTTGCCTGTTTTACTACTTTGAGAAGCAACCAGATGAGGGTGTTTGAGGAAAAAAAAGGAAATGAGCCCACAAAATATATTTGTTACTCAGCATGGCTTAATGTAGGTGATTTTAACAGCAGGCAGAAATAAGCTCCTTCAGTAAATTAATTCGAACGTGGTGACAAAGCATCCTGAAGTCAGAGAGGCTGCCCCTGGCAAACCCTTAGTTCCTTGGCAGCAGTGCTGAAACCCAACTTTATGTGATTAAAACAGGGAAGCTCCTTTCCAGGAGAACAAGCTAGGAAAACCAAATAAAGAGCAACTTTTCAAAATGCATATTCTTTTCCTTACTTTTCAAGAAAACACTGATCAAATAAGCAGAAAAAATTAATTGTGTTTCTAAAATAAAAAGGCTGAGGGCTCTGACAGTGGAAGTTATGCCTCAGGCCCTTTTATGTTGAAAGGCAGCTCAGTTCTTCTGTCTCACTTCACAGGCCCCGCAGCCAAGCCCCTCCTTACCATAAAACCCCCTCCTTACCATGCAGGAAAAATCATGCCAGATTCATTATGGCTCTGACTGTCAGAAATGTGATGCTAGGGAAAATCTGGAAAACCAATTAGGGGGAACCTCAGTTTCTAGCTACATTTGCTTTTGTTATTTATAAGTCTCATCCATGTGGACATGCACATTACACAATTTATTTCAGTTTTGTCGCAAATGTTAGACGAGGATTGGGCAAATTAAAGGTAAATAAGCTATGTGCCTGGCGTACCCATCTGGCCCAGGGCTGAGTGTAGATTACGGCAGAGCCCTGCTTGCGATCCTCAGTGGTGTCTCCTCAGGAGAAGCAGGTATCTGATATGTGGCCCTTGCCAGCCTCTCCAGCGTCACTGTGCCCGTTTTAAACTGATCTTGTTCAGCTGTTTCTGAGCCGCATGCTTTGTACCAACCCTCATCTCTGCTGCAGGGTCTCTTCCATTCTCCATCTCATGCTCTGTGGTGCAACTGAGAAGTCCCCTCAGACCTGGCTGCAGATTCCTCTTCTAGGAACCCTCCTACGACTGTCCAACCTTCCTGACAGCCAGCCTGGCACAACTGCCTCCTCAGGGTCTTGCCCACACCTGGTGTGGCTCTCTTTACAGGCATGTGTCTTCCTTTCAGATCCCTCCCAGGGACACAGATCCCAGTCTTATCCAGTTACGTGGAAATTTTTCTTGCAGCTTTGGGTGCAGTTGTTATTCCAAATGGAAAGACAGACCCTGAACTGGAGTCAGGAGAACTGGGCTATCACTGATCCAGGTTCCCCATGGCTAGAAAGAAGCATGCCTAAAGTCTCTTATAGCAATAAGGTAATATAATTTTAAGACTAGAGTAATGTAAAATAGCTAGAAATAATAACTGTAGGAAAAAGTTTTTGACATGATTATTCTTATACACAGTCACTGTGTATGTCATCTTGAACAATGGATATGGGAAACATAATTAACATGGTTCTTATTTGATGATTATCATTTAAAAACAAGCACAAAGTGAACTCTATTATTTTTTCTAAGTACTCAGAGACCTATATAGGCCTTTTCCCTAAGTGTGGGTGATAAAGTAGCAGAGGCCCAGGTGTATTAATTTCCCAGGTTCCCTTAGCTAATAGTAAGAACATTCTGTCTAGTACATTTAGTAAACAGTTTGTACTCTGATTTGAATTCTGAAATTTAAAGGTTGTTGAAGGGAGAAAGTACCTTAAAACAGCTTCTCACAATTTATTCAGGTCACCATGATTGAACTTTAGGTTATTGAAAATGGTCATTTCCTTCCCTGTTTTGGAATTATAATTGTCCTTGTGAACGACCATTGTTTGCTTATGTTGAAGCATTGCTTATTAAGACAGGACAGTCAGCTGGTATGCCTTAGGAAGATTTTCACCCCACAGGTTGAAATTATAAGCCACTATGGCTATAATAGAGTTAACTAGAAAATTCAGTTCAGAAAATTCTATATTCACTGATATTCCTGGTGACTCAACATTTTGTTATATTTTGCATTAAAAAGGAAGATCAATCATGCCCTGTGTGATGAAATGCTGCCTGGCATAATAGTGTGGGCGGAAACAAAGCAACTCAGCTTTGTTTTTGCTGTGCTATGAATTAGTCTCGTGGTTTAGGGAAACTGTGTAACCTCTCTGAGGCTCAGAGTGCCAACCTGGAAAATTAAGGATCAAATTAGAGATAGTCCGAAATCCTGTAGTTCTTGGTGCATACCTTGCACCAAATCACCTATCAGGTATCACAGGTGAAGCCAGGGGCATCAGCCAAGAGTTATCTTCAAGAAGTTCAAGTGTGATCATCTTAATCCACTCCCACAAACTGTCAACCATTTCCCAATTTCTACTGAGCAAAGTTTTGAGAATAACATTGAAATATTTTTATCTCTGAGGATAAAGAAAAGAAAGAAAGGGGGCTGTCTCTGCCCCCTGGATCTGTAGGTGAGAAATAAAGTGACTTTTACCATTGTACTTTCTAATGTAGTAATTTCTGCTGAGCCAGGAGTTACACAGAGTGATGGGAAATTTTAAGTGGATATGAGCTCTCCAGAGTCCGTGTCAGTGAGGATTGAATGGACTTTGGGATCTGGGCCTGGCAGCTGTAGCAGAGACTCAGTCACTGATTTCCAAGTTCATCTCCCTCTCCTGGGCACAGAGCTGGATGAAGTATCCCAGCCTCCCTTGCAGGTAGGTGTGATTTTGCCTCTGAATTCTGTCCTATGGAATATGGAGGGAAGGTACCTTTTCCAGCCTGACCCTTGAAAGTTTCTCTACCTGATCCTCTAATCTCTCTCTTCACCTATCTGTCAGCTGAGTACTCATGTCCAGGGCAACTTTGAAAGAGGTCACGCATCAAAAGATGGAAACCTGTGATCTGGGTTCCTGAATGAATGTCTCTACCATAGACTGGATTTTGAAAGAGTAAGAAATAAACTTCTGCATTCACCTGCAGACAATTTGGAGTTCCTTTGTTACAGCAGCTAGCTGCATATAAAATTGCCTGCCTCCATACAAAAATGTTATTTGCATTATTGATTATTTCATGGTATACAGCCAGTAAAATGGCAGCTTTTAGGGTTTACCTAATTAAGTCAATAAACCATCCACTCACTGTGTTTCTCAGGTCTTAATGAGTGAATATTGAATAAATCATCAGATAAATAAACAATGGATAATTAAATCATCGGGTAAATAAACAGCTCTTTCAAGAGTGGGTAAGATAGCAAAAACGCCTTCTTCCTCTTGCCCTCCTATCTATGTCTGGGACAGCTTGGAGCCACCACCGATTTACTCCTGGAGAAATAAGACATAAATTGTGATGCAGCCACAGGACTCTCTGAGGCAGCTGACAAAAGACCCAGAAGGAGAGTGACTGACCCACAGCTACTGCCCATCTCCTGGGTAGGGGGGAAAGACATAGATGGAGATTCAGAAGTGCCATTAAACCAGAAGCCAGGGCTAATGTGCCTCCTGGAACTGGGAAGGAAAGAGAGACTGTTTCCCCATTCTCCATACTGCATGGGAAGTTGGGTGTAATTATTATTTTCAAACCATTGAAAGCAATAAGTCTCTTGTAATATGGAATGAATGTGTCAAAGATTCTGAACTAAAGTAATGAGGGAGCTGGTATAATGGTAAAGCTGGTTCAAAGAGCATTTTGAAGAACAAGGGATATATGGTCTACCAGAATAAATTTGATGAGTTAGACACAAAGCTGGAATATCCTACAGTCAGAAAATAACATCTAGGGTAATCTTTCTTATCTAAGAGAAATCTGCATGTTACATTTAACTTTTTGGGGTCTAATACCTTAATGAAAGTGAAAGTGTTAGTCACTCAGTTGTGTCCAACTCTTTGAGACCCCATGGACTGCAGCCTTCCAGGCTCCTCTGTCCATGGAATTCTCCAGGCAAGAATACTGGAGTGAGTAACCATGCCCTTCTCCAGGGGATCTTCCAAACCCAGGGATCAAAACCTGATTTTCCAATTTGCAGGCAGATTCTTTACCATCTGAGCTACCAAGGAAGCCCCAAGAATACTGGAGCCATGTTCAGTTTTTAGTGATTCCATGGACTTCAGCCCACCAAGCTCCTCTGTCCTTCACTATCTCTTGGAGTCTGCTCAGATTCATGTACATTGAATAAGTGATACTATTTAACCATCTCATCTTCTCCACCCCTTCTCCTTTTGCCTTATATCTTTCCCAGCATCAGGGTCTTTTCCAATGAGTCAGCTCTTTGCATCAGATGGCCAAAGTATTGGAGCTTTAGCATCAGTCCTTCCAATGAACATTCAGGGTCAATTTCCTTTAGGATTGACTGGCTTGATCTCCTTGCAGTCCAAGGGACTTTCAAGAGTCTTCTCCAGAGCTGTAATTTGAAATCATCAATTCTTCAATGCTCAGCCTTCTTTATGGTCCACCTCTCACATCTGTGCATGACTACTGGAAAAACCACAGCTTTGACTAGATAGACATTTGTCAGCAAAGTGGTGTCTCTGCTGTCTAGGTTTGTCATAGCTTTTTTCCAAGGAGCAAGTATCTTTTAGTTTCATGGCTGCAGTCACCATCCACAGTGATTTTGGAGCCCAAGAAAAGAAAATCTGTCACTGCTTCTACTTTTTCCCCTTCTATTTGCCATGAAGTGGTGAGACTGGATGCCATGATCTTAGTTTTTTGAATGTTGAGTTTCAAGCCAGCTTTTTCTCTGTTCTCTTTCACCCTCATCAAGAGACTCTTTAGTTCCTCTTCACTTTCTGCCATTAGAGTGGTACCATCTGCATATCTGACATTGTATATTTCTCCCAGGATTCTTGATTCCAGCTTAGGATTCATCAGCCTGGTATGTTGCATAATGTACTCTGCATATAAGTTAAATAAGCAAGGTGACAATATACAGCCTTGTCATACTCCTTTCCTAATTTTGAACCAGTCAGTTGTTCCATGCCTGGTTCTAACTGATACTTCTTGACCCGCATACTGGTTTCCCAAGATACAGGTAAGGTGGTCTGGTTCTCCCATCTCTTTAAGAATTTTCCATAGTTTGTGTGATCTGCACAGTCAAAGGCCTTAGTGTAGTCAGTGAAACAGAAGTAGATGTTTTTCTGAAATTCCCTTGCTTTCTCTATGATCCAACAAATGTTGGCAATTTGATCTCTGGTTCCTCTGCCTTTTCTAAACTCAGTTTGTACATCTGGAAGTTCTCAGTTCACATGCTGCTGAAGACTAGCTTGGAGGATTTTGAGCATAATCTGCTTTGTGTTGTTTAGTTGCTAAGTCATGTTTACTCTTTTGCAACCCCAAGAAATATAGCCTGCCAGGCTCCTCTGTCCATGGGATTTCCCAGGTAAGAATACTGGAGTGAGTTGCTATTTCTTTCTTCAGAGGATCTTCCTGACCATGGGATCAAACCCACATCTCCTGCATTGGCAGGCAGATTCATTAGCACTGGACTACCAGAGAAGCCCTCCTTGAGCATATAGTATTAAGCATATAGCAAATATAAGGCCAGAGAATTAACTTCTCTCTGGTAATTTCATTAAGAAATCTCATTATGGGTGGGCTATTCAAAAGGCTTAATTATTTGACCTTCTGTTTTGATACTAGAAACGAGGCCCAATAAATCTCACCAGACTTCATATGCCATGTCAATCAATACCAAAGTCTTCTCTCTTCTAGATTCTCCAGATTTTATTAAGGTCACTGGCAGGGCAGAAAGTGCCCTTCCACACCTCCTATGAGTCTGGGGTCTTATAAGTCACAAATATATCTTGGGACAGGTGTCCTGAGAGGGTATTGGAAACATGGGCACTACATGTTAACTACATCTTTTAATTTATTTATTATATATTTTTGGCTGCACTGAGTCTTCATTGCTTTGTGAGGGCTTCCTGTAGTTGCAGCTTGTAGTAGCTACTCTTTGTTGCGATGTGTGGGCTTCTCAACAGAGTGGCTCCTCTTGTTGTGGACAGGCTCTAGGCATGTTGGCTTCAGTAGTTGCAGCATGTAGTCTCAGTATTTGTGGTGCTTGGGCTTAGTTGTTCCGTGGCATGGGGCATCTTTCCTAACCAGGGATTGTTTTTTTTTTTTCCTAACCAGGGATTGAACCCATGTCCCATGCATTGGCAGGTGGATTCCCATCCACTGGGCTACCAGGGAAGTCCAAGTGTACCTTTTTAAATGGAGCTTATCACACTTGTTTAAATGAAATCAATTTTCAACATGGAACTCCAAATATGACCTTGGTTGCAAAGCTGATTTGTCAAAGTATATCTTGGTTAA
>NW_011494775.1:2281608-2294152 GCF_000754665.1 Bison bison bison | reverse complement strand
AGGAAACACAAGAGTCAAGGGCTCGATTCCTGGGTCAGGAAGATCCCTTGGAAGAGGAAATGGCCACCCACTCTAGTATTCTTGCCTGGAGAATTCCATGGACAGAAGAGCCTGGCAGACTACAGTCCATGGGGTGGCAAAAAGTTAGAAGCAACTGAGCGTCTAACACACACACACATATCTTGGTTAAAAAAAAAAAGAGACTAAGTTCTCACTGAGCATATGCAAATGATATTGTTGTGCAAAATGAAGAAACTCAATATTAGTTTTTGAGTTCTGAGGTATCAGTGAGAATCTGATACCATTAAAAATGTCATATTTCAGTTTGCCAAAGCCTAGTCTACCAAATTAGAAATAGATTAAAAAGAAAGAAAAAATATTTCCTCATATACCTATCAAAAACAGAATATTAGAAAAAGATAACAATATTACAAAGTAAATAAGTATAATTATATTTCTCTCATGAGTTGACTCAGTCCTGTGTAACTAAGTTTATTTCACTGGATCTTGATTCAGCAACTGCTTTCCTGAAGTTGTCTGCTTCTGAACAAAAAGAATTCTGGACATTCCGACCAGCCCCCTAATACAGCCTGACAGTTGTCTAAATAATGGCATGTTTGCATTGTGGAGCTTGTACCGATGAGTCTAGTTCTTGAAACATAAGTAGTTATTGGTAATGTGGTAGAGTCCTTTCCTCAAGATTCTGAGTCTCTTCTTCTTTGTTGAAGATACAGGTTCTAGCCTGTGGCCCTTCAGGAAAAATATCAGAGGAAAGTGGAAGCTACCTATAGACAAGACAATATGTCTATGGTCTCACCTAATATGAAAATAGAGGAAGATTAAATTCTTTGTCAGAATATAATGTATAACTTTTTCCCAAGAAGTCAGTCAATGTTTCTTCTTTAGCAAATCATGTTATAGACAGTGAGAGCACTGGAAAATCTCTGCTGCTGCTGCTAAGTTGCTTCAGTCGTGTCCGACTCTGTGCGACCGCATAGACGGAAGCCCACCAGGCTCCCCTGTCCCTGGGATTCTCCAGGCAAGAACACTGGAGTGGGTTGTCATTTCCTTCTCCAGTGCATGGAAGTGAAAAGTGAAAAGTGAAAGTGAAGTTGCTCAGTCGTGTCCGACTCTTCGAGACCCAGTAGACTGCAGCCTACCAGGCTCCTCCATCCGTGGGATTTTCCAGGCAAGAGTACTGGAGTGGGTTGCCATTGCCTTCTCTAGGAAAATCTCTAGCACCTGCCAATTCTCTCTGTAAAGTATACATTTTCTGGAACCTTATTATTAATAACATTTTACCAATACATACAGAACTATTCTTTGGTTTGACAGATCAGTTTTCATCATTCAGCTCTTAGAATTTTGCTGAATAATCTAAGAAATATGTGAAAAAAAAACCCTAATTATTTGAAGCATTTCTATTCTTATAAGACTAAAAAATAAATCTTTTTGAGCTTCCAGGAGAACTTTGGTAAATTGTGACTATTTTTAGATGTAAAAGAAATGCGAATTTTTTTACATTAATAAGTTATAGTTGTATTTGGGGATGGCAAAATCAAGAATCATTAGAGGAAATGTGGGTGCCTGATCAAGAGAGAAATAATAGCTTGGCTACTCATTAATCAGAGTGGCAATATAATGTTTTAAATAAACAAAAAGGAGGATGACACAGATTCATGGAACATGAGTGCCTTGAAAATCATGAGTATAACAAAATTAGCACAAAGTGCAGAAAATTATTCTGATGAGAACTGGAATCCTTGCTATCCAGACAATAATAGAATATAAAGAATAAGCTTTTATTCCCCCTTTAAGGGGGCTTCCCTGATAGCTCAGTTGGTAAAGAATCTGCCTGCAAGGGAGGAGACCCCGGTTCAATTCCTGGGTTGGGAAGATCCACTGGAGAAGAGATAGGCTACCTACTCCAGTATTCTTGGGCTTCCCCTGTGGCTCAGATGGTAAAGAATCTGACTGCAATGCAGGAGACCTGGCTTTGATCCCTGGGTTGGGAAGATCTCCTGGAGAGGGGAAAGGCTACACACTCCAGTATTCTGGCCTGAGAATTCCATGGGGTCACAAAGAGTCTTTTACTCACTCCCTCACTCCCCCTTTAAGAGCAGATTAAAAGTTCTAAGATTAGATTATACTTTTAACAGTTTACAACTGTATGTTAATATCTGATTTGACAGTAAGAATTCTCTAGTTCCTCCCACCCCATTTATTAAACTTGTGAGTAAGCCCATCAACACTGAACACAGTTTTCCAAAATTTTAGCACTCTTCTTTCATTCTTGCAGCATCATTATTTGCAGGTACTATAAACCAAGGTAAATAAGATTTCATTTCAACAAACCGTCTACAACTTCCAGTATCCAAGTTTTGTCTTTCATTATTCTTTTCCATATTCAAAAATGGCCAGATATTACTGTTGTTATTGTTCAGTCACTAAGTTGTGTCCAACTCTGCAACCCCATGTACTGTAGCATGCCTGGCTGCCTTGTCCCTCAACATCTCCCAGAATTCACCCAAGTTCATGTCCATTGAATCAGTGATGCTATCCCACCTTTTCATCCTCTGCTGCCGTTTATACTCCTTTTGCCTTCAATCCTTCACAGAATCAGAGTCTTTTCCAGTGAGTCAACTATTCACATCAGGTGGCCAAAGTACAGGAGCTTCAGCTTCAGCATCAGTTCTTCCAATGAGTATTCAGAGTTCATTTCCCTTAGGATTGATTGGTTTGATCTCCTTGTGGTCCAAGTGACTCTCAAGAGTCTTCTCCAGCACCACAATCTGAAAGCATCAATTCTTTGGTGCTCAGCCTTCTTTATGGTACAACTGTAACTTCAATTTCTGCTTTATTGACTCTGCCAAAGCCTTTGACTGTGTGGATCACAATAAACTGTGGAAAATTCTGAAAGAGATAGGAATACCAGACCTCCTGACCTGCCTCTTGAGAAACCTGTATGCAGGTCAGGAAGCAACAGTTAGAACTGGACATGGAACAACAGGCTGGTTCCAAATAGGAAAAGGAGTACATCAAGGCTGTATATTGTCACCCTGCTTATTTAACTTCTATGCAGAGTACATCATGAGAAACGCTGGGCTGGAAGAAGCACAAGCTGGAATCAAGATTGCTGGGAGAAATATCAATAACCTCATATATGCAGATGACACCACCCTTATGGCAGAAAGTGAAGAGGAACTCAAAAGCCTTTTGATGAAAGTGAAAGAGGAGAGTGAAAAAGTTGGCTTAAAGCTCAACATTCAGAAAACAAAGATCATGGCATCTGGTCCCATCACTTCATGGGAGATAGATGGGGAAACAGTGGCTGACTTTATTTTTCTGGGCTCCAAAATCACTGCAGATGGTGACTGCAGCCATGAAATTAAAAGATGCTTACTCCTTGGAAGGAAAGTTATGACCAACCTAGACAGCATATTAAAAAGCAGAGACATTACTTTGCCAACAAAGGTCCATCTAGTCAAGGCTATGGTTTTCCCTGTGGTCATGTATGGATGTGAGAGTTGGACTATAAAGAAAGCTGAGCACCGAAGAATTGATGCTTTTGAACTGTGGTGTTGGAAAAGACTCTTGAGAGTCCCTTGGACTGCAAGGAGATCCAACCAGTTCTTTCTAAAGAAGATCAGTCCTGGGTGTTCATTGGAAGGACTGATGTTGAAACTGAAACTCCAATACTTTGGCCACCTGATACAAAGAGCTGCCTCATTTGAAAAGACCCTGATGCTGGGAGGGATTGGGAGCAGGAGGAGATGAGGATGACAGAAGATGAGATGGTTGGATGGCATCACTGAGTCGATGAACATGGGTTTGGGTGGACTCCAGGAGTTGGTGATGGACAGGAAGGCCTGGTGCGCTGCAGTTCATGGGGTCGCAAAGAGTCGGACACGACTGAGACTGAACTGAACTGAACTGTAACTTCAATACATGACTACGGGAAAGACCATAGCTTTGACTATACAGACCTTTGTTGGCAAAGTAATGTCTCTGCTTTTTAATACACTGTCTAGGTTTGTCAAAGCCGTCCTTCCAAGAAGCAAGCGTCTTTTAATTTCATGGCTGCAGTCACCATCCACAGTGATTTTGGAGCCCAAGAGGATAAAATCTGTCACTGCTACCATTTTTTTCCCTCTGTTCACCATGAAGTGATGGGACCGGATGCCATGATCTTAGCCAGAACTGTACTCTAGGTCAAATCTAACCTTTTTTTTTCCCACTTGAGAGATATATCACCTTATCTTGCAAGGAGTTAAATTTTCTTGTCATTATTGCTACTGTAGTTTTAACCATTCATATTGATTAAAACTTTTAACTAGGGTAACTAAATTCTATTTTTAAAGAGAGAACTGTGAGGTAGGTTGGTAGTTAGCTGAGAATCACCTATCATATATAAGGACTTAAGACACCAAAAATCTCACAGAACAAACATTGTGACCCCCAACAGCTACCCACATGCCTTTATACCCTCTCCAAGTGGCAGAAGGGAGCACATACATTAATATGACCCAAAAATATAGCCACTCTATGACATGAAAATAAGAAGCAAAAGTACATCTATTTATATAACAAGACTATACTCCATAACCAAGTTTTCTGTATTCTCTTTTACTTAGAAATTATCCAAGTATCTAAAAATTATTTACTAATTAACTCAATTTAATACTAGCCTATGATTTTAAAGTTAACAAAGAGTGTTGGGAATTATGTTCACACTGACACACTATGATTGTAATTGCTGTTGATACAAAAGGTTTGTCAGAATGATAATTCAAGTTAGTTGTAGTTTTTACATTTCACAATCCTAAACGTTATGTAGGAGAAAATTTAGCTTTTCTGATCAGTAAATTAGTCTAAAAAGTTTAAGAAGTTCAAATTAGCTAGTCTCTATGAAAAACATGCCAAAACCTTACTTTTGAAAAAATCTTGCATTATACCTCATACTGATAAAACCAGAGAAAACAAAGATAACTGTTGTTAAGCAAAAAATTTAAAATCAATCTCATTTTATCAAGTATTCACCTTATTTGATTTTTAATTTTTATTTCATACTGGAGTGTAGTTGATTAACAACGTTGTATTAGCCAAGGGTGGAGATGCCCCAGCCGCTGGTGAAAATACATGAACAGGTCCCACCAACTGTACATTTTGAAAAATAAAAATAAATCAAAAAAATAAAAGCAATGTTGTGTTCGTTTCAGGTATATAGCAAAGTGGTTCAGTTATACATATACGTGTATCTATTGTTTTTCACATTCTTTTCCCATTTAGGTTATTACAGAATATTGAGCAGAGTTCCCTGTGCTGCACAGTAGGTGTTGTTTGTTATCTATTTTAAGTATAGTAGTGTGTACCTTTTAATCCCAAATTCCCAGTATATCCTTCCCCCCTTCATGGACGTGTGTCCCCTTTGTTAAGTTTGTTTTCTGTCAGTAAGTCTGTTTCTGTTTTGTAAATAGCTCATTTGTATAATTTTTAAAAGATTCCTCATATAAACAATATCATATGGTATTTGTCTTTGTGTGACTTACTTCACTTGGTATGATATATTTCATGTCCATCCACATTGCTGAAAATGGTACTATTTCATTCTTTTTAATGGCTGAGTAATATTAATTTGTGAATGTATGTGTGTGTGTGTGTATGTATATATATATATATATATATATATAAACACATCTTTATCCATTCATCTGGTGTTGGACATTTTTTTTGCTTCCATGTCTTGACTATTGTAAACAGCACTTCTATGAACATTGGGGTGCATGTATTCTTTTGAATCATGATTTCCTCTGGATATATGGCCAGAAGTAGAATTGCTGTGTCATATGGTAGCTCCATTTTTAGTTTTTAAAGGAACTTCCATACTGTTCTCCATAGTGGCTGTATCAATTTACATTCCCATCAATAGTGTAACAGGGTTCTTTTTCTCCACATTCTCCCCAACCTTTATTTTTTGTAGGCTTTTTGAAGATGGCTAATCTGACTGCTGTGAAGTGATATCTCATTGCAGTTTTGATTTGCATTTCTCTAATAATTAGTGATGTTGAACATCTTTTCATGTGTCTGTTGACTATCTGTATGTCTTCTTTGGAGAAATATCTACTTAGGTCTTCTGTGCATTATGATTGGGTTTTTATTTTTATTATTGTTGAGCTGTATGAGCTGTTTGTAGATTTTTGAGATTAATCCCTTGTTGATTGCATTGTTTCCAAGTGTTCTCTCCCATCCTGTGCATTGTCTTTTTGTTTTGCTTATGGTTTCCTTTGCTGTGCAAAAGCTTTTGAGTTTACCTAGGTTCTACTTGTTTGTTTTTATTTCTATTACTCTAGGAGATAAATTGAAAAAAGATATTGCTGCAATTTATGCCAAAGAGTATCCGGTGTTTTCCTCTAAGAGTTTCATAGTATCTAGTTTTACATTTCTGTCTTTAATCCATTTTATTTTTGTGTTTGGCATTTAAGGATGTTCTCATTTCATTCTTTTGTATGTAGCTATCCAGTTTTGCCAGCACTGTTTATTGAAGACACTGTCTTTTCTCCATTGTATAGTCTTGTCTCCTTTGTTGTAGATTAATTGACCATAGATTGGTGGGTTTGTTTCTGGGCTTTCTATCCTATTCCTTTGATCTATATGTCTGTTTTTTTTTTGTGCCAGTACCATACTGTTTTGATGACTGTAGCTTTGTAGTACAGTCTAAAGCCAGGGAGCCTAATTCCTCCAGCTCTGTTTTTCTTTCTTAAGATTGCTTTGGCTATTCGGGCTCTTTTGTGTCTCTAAAAATTTTTTTTTTAATTTGTTCTCATTCTTTGAAAAATGTCATTGTTAATTTGATAAGTATTGCATTGAATCTGTAGATTGCCTTGAGTAATATTGTCATTTTGACAATATTTATTCTTCAATTCCAAAGACATGGTATATATTTCCATCTGTCTGTATCATCTTTAATTTCTTGCATCAATGTCTTATAATTTTCAGATTTTTCCTCCTTAGGTTATTTTATTCCTATACATTTTATTCTTTTTTTATAAGGTAGTAAATTGGATTGTTCCTTTAATTTTTCTTTTTGATCTTTTATTGTTAATGTATCAAAATGCATGAGATTTCTATGTATTAATTTTGTATCTTGCAACATTACCAAATTCAGTGATGAGCTCTAGCAGTTTTCTAATAACATCTTTAGGATTTTCTGCATATAGTATGTCATCTGCAAACAGTGACAATTTTACTTCTTTTCAATTTAGATTCCTTTTATTTCTTTTTCTTCCCTGATTGCCATAGCTAGGACTTCCAAAACTATGTCAAATAAAAATAGCAAGAGTGGACATCCTTATCTTGTTCCTGATCTTAGAGGAAATGCTTTTAGCTTTTCTCTGGTGAGTGCAATGTTAGATGTGGGTTTGTCATATATGGCCTTTATTATGTTGAGGTTTGTTTCCTCTATGCCCACTGTCTGGAGAGTTTTCATCATAAATGGGTATTGTATTTTTGCCAAAAGTTTTTTTCTAGGTCTACTGAAATAATTATATGGTTCTTATTCTTCAGTTTATTCATGTGATATGTCGCACTGATTGATTTGTGGATATTGAAGAATTTTTGCATCCTTGGGATAAATTTCATTTGGTCATAGTGTATGAACCTTTTAATGTATTGTTGGATTCATTTTGCTAGTATTTTGTTGAGGATTTTTACATGTATGTTTAGTGAAATTGGTCTGAAATTTTCTCCTTTTTTATGGTATTTTTGTCTGGTTTTGGTATCAAGGTGAAGTGGCCTCTTAGAATGAGTTTGAAGTGTTCCTTTCTCTGTAATTTTTTGTAAGTAGATGCAGAAGGATTGATGTTATCTCTTATCTCTAAATGTTTGGTAGAATTTGTCTGTGAAGCCATCTGGTCCTGGACTTTTGTTTTGGGGAGGTTTTTTGTTTTTTTACACTTTCAGTTTCAGTACTTGTGATTGGTCTGTTCATATCTTCTATCTCTTCCTAGTTCATTTTTGGGAGATTGTACCTTTTTAAGAATTTGTGTGTTTCTTCTGGGTTGTCTATTTTACTGGCATATAATTTCTAGTAATCTCATATGAGCCTTTATATTTCGGTGGTGTCTGTTGTAACTTCTCCTTTTGCATTTCTAAGTTTACTGATTTGAGCACTCACTTTTTTTTCTGATGAGTGTGGCTAACGGTTTATTAATTTTATTTATCTTTTCAAAGAACCAGCTTTTAGTTTCATTGATCTTTTCTATTGTTTTTTAATCTCTATTTCATTTATTTCTTCTCTAATCTTTACAACTGCTTTCCTTCTACTAGCTTTGGGTTTTGTTTGTTCTTCTTTCTCTAATTTCTTTAGGTATATGGTTAGGTTGTTTATTTGAGATTTTTCTCATTTCTTGAGGTAAGATTATATTGCAATAAAATTTCCTCTTAGGACTGCTTTTGCTGCATCCCATAGGTATTGGCTCATCATGCTTACCGTTTCATTTTTCATGTATTTTTTATTTCCTTTTTGATCCCTTAAGTGATCCATTGATTATTTCATAGCATACTGTTTAGCCTCTATGTCTTTGTGTTTTTCATAGTGCTTTTCATATAGTTGATTTCTATTTTCATAATGTTGTGGCTGGAAAAGATGTTTGATATGGTTTCAATTTTCTTAAATTTACTGAAGCTCTCTTCATGGCCCAGCTTTATGATCAATTCTGGAGATTGATTTTATTGTGATTGCATCCCTCCTACGGTCTCACTGTGGCTTCTTTGTCTTTGGATGTAGGATATGATTTTTTGGTAGATTTCCAATATATATCTATATATTAGAAATTGGTTATATATTGGAAATATGGTTATTCAGCAGTTAGTTGTGATTTTGGTGTCTTTGTAAGAAGAGGTTTGGTCACATCCTTCTATTCTGCTATCTTCAGATTTTTTATTCTTTATGAAAATGCCTTTTCTGTTACGAAAATGACAGAATAATCTCTGTTCATTTCTAAGACAAACCATTCAATATCACGGTAATCCAAATCTATGCCCTGACCAGCAAAGCTGAAGAAGCTGAAGCTGAACAGTTCTATGAAGACCTACAAGACTTTCTAGAACTAACACCCCAAAAGATGTTCCTTTCATTATAGGGGACTGGAATTCAAGAATAGGAAGTCAAGAAATACCTGGAGTAACAGGCAAATTTGGCCTTGAAGTACAAAATGAAGCAGAGCAAAGACTAATAGAGTTTTGGCAAGAGAACGCACTGGTCATAGCAAATACCCTCTTCTAATGACACAAGCAAAGACTATACATATGGACATCACCAGATGGTCAACACTGAAATCAGATTGATTATATTCTTTGCAGCCAAAGATGGAGAAGCTCTATACAGTCAGCAAAAACAAGACCAGGAGCTGACTGTGGCTCAGATAATGAACTCCTTATTGGCAAATTCAGAACTCCAATTAGCAAATTGAAGAAAATAGGGAAAACCACTAGGTACAACCTAAATCAAATCCCCTACGATTATACAGTGGAAGTGACAAATAGATTCAAGAGATTAGATCTGAAAGAGAGAGTGCCTGATGAACTATGGATGGACGTTCATGACACTGTACAGGAGGCAGGGATCAAGACCATCCCCAAGAAAAAGAAATGCAAAAAAAGTAAAATGGCTGTTTGAGGAGGCCTTACAAATAGCTGAGAAAAGAAGAGAAGCTAAAGGCAAAGGAGAAAAGGAAAGATATACCCATTTGAATGCAGAGTGCCAAAGAATATCAAGGAGAGATAAGAAAGCCTTCTTCAGTTTTAAGTGCAAAGAAATAGAGGGAAACAATACAATGCGAAAGAGTAGAGATCTCTTCAAGAAAATTAGAGATACTAAAGGAACATTTCATGCAAAGATGGGCTGAATAAAGGACAGAAATTGTATGGACCTAGCAGAAGCAGCAGATATTAAGAAGAGGTGGCGAGAATACACAAAAGAACTGTACAAAAAGATCTTCACAACCCAGATAATTATGATGGTATGATCACTTACCTAGAGCCAGACACCCTAGAATGCGAAGTCAAGTGGGCCTTAGGAAGCATCCCTGTGAACAAACCTAGTGAAGGTGATGGAATTCCAGTTAAGCTATTTCAAATCATAAAGGATGATGCTGTAAAAGTGCTGTACTCAATATGCCAGCAAATTTGGAAGACTCAGCAGTGGCCACAGGACTGGAAAAGGTCAATTTTCATTCCAATCCCAAAGAAAGGCAATGCCAAAGAATGCTCAAACTACTGCACAATTGCACTCATCTCTCATACTAGTCAAGTAATGCTCAAAATTCTCCAAGCCAGGCTTCAGCGATATGTGAGCCATGAACTTCCAGATGTTCAAGCTGGTTTTAGAAAAGGCAGAGGAACCAGAGATCAAATTGCCAACATCTGATGGATTACCGAAAAAGCATGAGAGTTCCAGAAAAACATCTATTTCTGCTTTATTGAGTATGCCAAAGCCTTTGACTGTGTGGACCACCACAAACTATGGAAAATTCTTCAAGAGATGGGAATACCAGACCACCTGACCTGCCTCTTGAGAAATCTGTGTGCAGGTCAGGAAGCAACAGTTAGAACTGGACATGGAACAACAGACTGCTTTCAAATAGATAAAGGAGTACATCAAGGCTGTTTATTGCCATCCTGCTTATTTAACTTATATACAGTGCAATTGTGCAGTAGTTTGAGCATTCTTTGGCATTGCCTTTCTTATATATAAGTTATATACATCATGCGAAATGCTGGGCTGGATGAAACACAAGCTGAAATCAAGATTGCTGGGAGAAATATCACTAACCTCAGATATGCAGATGACACCACCCTTATGACAGAAAACAAAGAATAGCTAATGAGCCTCTTGATGAAAGTGAAAGAGGAGAATGAAAAAGTTGGCTTAAAACTCAACATTCAGAAAACTAAGATCATGACATCTGGTCCCATCACTTCATGGCAAATAGATGGGGAAACAATGGAAACAGTGACAGACTATTTTTGGGGGCTGAAAAATCACTGCAGGTGGTGACTGCAGCCATGAAATTAAAAGACGCTTGCTCCTTGGCAGGAAAGTTATGACCAACCTAGATAGCATATTAAAAATCAGAGACATTACTTTGCTGACAAAGGTTCATCTAGTTAAGGCTAGTTAAGGTTTTTCCAGTAGTCATGTATGGAATTGAGAATTGCAGTATAAAGAAAGCTGAGCACTGAAGAATTGATGCTTTTGAACTGTAGTGTTGCAGAAGACTATCCTGAATATTCACTGGAGAAGACTGATGCTGAAGCAGAAACTCCAATACTTTGGCCACCTGATGCAAAGAACTGACTCATTGGAAAAGACCCTGATGCTGTAAAAAATTTAAAGTGGGAGGAGAAGGAGATGACAGAGGATGAGATGGTTGGAGGGCATCACAGACTCAATGGGCATGCGTTTGAGTAAACTCAAGGAGTTGGTGATGGACAGGGAGGCCTGGCATGCTGCAGTCCATGGGGTCATAAAGAGTCAGACACGTGAGCGACTGAACTGAACTGAACTGAATAATGCCTTTTAGCTAGCATTTTCTATAAGAAAGGATTTTTGTAAGCCAACTCATTTAAAATACTAAAACTTCAGATTTTTTATTTTGTGGGAACTCTGGCAATATTATTTATATAAGTGTTTAAAATTTCTATGATCCAAGTAATTCATTTAATTAAACTAGACATTGTATTCTAGTTAATGCCCTTTGGGAGAAGGAGAACATTTCATTCATAAAAAAGTAAAGGCTTTGCTTAATTTCAGACACACAAACCTACAGTGAACATGCAGCTTCAGTTCTACAAACTCAGTCACAGATCAAGAAAACACATAGAAATACTGAAATTCATTGGTCCAGATGTCAAAGGGCTATTCCTGGAAGCACATTTTTTTTTCAGTTGTTTTGAATTCATAATTAGCCAAACAGACAAACAGAAAAGACTACAAAGCTGCATTGTCTATTTCTCATTCTACAGAGAATAGATCCCATCATCCCAGTAGCAATAATCAGACCATAAAACAGGAGTCTCAATCACTGGAGTCACCAATGTTAAATATGAATGGGTGATGCATAAATCAGAATGAGGACTAAAGATGGTCAAAGACCAGAAATAAAAACAGTTAGGTTAAAGAGAGAGAGAGTGTGTCAGAGAAGATGAAGTTTTATTACTCTTTGAGATCCATCCCAGTAGCCAAAATAGCATGCAAGGCTGAACACCCAATGAGGTGGACTTGCTATACCACAGTTAAATTGCCCAGTTGGCAATTTCACTGAAGTCTCCCAAATTGATGATTATAATTTTTACAAATTTCAAAAAGTGAAAAACCTGTAACTATAGAAGGAACATGTGTCAAAGATTTACTGTCTCATCAGTAAGAGAAGCAGTAAGATAGTAAAGCTAGTTAAAGTTGCATTTTGAGGAACAGAAGTTATATAATTTACTCCCAAAACATTCTTAAATGATGGTGGTTCTTACAATGTGGTAAGCTGGAAAA
>NW_011494775.1:2270562-2281000 GCF_000754665.1 Bison bison bison | reverse complement strand
TTTCACTCTCCACTTTCACTTTCATCAAGAGGCTTTTGAGTTCCTCTTCACTTTCTGCCATAATGGTGGTGTCATCTGCATATCTGAGGTTATTGATATTTCTCCCGGCAATCTTGATTCCAGCTTGTGTTTCTTCCAGACCAGCATTTCTCATGGTGTACTCTGCATAGAAGTTAAATAAACAGGGTGACAATATACAGCCTTGATGTACTCCTTTTCCTATTTGGAACCAGTCTGTTGTTCCATGTCCAGTTCTAACTATTGCTTCCTGACCTGCATACAAATTTCTCAAGAGGCAGATCAGTTGGTCTGGTATTCCCATCTCTTTCAGAATTTTCCACAGTTTATTGTGATTCATACAGTCAAAGGCTTTGGTATAGTCAATAAAGCAGAAATAGATGTTTTTCTGGAACTCTCTTGCTTTTTCCATGATCCAGCGGATGTTGGCAATTTGATCTCTGGTTCCTCCGCCTTTTCTAAAACCAGCTTGCACATCAGGAAGTTCACGGTTCATGTATTACTGAAGCCTGGCTTGGAGAATTTTGAGTATTACTTTACTAGCGTGTGAGATGAGTGCAATTGTGTAAAAGCACAGGCGGCTGCGACCTGCGCGCTAAAGCGCAGGCGAGAGGAGCCATCCCACGTCCGAGGTCAGGGGCAGAAGCCGGGAGAACCCCACGCCTGAAGGGTTGCGGCCAAGAGGAGTTACCCCACGTCCTAGGTCAGGGGCAGTGGCCGAGAGTATCAGACTGCAAT
This sequence comes from Bison bison bison, assembly GCF_000754665.1. Classification (NCBI taxonomy): domain Eukaryota; kingdom Metazoa; phylum Chordata; class Mammalia; order Artiodactyla; family Bovidae; genus Bison; species Bison bison. Next base: position 2,280,244 of record NW_011494775.1, on the reverse strand, counting down.
GGCGCAGGAACTGCCGAGAGGAGCTACCCCATGTCCGAAGTCGGGAGGGAGGCCAAGAGGAGATACCCAGTGCCTGAGGTCAGGGGCGGCAACGAGAAGAGTTACCCCGGGTCCAAGGTCAGGGGCGGCGGCCGGGAGGAGATACCCCATGCCCCTAAGCCCGAGGCCAGGGGCGGCGGCCGGGAGGAGCAACCCCACGCCCGAGGCCAGGGTGGATGGCAGGGAGGACCAACCCCACGTCCAAGGCTGCACAGGCGCAGGAGGGGCTAGAGGAGCTATCACACGTTGAAGGTCAGAAAGGGCGGCGGTGAGGAGATAACCCTTGTTCAAGGTAAGGAGCAATGGCTGCACTTTGCTGGAGTAGCCGTGAAGAGATACCCCACGCCCAAGGTAAGAGAAACCCAAGTAAGACGGTAGGTGTTGCAAGAGGGCATCAGAGGGCAAACACACTGACACCACACTCACAGAAAACTAGTCAGTCTAATCACACTAGGACCACAGCCTTGTCTAACTCAATGAAACTAAGCCATGACTGTGGGGCAACCCAAGATGGGCGGGTCATGGTGGAGATATCTGACAGAATGTGGTCCACTGGAGATGGGAATGGCAAACCACTTCAGTATTCTTGCCTTGAGAACCCCATGAACAGTATGAAAAGGCAAAATGATAGGATACTGAAAGAGAAACTCCCCAGGTCAGTAGGTGCCTAATATGCTACTGGAGATCAGTGGAGAAATAACTCCAGAAAGAATGAAGGGATGGAGCCAAAGCAAAAAGAATACCCAGCTGTGGATGTGACTGGTGATAGAAGCATGGTCGGATGCTGTAAAGAGCAATATTGCATAGGAACCTGGAATGTCAGGTCCATGAATCAAGGCAAATTGGAAGTGGTCAAACAAGAGATGGCAAGAGTGAATGTCGACATTCTAGGAATCAGCAAACTGAAATGGACTGGAATGGGTGAATTTAACTCAGATGACCATTACATCTACTACTGTGGGCAGGAATCCCTCAGAAGAAATGGAGTAGCCATCATGGTCAACAAAAGAGTCTGAAATGCAGTACTTGGATGCAATCTCAAAAACGACAGAATGATCTCTGTTGGTTTCCACGGCAAACCATTCAATATCACAGTAATCCAAGTCTATATCCCAACCAGTAACGCTGAAGAAGCTGAAGTTGAATGGTTCTATGAAGACCTATAAGACCTTTTAGAACTAATACCCAAAAAAGATGTCCTTTTCATTATAGGGGACTGGAATGCAAAACTAGGAAGTCAAGAAACACCTGGAGTAACAGGCAAATTTGGCCTTGAAATATGGAATGAAGCAGGGCAAAGACTAATAGAGTTTTGCCAAGAAAATGCACTGGTCATAACAAACACCCTCTTCCAACAACACAAGAGAATCTGTGAATATGTTACCTTAATGGCAAAAAGGATTTTGAAGTTGCTATTTAGGTTAAGGATCTTGAGATGAGGAGATCATCCTGTATTATCTGAATGGGCTCAGTTTAATCATGAGCGAGTGAAGTCGCTCAGTCGTGTCCCACTCTTTGCGACGCTATGGACTGTAGCCCACCAGGCTCCTCCCGCATGGGATTCTCCAAGCAAAAGTACTGGAGTGGGCTGCCATTTCCTTCTCCAGGGATCTTCCCGACTCAGGGATCAAACCCGGGTCTCCTGCATTCCAGGCAGATGCTTTAACCTCTGAGCCACCAGGGAAGCCCAGTTTAATCATGAGTCTTTAAAAGTGGAAGAGGAAAGCAGAGGGTGAGTCAAGATGATGCTATGTGAGATGGATCTGCTGCCAGTGGCTTTGAAGGTGGAGGAAGGGGGCCATGAGCCAAAAATCATGGCAGCCTCTACACATGGGGCATGGCCCTCAACTTCCATCTGGCAATAACACAGGGACCTCTGTCCTACACCTGAGAGCGACTGAGTTCTTCCAACAACTGGAATGAGCAGGAAAAGCATTCTCCTCCAGAGCCTCCAGGAAGGAACACAATCTGCCCACCACTTGATTTAGTCATGCGAGACCTGTGCTGAACTCCTGACCTCCAAATGTGTAAAATAATGTTTGTGTTGTCTTAAGCCACTAAATCTGTAATAATTTGCTATGGCAATAGTATAAAACTAACACAGTAAGAGAGAGATAAAATTTGTTAATATCCTATAGGCCAATGAAACAATAACCTTTGAGGTTGTCTTTCTACCAGATAGATCCCTATATAGCACATTTAACTTTGTAAGAGTCTGAATTCATAACCATAAATACCAGTAAACAGCCAAGTCAGACATAGGTACATTGCTCTAGATAATTAAATTATCTTTGAGTAAATATGTTAAACAATACCCCAATCAACATTGAAAGAAACTGCCACTGATCTTTTTGCTGTATTTCCAAGTTTAATTAATTTTTCCTTAATGGGTAAGACAGGAAATGTAATTTCATTTTGCCGACAATAAGTTCCTTGAGGGCATCACCTTATTTATATCAATTAATGTTGTCTTATCTCCATACTTGACACATAGCAGCTACTAGGTAAATGCTTGTCGAATGGATTAAAAAAAAAAAAAAAACCCTGCAACCTCATCTCTAAATATTTCATCCTATGAAATCTATGATTCAGCCACACCGAATTCTTTCATTTCTTTAATATAAACAAGGCATGTTCTGTCTTAACTTGAGACTTGCGTTTGCTTTTCCTTCTGTCTGGAACCCACATCCCCATTCAGCTTGGCTATTGAGAAATCATACATTAGGTCTCAAATATAACCTCCTCTCAGAAGTAGTGTCTACTCACCTCATCTTCTCACATGTGATTCTCTGCTCTTATAGCTTCTGAATTTAATGCCATAGAACTTAATATATTATATTCACCTTATGCAGACCCCCAATGATGGTCTAATGCTGGAAATTGTGATAATTTAAGTATCAACTCTAGAGTCAGACTGCCTGGATTCAAATCCTGGGTGTCCAGCTAACTAGCTCTGTTATTTTAGGTAAGTTAACTGATCTTTTTGTGATTCAGTGTTCTCATCTTTAAAATGAGGATAATAATAATATATCCACTACATACAGCTATGATAAGAATTAAAAGTTAAGGGCTTAGGAAAGAGGTTGGTATATGGCTATCACGTGGGAAGCTATTATTGTTTCATAGGTTCCTTGAAATCAGAACCACCGTCTTGTTCACCACTGTCCTCAGTTTCTGTTGCAGAATGCTTGACATTGAGTCAGTGCTTAGTATACTTTGTTGACCTGAGTAGAACTGTGACCCATTGAGAACCTTTTTTTTTTTTTCAGAGCAAAGCTGGAGATAAAAGAACAACATCTTGGTAGTGAGATAAGCTATCCAGAGAGACTTAACACTAAAGCCAAGAGAGACCTTCTCTCTGAAATGTCCGGAAGTGAAGTACTGGCCCTGGTACACTCTGAAGGAGGCTTGAGCCCTCTGAGACAGAAGCCTCCTTATATCACAGGCACAGTTAGCCTGGTCCCCAAAGGATCATGGGATCTCAGTAATGGCAGACCCTTCCATCCCCACCTCCCAAACACACACACACATACACACGTACACAATACACACACACATATATTTGATCTTATGGTATGATCATTTTCTCCATCCCATCCTCTCTCTTTCTGGGTAAGGAAATTCTTCAGCAGCCTTGAGAATTTTCCCACTGAACCCAGGGATCAGCCTTTGAGTTTCCTAACAAGGTGAATCTCCAAGCTTTTGCTCTGGTCCAGGGTATCCCCTGGAGGAATATAAAAGATCATGCTCTGGCTGAGAGAATGTGATACCCCTCTTTTCTTTGTTTGTTATTGGTGTTGCTAGCTGAGCCATCACACTCTTTTTGATGTACAAACTGAGAACTGTCCTCCTTTAGCCCTTCTTCCCAGTGGGATCTAGAAGCACCAGCCCAGCCAGGAACAGCACAGAGACTCCCATGCAGTCTATAGCCTGCAATGACTTAATCAAACTCACACTCCTGCAGGCATTGGCGTTCAGCCCCCACGGAGTGAAAAGAGAACATAAATTATGGGAAAGGCACAGTCACTTTGCAGAAATTACCATGAGCCAGCGTGGAATTTGTACATGGACAGAAACTATGAAATTTAGTATGAATTTTTAAAGGCTTGGTCTTATTACACGCTGAAATGGCTATGTGGGCTGCATCCAAATGAGCTATGAAGAGGCTTACCAATGATTGTCTTCATCTGCCTTGTTTCCATCTGTTATTGAATAAGGTTTTATAATCATTACCTTTGCAATTCTCATTTTAATGCTTTTATTTCCCCTAACACTAAGGAGCTTGAACACACTACACAAATATAAGCATTATAACAATGATATAAAACTAAATGTCATCCCCCTGAATAATAATAATAATTATTTTGCATTTGAGAAAAGTGAGTCAGAAGAAGGCTACACAAAATTTGAAAGGTGATATCACATGGTAACTACAGAGACCAGACTCCTGGGTTCCAGATTTCTAGAAACATTACTCCATCTAATTCTCATTCTATGAGTGGGGTGCTATTATTCCACCATTTGCAGCGAAGGAAGCAGTCTCTTGAATGAGATGAGGCTGGATTCAGAGAGTAGATATTTAATGAAAAGACATAGTTAGAATTTTGCTTACTTGGGTGACAGGAAATTTAAACAGTAAATAAAGGCATTCAGAAAGCTTAGCAGTATTGGCAAGGGGAATTCCAAATGTCATGCCCAGGATGATTTTCTTCCTTTCATCTCTGCAATATGGTTTGTTGACATTTGAAGGTTTATTTTCCCAGAAGGCAGCTTGCTTGGACCCATGGCACTGCCAGAAATCATAAGACCACACTGAAAAGACACAAAGAAGTTCCCCCTTCGGCTCTAAGCACCTCCTGGTTTGAGTAAATATTAGCGTTTCAGCAACACTAGACTACAATTTCTGAGACTAGCTTGGCATCAACCCATTAAAAATACCATCTTGGGTCCATCTTAGGGGAGAATGGGAAACAGAGTTTTTTCAAACCTAATCCCCTTCTAGCACTTCCATCCTCTGCAGCTCTCTCAGGTATGTGGCTTGAAGGGGAGACTGTGATGCTGGAAAAGGGACAAGGCCATCCCTTGGTAAGCCAGGAGAAGAATTTGATTTTCCAGAAGGCTCCTTTCCTAAGCTCTAACCTGTAGCTGCACATTGTTCCTCTTTGCCCTCAGGGATGCCTTGCTGGGCACAGCCCTGTCTGCTCCTCCTTTGCACCTTTGCTGCCTCCCTCCCAGCCTTCCCCACTTGGCACTAGTGGTAAAGAATCCACCTGCCAATGCAGGAGATGCAAGAGATGCAGGTTTGATCTCTGTGTGGGGAAGATCCCCTGGAGGAAGGCATGGCTACCCACCCCAGTATTCTTGCCTGGAGAATTCCAAGGACAGAGGAACCTGGAAGGCTACAGTCCAGGGGGTCGCAAAAGAATTGGACGTGACAGAGCATGCATGCACTGATTGTCTATGCAGGATCTCTCATCTCACCTCTCCTCCCAGCCTTCACTCCTGGAAAAGACCCACCCCAGCTTCTGTCTCCAGAGACTCTTGGAGCAGCTTCCTGGTGTTTGAGTTACTTGCCCCCTGGCTAGTATTGGTTAATGTGTCCTATAATGTGATATAGTCCTGTTTTAACAAGGGCTCCTTGAGACAGCTGAGACATGTTTTTTTAAAAAAAAATTATTTGCCTTTTAAAACTAAGTACATGTCTTACTTTGATTAATAGTGAAGTTATGTAAAAGAAGAAAATCATTGCAGTTTCATACATTAGTTTTCCCCTCTGTAAATCAAGTAATTACAGTTCTAACCCAATTCCTTTTGAATAAATCATTTTCCAATTTTTATTCCTTGATGTGATTGATTCTTCTCTGTGTATTCCTCAAAAAGTCTCAATCTAACCAAAACACTTCCTGAAGGACCCCAAATGCATGTCATCTGATATATACTTTTCTTAATATTTATCTTTGTCACTATTTCTTGGCATTTATCACTGGTCTCATTTATTTATTTTTAATAATTATAAAATTGCTACTAATCAATTTTTATTTTTAAAATTATATAATTGCTACTGTTTTTAATTTTTTATTCATTTTTATTGAGATGTAATTAACACACAACGTTAGTTTCAGTTGTACAGCATTCAATACTTGTATATATTGTGAAATGGTCACCATAATATATCTAACATCCATCACTATATATACAGAGTTTTTCTTGTGATGAGAACTTTAAGATTTATTCTCCTAGCAACTTTCAAATATGCACTATAGTATTAGTAACTGTACTTGCCACGATATACCTTACATCCCGATAACTTGTTTGTTTTATAACTGTATATCTGTCCTTCACCCATTTGAGCCACCTCCAGCCCCTACTTCTGACAGCCTCCAGTCTGTTATCTATATCTATGAAGGTGTTTTTTTTTTTCCTTTTTTAAATTCTGAGATTCTGTGTATAAGTGAGATCATACAGTATTTGTCTTTTTCTCTGACTTATTTCACCTGGCATAATGCCTTTAAGGTCCATTCTTTCTAAATTCCATATACATGTGTTAGTATACTGTATTCGTGTTTTTCTTTCTGGCTTACTTCACTCTGTATAATAGGCTCTGGTTTCATCCACCTCATTAGAACTGATTCAAATGTATTCTTTTTAATGGCTGAGTAATACTCCATTGTGTATATGTACCACAACTTTCTTATCCATTCATCTGCTGATGGACATCTAGGTTGCTTCCATGTCCTGGCTATTATAAACAGTGCTGTGATGAACATTGGGGCACACGTGTCTCTTTCAATTCTGGTTTCCTCAGTGTGTATGCCCAGCAGTGGGATTGCTGGGTCATATGGCAGTTCTATTTCCAGTTTTTTAAGGAATCTCCACACTGTTCTCCATAGTGGCTGTACTAGTTTGCATTCCCACCAACAGTGTAAGAGGGTTCCCTTTTCTCCACACCCTCTCCAGCATTTATTGCTTGTAGACTTTTGGATCACAGCCATTTGGGAAAATGGCATTAAAACATGTATAATATCATATAAGAAATGAATCGCCAGTCCAGGTTCGATGCAGGATACAGGAAGCTTGGGGATGGTGCACTGGGATGACCCAGAGGGATGGTACGGGGAGGGGGGTGGGAGGGGGGTTCAGAATGGGGAACACGTGTACACCCGTGGCGGATGCATGTTGATGTATGGCAAAACCAATACAATATTGTAAAGTAAAAATAAATAAATAAAAATAAAGCTATGATTATAATAGGAAAAAAAAAAAAAAGAAACATCAGGGCCTATTGGCCTAATACCATCCATCAGACGTGGGGATGAGGTGAACCATCCAGTCTGGGTGACTCCACGGCTGCATGTAGCCCTGGAACCACCCAGGAGAAAAAAAAAAAAAGGTCCATTCTTGTTGTCACAAATGACAAATTTTCGTTGTTATGATGGCTAAGTAATTTTCCACTGAATGTAAATACAGTCAACCCTCTGTTTCTGCAGGCTTTTCATCCTTGGATTGAGTAAAACCCAGATTGACAATATTTGGCAAAAAAATTCCAGAGAGTCCCTAAAAGCAAAACTCAAGTTTTCTGCATGCTAGTAAATATTTACATAGCATTTACATTGTGTTATGTATTATAAATAATCTAGAGTTTATTTAAAGTATAAGGAAGATGTGCATAGGTTATATGCAAATACTATTCCATTTATGTAAGGAACTTGAACATCCAAGATTTTGGTATTGGGCAGGTGGTCCTAGAGGAGAAGGCAATGGCAACCCACTCCAGTACTCTTGCCTGGCAAATCCCATGGACGGAGGAGCCTGGTAGGCTGCAGTTCATGGGGTCGCTAAGAGTCGGACATGACTGAGCGACTTCACTTTCACTTTTCACTTTCATGCATTGGAGAAGGAAATGGCAACCCACTCCAGTGTTCTTGCCTGGAGAATCCCAGGGATGGGGGAGCCTGGTGGGCTGCCATCTACGGGGTCGCACAGAGTCGGACACGACTGAAGCGACTTAGCAGCAGCAGCAGCAGCAGGTGGTCCTGGAAACAAACCCTCATGGATACTGAGGGCTGACTGTTGAGCATTTTCTGTATCCATTCTCCTCTCCACAGACATGTAGGCTGTTTCCTTATCTTGGCTATTGTAGATAATGCTTCAGTGAACATGGGTGTGCATGCATGTTTTTGAATTAGTGTTTTCATTTTCATCAATGAGTACCAAGAAGTGGAATTACTGGATCATATGGTAATTCTATTTTTTAATTTTTTGAGGAATCTCTATATTGCTTTCCATAATGGTTGCACCAATTTACATGCCCCCCAGCAGAGCACAAGGGTTCTTTTTACTCCACATCCTCATGTTGCCTTTTGATTACAGCTGTCTTTACAGATGTGAGGATGTGAAGTGATATCTCACTGTCAATTAGATATGCATTTTCCTGATAATTAGTGATATTGAGCATCTTTTCCTGTACCTGTTGGCCATCTGTATGTCTTCTTTGGAAAAAAGTCTATACAGTTCCTCTGCTCATTTCATAATTGGATTGTTTGGGGTTTGTTTTTTTTTTTGATGCTCAGTTGTATGAGTTCCTTATATATTTTTGATATTAACATATTATTGGTGGGAGACATATTATGGCTGTGGGCATTCATTTCTGCAAAAATCCGCCAGGCGATAGTGTGTTAACACCGTCAAATATATGATCTGCAAATATATTTTCACATTTGGTGGGTTGCCATATCATTTTATGGATGGTTTCCTTTTTCTTACTGGAAGCTTTCTAGTTTGATGTAGTCTCACTTGGCTATTTTTGCTTTTGTTGCCTTTGCTTTTGGTGTCCAATTTTAAAAAATCATCACCAAACCCAATATCAAGGAATTTACTGATTGTATTTTCTTCTAAGAATTTTATGGTTTCAGGTTTTTCATTCAACTTTTTTATTCATTTTGAGTTAATTTTGTATATAGTATAATATGGTGGTCCAATATCATTCTTCTGCATGTGACTTTTCAGTTTTCCCAAAACCATTTCTTGAAGAAACTGTCCTTTTCCCATTGTATTTTCTTGGCTCCTTCATTGTCAATTAATTGACCAGATATGCATAGGTTTATTTCTAGACTTTCTATTTTGTTTGATAGTGTTTTTATTACTACAGATTTGTAATACAGCTTTAAATCAGGGAGTGTGATGCTTCAATTTTGTTCTTTTTTCTCAAGATTGCTTTGGCTATTGGGATCTTTTGTAGTTCCACGCAAAATTTAGAATAACTGTTTCTAGTCCTGTGAAAAAATATCATTGGTATTTTAATACAGATTGCATGGAATCTGAAGGTCACTTTGAGTAGTATGGACATTTTAACAAAATCAATACTTCCAATCCATGAGTGCAGAATATCTTTACCTTTATTTGTGTCTTCTTAAATTTCTTTCATCATTTTCTTATAGTTTTCAGTGTAAAGGTCTTTCACCTCCTCTATTAAATTTATTCCTAGGTATTTTATTCTTTTCGATGCAGTCATAAATGGGATTGTTTTCTAATTTTTTTCTTTCTGATAGTTCATTGTTCAGTTCAGTTCAGTTCAGTTGCTCAGTTGTGTCCGGTTCTTTGTGACCCCATGGACTGCAGCATGCCAGGCTTCCCTGTCCATCAC
>NW_011494775.1:2260465-2270232 GCF_000754665.1 Bison bison bison | reverse complement strand
ATTACCTTGCCAATAAAGGTCCGTCTAGTCAAAGCTATGGTTTTTCCAGTGGTCACATATGGATGTGAGAGTTGGACTATAAAGAAAGCTGAGCGCCAAAGAATTGATGCTTTTGAACTGTGGTGCAGAGAAGACTCTTGAGAGTCCTTGGACTGCAAGGAGATCCTACCAGTCAATCCTAAAGGAAATTAGTCCTGAATATTCACTAGAAGGACTGACTGACGCTGAAGCTGAAACTCCAGTACTTTGGCCACCTGATGTGAAGAACTGACTCATTTGAAAAGACCCCGATGCTGGGAAAGATTAAAGGAGGGAAGAGAAAGGGACAACAGAGGATGAGATGGTGGGATGGCATCACCGACTCAATGGACGTGAGTTTGAGTAAACTCCGGGAGTTGGTGATGGACATGGAGGCCTGGCGTGCTGCAGTTCATGGGGTTGCAAAGTGTTGGACACAACTGAGCGACAGAACTGAACTGAACTGGAAAAACCATAGTTTTCACTAGATCGACCTTTGTTGGCAAAGTAATGTCTCTGCTTTTTAATATCCTGTCTAGGTTGATCATAGCTTTTCTTCCTAGGAGCAAGTGTCTTATAATTTCATGGCTGCAGTCATCATCTGCAGTGATTTTGGAGCCCAACAAAATCAGTTCTCTCACTGTTTCCATTGTTTCCCCATCTATTTGCCATGAAGTGATGGGACTGGATGCCATGATCTTAGTTTTCTGAATGTTGAGTTTTAAGCCAACTTTTTCACTCTCCTTTTTCACTTTCATCAAGAGGCTCTTTAGTTCTTCTTCGCTTTCTGCCATAAGAGTGGTGTCATCTCCATATCTGCTGCTACTGCTGCTAAGTCACTTCAGTCGTGTCCAACTCTGTGTGACCCCATAGATGGCAGCCCACCAGGCTCCATCGTCCCTGGGATTCTCCAGGCAAGAACACTGGATTGGGTTGCCATTTCCTTCTTCAATGCATGAAGTGAAAAGTGAAAGTGAAGTCGCTCAGTCGTGTCCGACTCTTGGCAACCCCATGGACTGCAGCCCACCAGGCTCCTCTGTCCACGGGATTTTCTAGGCTAGAGTACTGGAGTGGGGTGCCATTGCCTTCTCCGTTGCTAGCATGTGAGATGAGTGCAATTGTGAGGTAGTTTGAGCATTCTTTGGCATTGCCTTTCTTTGGGATTGGAATGAAAACTGACCTTTTCTAGTCCTGTGGCCACTGCTGAGTTTTCCAAATTTGCTGGCATATTGAGTACAACACTTTCACAGCATCATCTTTTATGATTTGAAATAGCTCAACTGGAATTCCATCACTTCCACTAGTTTTGTTCGTGTGATGCTTTCTAAGGCCCACTTGACTTTGCATTCCAGGATGTCTGGCTCTAGGTGAGTGATCACACCGTTTTGGTTATCTGAGTCATGAAGATCTTTTTGTATAGTTCTCTTTTGTATTGTTGCCATTTCTTCTTAATATCTTCTGCTTCTGTTAGATCCATAACATTTCTGTCCTTTATTGTGCCCATCTTTGCATGAAATGTTCCCTTGGTATCTCTAATTTTCTTGAAGAAAACTCTAGTCTTTCCCATTCTATGGTTTTCCTCAATTTCTTTGCACTGATCACTGAGGAAGGCTTTCTTATCTCTCCTTGCTAGTCTTTGGAACTCTGCATTCAAATGGGTATACCTTTGCTTTTCTCCTTTGCCTTTAGCTTCTCTTCTTTTCTCAGCTATTTGTAAGGCCTCCTCAGATAACCATTTTACTTTTTTATTGAGGATGGTCTTGGTCTCTGCCTTTTGTACAATGTCACAAACCTCTGCCCATAGTTCTTCAGGGACACTATCAGATCTAATCCCTGGAATCTATTTGTCACTTCCACTGTATAATCATAAGGGATTTGATTTAGGTCATACCTGAATGACCTGGTGGTTTTCCCTACTTTCTTCAATTTAAGTCTAAATTTTGCCTTGAGGAGTTCATGATCTGAGCCACAGTCAGCTCCCAGTCTTGTTTTTGCTGACTCTATAGAGCTTCTACATCTTTGGCTGCAAAGAATATAATCAATCTGATTTTGGTATTGACCATCTGGTGATCTCCATGTATAGAGTCTTCTCTTGTGTGGTTGGAAGAGGGTGTTTGCTATGACCAGTGCATTCTCTTGGCGCAACTCTGTTAGCCTTTGCCCTGCTTCATTTTGTACACATTTGCCTGTTACTCCTAACTTCCTTCAAGGTATCTCTTTAAGGTATTTCTTGACTTCCTACTTTTGCATTCAAGTCCCCTATAATGAAAAGGACATCTTTTTTGGGTGTCAGTTCTAGAAGGTCTTGTAGGTCTTCATAGAACTGTTCAACTTCAGCTTCTTCAGTATTACTTATCAGGGCATAGACTTGGATTCTTGGATATTGAATGGTTTGCCTTGGAAATAAACAAAGACCATTCTGTCATTTTTGAGATTGCATCCAAGTACTACATTTCAGACCCTTTTGCTAACTATGATGGCTACTCCATTTCTTCTAAGGGATTCTTGCCCGCTGTAGTAGATATAATGGTCATCTGAGTTAAATTAACCCATTCCAGTCCATTTTTAGTTCACTGATTCCTAAAATGTTGCTGTTCACTCTTGCCATCTCCTGTTAGACCACTTCTAATTCATCTTGATTCATGGACCTAACATTCCAGATTCCTGTGCAATATTGATATTGCTCTTTATAGCATTGGACTTTACTTCCACCACCAGTCATATCCACAACTAACAGATTTCTGTATATTGAGTTTATATCCTGAAAACTTACTGAATTCATTTACTAGTTCTAAGAGTTTTTTTTGGTGGACTATTTTCTATTTATAATATCATGTCATCTGAAATAGTGGCAGTTTTATTTCTTATTTTCCACTGTGGATACCTTTTTTTCTTGTCTAATTTCTCTGGGTAAGACTTCCAGTCCTATGTTGAATAAACATGGTGAGAGTGGACATCTTTTTCTTGCTCCTGATTTTGAAAAAGCTTTCGGCTTTTCACTAATGAGCATGTTAGCTGTGGTCTTGTTCTGTATGGCCTTTATTATGTTGAGGTGCATTCCCTCTATACCCACATTATTGACAGTTTTTATCATAAATGGATGTTCACTTTTGTCACATGCTTTTTATGCATCTGTTGAAATGATCATGTGATTTTTATTCTTCATTTTATTAATATGTTGTATCACATGAGTTGTTTTGTGGATGTTGAATGTTTGCATCCCTGGAATAAATCCCATTTGATCATGATGTCTGATTCTGTCAGTATATTATTGAATTTGGTTTGTTAATACTTTGTTAAGAAATTTTGCAACTATCTGCATCAGGGCTACTGGGCTGTACTTTTTCTTTCTTGTGGTACCATTTTCTGGCTTTGCTATCAGAGTAATGCTAACCTCATAGACTGAGTTTCGAAGTGTTTCTTTCTCTTCTCATTTTTAGAAGACCTTGAGAAGCATTGGTATTGATTCTTTTTTGAATATTTGGTAGAATTCACCAGTGAAATTATCTGGTCCTAGCCATTTGTTTATTAGGAGGTTTTTGATTACTGATTAACTCTCTCTACTGGTAATTAGGCTGCTTAGATTTTCTACTTCTTTGTAATTCAGTCTTAGAAGACTGTATATTTCTAGGACTATATCTGTTTCTTTTAGGTTGTACATTGAGATGATATTTCAGTCTAAAAGTGTCATGGAAACCAGAGGGAAGATTGCCTGAGGATTCTTAAACACTAGCTTCAAATAGGCAACAGCTAACAACAACATTCTCTGGCTTTTTTTTTTTTAAGTATAGTTTATTTACGGCGTTGTGTTAATTACTGCTGTACAGTAAAGTGACTAAGTTATACGTATATATACACATTCTTTTTCATGTTCTTTTCCATGATGAGAAGGCAATGGCAACCCACTCCAGTACTCTTGCCTGGAAAATCCATGGACAGAGGAGCCTGGTAGGCTGCAGTCCATGGGGTCACTAAGAGTTGGACACGACTGAGCGACTTCACTTTCACTTTTCTCTTTCATGCATTGAAGAAGGAAATGGCAACCCACTCCAGTGTTCTTGCCTGGAGAATCCCAGGGACGGGGGAGCCTGGTGGGCTGCTGTCTATGGAGTCGCACGGAGTCGGACACGACTGAAGTGACTTAGCACTTAGCACGTTGAATACAGTTCCCCATACTATACAGTAGGGCCTTATTGTTTACCCATTTTCTGTGTATAAGTTTGCATCTGCTAAGCCCAAACTTCCAATCCATCCATCTGCCACCCCTCCCCTCTGGCAACCTCCATTCTATTCTCTATGTCCCTGACTCTGTTTCCGTTTCATAGGTCAGTTCATTTGTTCTCTGGCATTTGTTAGCTGTGATGGCTCCACCCCTCACCCCAGTACTCCACTGGCTCCTTTGAATGGGGCCAGGAGGAGGCAACAGGTCTCAAATGGCAGTGTCTATCAAAGCCTGATTTACTAGCGATGCCTGCTTCTCCCCAGACAGGTAGGATAGGTTCCTAGGGGCCTCTTAGAAGCTCCAAGTCTCCCAACTTGTTATCCCAGATGTTGATTGGCAGGTATAGACAAAGTGCATCCATTCCACACAGGAGTCTTGACTGCAGAGGAAGGGGCATGACTAAGAATGTTTATAACTCAGGGAAATGAAGAAGAAAAGTCAAACTATGAACCATGAACTCTCAGGACTTTTATGACACAAAGCAGCAGAAAATGAAGACTTGAAAACACAATGGCTGTTTATGGTGAAAACAATCTGGAAACTTCACGAACAATGAAAAATCACACGATCAAGTGAGTGTTGTTCTTCAGAGTAGTCTCTTGGCAGACTTGATACTTATTCTAAAAATGGTTCTTTGCTCAAAATGTTTGGCCAACTCCAGCTTCAAAATTACTCTCAAACTTGTGACACATTCTTTTGATATCTCATAAAGATGCCAAGTCTCTGTCTTTTGAAGATAAATTGAAATTTTGTAAAACAGATGAAGGTCATTAAGTCTCATATGTTAGGTAAGTTGAATTATACCATCCCACCACTTCCCCTGAACCTCTGCAAAGTAATTGTGAAGTGATGAAGGTAACTTTCAGTTCTGTCCAACTCTTTGTGATCCACATGGACTATAGCCCACCAGGCTCCTCTGTCCATGGAATTCTCCAGGCAAGAATACTGGAGTGGGTTGTCATTCCCTTCTCCAGGGGATCTTCCTGACCCAGGGATCAAACCTGGGTCTCCCACATTTCAGGCAGATTCTTTACTGTCTGAGTCACCAGGGAAATCCAAATTTCTTATACAGTTTGTAAAATGACCCTAAGAACTATCTTAAAAGGAGAATAGAAAGATTACTGAAAGGTCTTGGAGCAACCAAAGCATCTTTGGAATAAGTGTACAGCCTTTCGGAGTGGTTACAGATAAATGGGTAATACTACTAGAGTACATAGGTCTGGGGAAGATCCCTTAAAAAATGTGCTTCTATCAGAGCCACAGTCAAATCTAGACACAATCAAAGACACATAATATTTTGCCATATTTCCACTTCTGAAAACTTGAATAAGGAAAACAAACTCCTTTAGCTTCTAGAACCTTCTAGGCCACCCTCCTCTCTTTACCTCCTGCCGCATACACAGGAGACAGCAAGAGACTGAGAATGAGAGTAAGATCACATGAGCATGAGTGCACAAAACACAGTGAATTGTGCCTGCAGCATGCGCCACTTTCCTTTTGCTCCACACGAAACTGCTTCTTCACTTGACAATTCACTATAGAAAGGCTGAGAAGTGTGTCTCTTGTCTCCAAGCTCAGTATTCATTTAAACCATAGGTCATTATCAACACAAAATATAACTTGTATAACACAGACACACATACACACAGGGAATTTTATTCAATATCTTGTAATAACGTATAATGGAGAAGAATCTGAAAAAAAGAAACTTGCTTTCTTTACCTCTAAGTTCAACTCAGCCCAACACAGACAAAGGAGGTACTCATCAAATGGTTGTCAGATACATGGAAGAATGAATAAAAATCTACACACAAAGTTTATAGAATAGATACTGAATACTTTTTATGTGCCAGGCATTTTATTAGTGCAAAGAATTCAACAGTCACCAGACAGTCAGGGTTCCTATCTTTGAGGAGCTTCCAGTTGGGTTTATAAGTTTATGAGCCCTAGCTTCATTCCTTGCCCCTGCCTGGAGAAACCCACCTGAGTCTCTTTCTTGGTGTTTGGGACCTGCAGCCAGCCTTGCACTGTACAGAGGACACAGCAGGGTCTGGGCCATATCCTCAGCCTTCCCTGGAAAGAGGACTATGGACATGTGGGTGGCAGTGGTGGGAGAGAAGCATATGTTTCTGTCTTTTGCTTCGGGATCCAGCGGCTCCTACTGCCTATGACAGGTGCTGCAGAGCTACGCTGCAGTTACTCATGTTTCAGGGTGCTTCCTTGGTCTTGATCTAGTGCAGCAGATGCCACAACCTTCCAGAACCTTCCACCCTTCCTCAATGAGCACACATCACACGGCATCATGTTAGGCAGACCCCAGCATGCTTACCCTTTGTTCCCTCCCCTTGGCGAAGGGAAGTGATAACTGCCTGCTTTTCAGCACATGCTGTGTCTCAGACAGTTACTTTTCTAAACTCTCAACCCACCTGCGAGATACATGTCACAAATAAAGGAATGGAAGCACTCAGAGGTTGCACATACTTCCTCAGGACCACATAGGATTTGAACTCAGGTCTTGCTAGATCCATGTGCCTAGCATGGATGGCTCAGATGGTAAAACTGCCTGCCTACAATGTGGGAGACCCGGGTTCGATCCCTGGATCAGGAAGATCCCCTGGAGAAGGAAATGGCAACCCACTCCAGTACCCTTGCCTGGAAAATCCCATGGACAGAGTAGCCTGGTGGGCTACAGTCCATGGGGTTACAAAGAATAGGACACAACTGAGCAACTTCACTTCACTTGCTAGATCCATAGTAGGTGCTTATCCCATTACATCAGATGTTACAGAGCAAAATGAAGGGCTCCAGTTGGAAATACTCGGGCACATTTGCTGAAATGAACAATCATAGGTTCTTTGCAGTTTTATTGAAGGCTATGGTGTTGCTCTATGGAACTGCAGTCTTTCCTCTTACAACCTAAAGAAAAAATTAGTATCTGCCCATGGAAGAGAATGTTCAGGAAGGAGCCCAGGAGGGTTTACCAGGGTACTATTAAATCTCCAGTGAGCTATGGCAAATGCTTCACTCATGAACAGCTTTATAATCTAGCTAGGGGCTGCATGCTGTCTGCCAGGCAGATGGGATTCCAGAGATCTGGGTAAATTGGGACTTATTCCCAGAGGACATCATAAGCAGACTGTTGGGGTGCTGTTGAGACCCCACTGTGTGATGGCAAGTTTCCATAATACCAGCTGACACATGGGGGCACCAGCTCTGTGCCAGCCTGTGGCCTGGGCTAAGTTCTCAGCTACGAAACCAGCCATGCCCAGGGGTTGATGAAGGGGCGGTCAAGCGAGTAAAGGTTGTGCAGTGTGAGAAGTGCTAAAGCAGGGGTAACTCCTTTTGGCACCTCTGCCCGGTGTAAATAACAGCTCCTCACTGCCCTCCGGAGTTCACGGCTACTGTGACCTGCATGAGACAAGGGCAGAGATAGCTGATGGCACATGGTGTTCTTCCACTCGCTGAGCACCTGTGGGCCGGTGGAGACAAGCCAAGTTAGACATAGCCCTTGATCGCAAGTTGCCTGTCTTTTCATCATCATTCCACACATTTTACAAAAGTGGGAAAATGCTTCCAGAAGGTTTGTTAATTTGCCTGGGGTCATGGAGCTGGTGTGTGACAGGTGAGGGGTTAGAACACTGGACTATTTGACTACAAAGCCTAGATCTATCTTTCTATGACACAACAGACACATAAGGCTTCTGAAATGGGCCCTCTAAGTGAATTTTGCATTACCTACTTCCATCTTTAAGCATTCTCGGGAGTTTAAAGAGAGGCACTAACAGAAGGCCAGAGGCTTGTTCATTAGCCCAATCAAATCTGAGTTAGCTCAGAGGCCTGGAGAGAGCCAAGCTGTTGCAGAAACTCTTCCTGGGAGCCAGTTTATATCACAGGGGTGGGGTTGGTGGTGGGGTGGGACCATAGACCTCGTCCAAGCAGCCCACCACAATTAGATACCCACTGTGGAAGACACATAGATGCACTCCGATCCCTTTAGGGAAGGACTTGCCATCCAGCTGGCGGAACACAGATAGCTAGCAGATGCCCCGTACTGTCAGCCTCCGGGGCAGGGGGCCATTCACACCCGGGCCACACCCTTCGAGGCAGCCTGTCTTGAGTGGTACCAGGCCAGGCTATTTCTGCCCAACATGGAATGAGTGATCCTGGCTCCCAGGCTCCCCACCCAGGTGGTCAAAGCTTTGTGCGGCCTCCATCACAATTCGACTTCTCCCTGTGCCCAAGGCTGCTTCCTCCCTTTGCTTTCATGGATTCATCCCTCACAGATATCTTGTACTCTACCGTCTGTCTGAGCATCTGCTCAGGGAGACTCCAGCCTGCAACTGCACTGAAGCCTTTAGGGTTATGCTTGTGTGAGGGGCGGGTGGGAGACAGTGACACAGGGAAGAACAGTCTTTGCCCATAAGATGCTCACCCGTCAGGCACAAGGGAAGTGTGTGTCGCTCAGCTCAAACCCCATCTGCTGGTGAGCTCAGAGTAGAGTCCTCCTGCCTCTGCCTAAGAAGCAGCACAGCAAGGCCATCCTCAGTGCCCAGTCAGCGTAGGGCTGAGGCCACACAAGGAGTCCTCTGGCCCCAGATACCAGCTTCTTCCTGGCTGATCCACCAATTACATCTTACAGCCTTCGCTTCATATCCACTGATGCCTGTCTGAGCCAGCACCTTTTCTGGACTATTCTGCCAGCTCTGCCTCTAGCCCCTGCTTCTGGCCATTGTCCAGTGGCTTCTCACTGCTCCTATTTATTTGGCTGTCCTGAGCCTTGGCTGTGGCACGTGGAATCTTTAGTTGTGGTGTGTAAACTCTTCTTACAGCATTTGGGATCTAGTTCCCTGACCAGGGATCTAATCTAGGCTCCCTGCATTGGGAGTGTGGAGTCTTAGCCGGGGACCACCAGGGAAGTCCTGGCTTCTTACTGCCTTTAGAATCAAATGTGTACCACTTAGATGGTCTGTGATAGTCTCCGTGGTTGGGCTCTGCCGCTGTTTCTGACCTCAACTCATATATTTTTGAGGGTCAGCCACATGCCAAGCACTGTGCTAGATGCTGAGGATACAGCAGCGAACAAAGCAAAGTTCCATCCTTGTGGGGAGAGACAGGCAACAGACAAGCAAACAATGGATGCAGCAGGCAGTGCCGAGTGTCATGGAAGAGAAAATAGGAAATGTCTGGGGTAAGAGAGGGTGGCAGCAACCAGGGGGAGGAGACAGAGTATTCATAATGTACTGACATTTTAGTAGGTTTGTAATAGATTTCTCAGGTGGCTCAGTAGTAAAGAAACTCCCTGCCGATGCAGGAAATGCGGGTTCAATCCCTGGGTTAGGATGATCCTCTGGAGAAGGGCATGGCAACCAGCTCCAGTACTCTTGCCTGGAAAATCCAGTGGACAGAGGAGCCTGGTGGACTACAGTCCACAGGGTCACAGAGAGACAGACATGACTGAGCAACCCACACCCCCAGTACACAAAGGGTTTTAAGGGAGGGAGCCATATGCATATCCAGTGTGTGTGTG
>NW_011494775.1:2249563-2260365 GCF_000754665.1 Bison bison bison | reverse complement strand
TGGTGGGGCGGGGCATGTGCCAGCAGAGGAAGGAGCAGGTGCAAAGGCCCTGAGGTGGGTGCCTGCTCGGTGTACCTCAGGGAAGCAAGGTTGCCGCTGAAGTGGAGCGAGGAGGAATGGTGGCAGAAGAGTTCAGGAACACGTAGGGTTTCAGGAGTCATCACGAGAGCTTAAAATTAGACTGAATGATGTGGGAGCTTCAAGAGGGCTTGAGCAGAGCAGTCCCTTTTCTGACTTACATTTTAAAAGAGGCCTCTGGCTGAGGGGGGTGGGGAGTGTGAGGGGCAGTGGGACACCACATAGACATGTTCCAGGTCGGGGTGGACTAGGAGAGCGGGAGTGGAGGCGGGCAGGGTCTAAACACACAGTGGAGTTGACTGCGCTTGGCAGTAGCTGGCTGTCAGGTGTGAGAGGAGGTCAAGGAAAGCTTGGGACTCGTACAGTGGAAGGATAGCTTTTTTTTTAACGAGATGGGGAAGACAACAGGAGAGGCAGGTTTTGTGTGAAAATCAGGAGTTCCCCCCCAGCATGACAAACTCAACATTTCGTCGCTTACCACTCCCCATGAACTCATGGCACTCTCACACTGGCTGTCTGTCGGTTTCTAGAAAATCAAGCTTGTTTTACCTCAAGGCCTTTGCACTTGCCACTTCCTTGTCCAGCTGCTTCCTGACTGTGCAGTCTGTGGGGAGCAGCTGTCTGCTAGAAAGGGCTCTGACCTTTAGGCACCTTCTTTCAGATCTCGACACGGCTGCCACTTCTTGCCCATGTGTTGAAAGTAGCTTCCATCCCCTCCCAATCACATAAGTGGGTTTTTTGAGGGGTGGGGTGGGGAGAAAAGAGTTTTTCTCTGTGCATAACCTTTCTGTTCCTTTGTTTATCTGCTGGTCTGTTAATTCCAGGAGGGTCGGAACAATAGCTCTCTTGTTCCCTAGCCGTTAGCTCAGTGCCTGGCCTCGTGGTTGCTCAATAAACATGTGTTAAATCAATTGAACAGCGAACAGGAAACATCACCCTGTCTTCCAGGGGCTCACAGCCCAAGAGAGGAGGAGATATCACTGAACATTAGTCCCAGGTAAGAAAGAATCAGTGCCGACGGGGCTAAAGAACAGAAGTGGCAAAGGAGCAGATAAGGGGTCTGGCTGGAGTGCCTGGGCAAGGCTGCCTTGAGAAGAGAGCTGGAGCAGGTGGAGAGCTGGGAGGTGCAGACAGGAGGCGTGGTGTGGATGTTCAGACCAAGGGCAGGAGGGCCAGGCCCAGGGGGAGGGAGGCAGCGGCCGCCAGGGTAGGCCAGCAGGCCTTTTCTCCTCTGCCCCCAGCAGGGAGGATGAGCAGTGCTCTGCTAGGGCCAGGGCAGGGAGCACCAAGAATGGAACGGCATCACCTGCCACAGAGCTACTCTGAAAGTTCCTTCTCCGGGTGGCAGAGGGACATGCTGGGACCATAAATCAGAATTAATCGCAGCTGTCATGCAGTCGGTAGTTCCCCAGCACGCCCTGGTAGACACCAGAGGAAAGAAACCCCACTGAATTCGGCCATCAGTTGCCCACCCGTTGTATATTCTAGCCCTCTGCATGCCTGCTTGACCCCTGCAACTGCAATCAAACTCTGTTGACACTTTCTGTCCTCAAAAACCCTTGTCTTGAACACAGTTGGAGAATAGCCCTGCTGCCAAGGTCAAGGCCTGAAGGAATCAGAGGAGCTAAAAAATACTGAAACACTCTGTGCTTTAATCCCCACCCACTCCTGAGGCCTTCCTGTCCCCTCCTCTCTAGTCCCCAGCCCAGAAGGGCAGCTGTGTGGGTGGGCTGAGGGGAGCAGCTTTTTCACATCACCAGGAGAGGGAGGCCGGTTGTGTCGGCTCAGAGCAGAGAGCAGGGCCAGTGATGGGACAGGACCGCTGTGCAGCGGACACCAGCAGGGACAGAGCCACTCTGGCAGGTTTCCTGGCAACTGTTGGTGCTGGCTGTGATCAGTAGCAGCGTTCAGAGCTAAGCTTGGTTGAGCCCATGGATTCCTCTATTCTGGGCATTTTTCTTGGTTTCTTGGGGCCTTAGTGGGGTTTCTCCTCCCCATGACTGTTTGGGGTCTGTGCCAGGGTTAAGCTGTCTTCCCTGAAGGACAGGCCCCCACTGCATCAACACTGTGTCTGGCACAAAGGGAACATGTCAAATGGAAGAAAAATGCCCCCCTACCATATTTTTGGACATCCCAGTGACCACCTTAGGCACTTCCAGGATTATAGGGGGCATGCCTACAAGTGTGAGAAAATTGGAAGGACCTGTCTCTGGGTCATTTCCTCAGCTGGGTTTTTAGCCCTCCTCTGAATCTCGCTGGAAAGCTTCTGCCTGGGTCAGCCTGCTGACTGTGCTGGGAGGGAAACCCGAATACCCACATGGCTGCTTCTCAGTCCAGAAGCCTCAGCACGATGGTCACAGTCTTGTCCTCCACTGCCCCCCAGTGTCTATCTAGGCTCACTGCACCCTGACTGCAGCGCCTTACCGTAACTCCCTTAAACGTTAGACACTGCATTCCTACTACCTGCCTAACCCTTTCCCTAGTGCCCTAAAAGAGGCAGTGCTTGCCCTGAAAAGAATAAAATCTCCCCAGGAGGTGAAGGTATACCCACAAAGGGACATTGAAGCCAAATAAGGCAGCACACCCTCAGAAAAGTGTGAAAGGGTTATTTACAGTGAGAGGTACGCATTTAGTCTTTGTCCTGTTCCTGGCTCTGAGCTCCTAAAATCCTTGGAATTTCTTAACTGATGAGAGTGGTAACCTTTTGTTAGGTGAATGAGGTTGGGGATGGTTTCCTGGAGAACCGATCAGATTCAAGGGTTGAAACTTTTCAATCTCCTTCCCCCTCCCCGCTCTTCACACCTCTGACTTCCAGGATGAGAAGAGGGGCTGGAGGTTGAATGAATCACCAATGGTCAGTGATTTAATCAATCATGGCTAAGTAATGAAACCTCCTTCCAGGTTGGGGAACACGTGGAGATTCAGGGAGAGAGGTGACTCAGAGAGGGTATGGAAGCTCCTCACCCTTGCCCCATACTTTCCTCTCTGCATGGCTTCCATGAGGCTATTCCTGAGTGTGTCTTTTTATTAACATAATAAACTGCAGATCTAATAAGTGAAATGTTTCTATGAATTCTGTGAACTGCTCTAGCAAATTATTTGAATCCAAGAAGGGGGTCCCTGGAACTTCCCATCTATAGCCTGTCAGTCAGAAGCACAGGCTACAACATGGGCTTGTGACTGACATCTGAATCTGGAGGGGCAGCAGTCCTATAGGATTGAGCCCTTAATATATGTGATTTGATGTTCTCCATGGACAGTGTCAGAGTTGAGTTGAATTGTGGGATAGCCGGCTGGTAGAGGAAAACACCTCTGTCCCCTAACACACATGTTGGAATTGGGTTCCTGAACCCTTTTAGTTGGAACTGGGAGTAGGATTTGTTAGATCATCCTCAGCTCACAGAAACGTGTTTTGAGAAGAAAGGATGAGACAAGGGGGGATGAAAAACCTTTGGTTCCTGGCCACATGGTCGCCTGTGGCATGGAACAGCAGCTGTGCTGCAGTCATTTACCGAAGGGAAAAGTTCCCAGTGGAATTCAGAGGTGGATTCAGATCCTGGGGCGTGGAATCACTGAATGTATAGGGAAATGCAAAATGATAAGCATGCTAAAGATACAGTCATTTGATTATTATTATCTGTAATAGCTAAAATAAAAGTAGAAGAAAGTGTTGGGTTGGGCCTTGATGGTAAACCGAGCTGAGTCTTGGCCACTAGCTTCTATGTTGCCTGAAGTGAAGTGAAGTGAAGTCGCTCAGTTGTGTCCAACTCTTTGCAACTTCATGGACTGTAGCCTACCAGGCTCCTCCATCCATGGGATTCTCCAGGCAAGAATACTGGAGTGGCTTGCCATTTCCTTCTCCGGGGGATCTTCCCAACCCAGGGATCGAACCCAGGTCTCTGCATTACAGGCAGATGCGTTACCACCTGAGCCACCAGGGAAGCCCTATGCTGCCTAGACAGGGAAAAAATTATGCAGGGGCAACACAAAGTACCTCCAAGACCTCTGGTTTCCAAGAAAGTAGTCAGTGTAGGGGAGGGCAAAACCAAGAAACTCCTGAAACCAAGGAATGTACTGTGAAGGAAGAGTCTCATTTGTGGATCTATAGCATCTTATTCCCGAGGAACCTTTGCTGAAATAGACTGTGACAGTAGCTAATTTAGGAGCCTTATCTTTGTTTTTGAGTGTTGCAGAGTGAAAGAGGATGTTTGCATTGATACAGAACCCATACACAACAATGATACAGAACTAACTATATAACAACCACAGATATCTATCTGTACAGGAGCTGGACTCACAGGAGGTTGCTCCCAAATGGAACTCTGTAAGGTCCATTTACCCTGAGAAGGAAGGCTACCTATGTGCCCCGATGAATGCAAGTGGAAACCCCAGAAGAAGCAGCTGATAAGCTTTGCGCACAAGCCATGTGGGACTGACCTCAAGATGACTAGGATATTCACCTGCTGAATATGCTACCAGGTCGTGGTAGGTGTAGTGGTTAAGGGGGCCCCTTTCACATGGGCACTCCCTATAACTGTATTGTTGCAAAACCAAAAGACAGGTTGGGGGGGTTTATCTGACATTGGACCTGGCTGAGTCTTCCTAGTACAGGGAACATTTTGAAGGCCAGAGGAAAGGAGTCTTTCCCCTTCAAATTTCAGGAATCTCAAAAGAGACACAAGGTGAAACTAACAGCCGAGCAGGGGGCTGGGTAAACTCAACAGGCTCCAAGAGTAATAAGCATAAATAGAGCCCCTCAGGTCCAGCCTGGCCCACCCCTGGTTTAGGAGGAGGCACTACCCATGGAGGAGCAGAGGTATTCACATGCAAGAAGGCCTGACGTGCCTGATCTGTGTGAGGTGTCTTATCATCTGCTGGCCTAGCTAAGCCCCACAATGGTCCTGTGTGGGAGGTGTGGAAAGTTGCCCCCACTCACAGATGGGCAAACCGAGGCTCAGAGAAGTCAAGTAGAAGGTCACACGGCTGATCAGGGGCCAAGCAGGACCTCAAGCCCCTCTGAGATTCCACAGCTGGCTGCTCTTTGATAACAACCACAACTAACACAGCGTGTGAGTTCACAGTCTGTGCAGTGCTCTCATGTATTTAATTTCATTTAATGCTCATGTCAACCTCATGAAGCTGGAGGTGTGGTTTCCATTTTATATGTAAGAAAATAAAATCCCAAAGAAATACCATATCCATCACTCATTGTGTAATGGGTGGCTGAACTGTGATGTGAAATTGAAGCAGAGGTGTATCTGGTAACCCAGACCCCTCTATGACACCACAAAGTTCTGCTGTGTATCCTTCTTGCCATTAAAATCTGGGGGCTGAGAGTTTTCCTGGAAAAACTGTTCTGCAGTGTCCCAGCAGAAGCTGGGGTTCACCTAAGCCTTCCCCATCACTAAACATCTGCCCCGTCACAGGCAGTTAAGAGCACACACCCTCCATGGAGGTCAGGGGCCACGCACAGTCTGCATCCCTGTCAGCAGGTCTGACTGATACTATTGCTGGTTTTGCTCCTGCTCCCCTGAGCATCTCCAGGTCCTGTGATTGGGCACAATTAGAAACAAAGTCTCTGTGATCAAAGTCCCTATGAACAAAGTTCTGTGATCACTGTGAGGACCCGTGGTATGTCCTGTTGAACATTACCCCGCTTTTCCCCTGAGAACCCTTTCTCCCTGGAGCTGAACATTTATGCACATTCTCTCCATTTACAGGGCTTGCGTGTGGGGAAGGGAGTGACAGCAGCAGGTGAGACAGACATGCAGAGGTGAGGTGGCAGTGACCTCCACTCCCTGAGTGTGGCTCCCAGGATGACCCAGTGACAGAGGCAGGAAAGCCAGTGTTTAAGCAACTCCGGGTCAAAACAAGGGCTTTTGCTTACTGGGATTCTACATGCTAAGTACTGGTGATGCTCCACTCCATGTAAACATCTTCTCAACCCAATGAGGGCAGAACTGTCCTATTCCTGTATTATAGATGAGAAAAGGGAGGCTCAATCAGCTCAAGACTTCATAAACAGGTCAATTTGATTCCTTCCTCTCTGTTCAAGATCACTTTGCTATAGTACCCAAGGGCTTCCCGGGTGGAGCTAGTGGTAAAAGAACCTGCCTGCCAATGCATGAGACATAAGAGATGCAGTTCTGATCCCTGGGTTGAGAAGAATCCCTGGAGAAGGGCATGGCAACCCACTCCAGTATTCTTCCCTGGAGAATCCCACAGACAGAAGAGCCTGGTGGGCTACAGTCCATAGGGTCACAAAGAGTCGGACCTGACTGAAGCAACTTGGCATGCACACACAGTACTCAAAACAATGGCTCTCAAAATCACCCAGAAGGCCCTCTCCATAGAATTTCTTATTTAATAGGCCTGGGGTGGGCCGGAGAGTTTGCATTTTTAATGAGTTCCCTGCTGACCCGGGAACTTTAAGAAGCTCTGCTCTAGAGGCTGAATGGCTAACGAAGACTCTGCTCAAAACCAACCCAAGTACATGGGAAAGGGGAGTTGTTTCTTGCAATATGTATCATCTGGTGATGCCAGAGGGCTCCTTGAACTGTAGCAGAGGCTGACATTGGACCTGACCCTCACCCTCAAGGCAGCTCTCGTGGAGCAGGCAGGGAGGTGGGCTCTGCACTGTCGAGTCCTAAAGGGGAAGTCCTGTGGGCTAACCCATCAGGCATGGTGGGCTTCAGGGCCTCTGTCTGGCCAGTAAGGGCTGAACTGAGGGAGACCCCACCATCTGTGAGCATGACCAGGGAGAGCCAAACTATACTCCTCGTTTTGTTCAAACCATAGAAGTCTGAGTCCCTGGGAATTTGGTTTCACCGTCTCAGAATCCAGAAGCAAGCATACTTGCTCTGCCAACATCTCTGAGAGCATGCAACCTCCTCCCCACCCCTGCTCCGCACGCAGCCTGCCAGGAGACAATGACAGCTGGCAGGAGGAAGAAGAGGGAGGAGGAAGAGGCAGCTGGGTTGGGGGAGGTGTTGAACCTGGAAGCTCGGAAGACTTCACCCCTTTTTATCGTAGTCACTGTCTGCTGAGGTCTGGCCAAGGTCAAGTGGCAGGTGGTGGCAAGAGATTTAAATTCTCAGTAAAAAAAAAAAACAAACAAACAGTAACCCTCCTTTCCTGTGGGACTGTTTGTGCTCTGCTTCAGGTCGGGCTGACCCCATGTTCTTCAGGTTGACAGACAGTCCAAATGCAGATCTACTGCACAGGCAAGGAACCTTCCAGCTATCAGACACATTTCTCATGACATCACCCTTTGGCTCTCCCTTAATGGACCCATGCACAACCAAGGAAGCCAGTAGTTTGTATGGGCTCTGCCTAAAAGCCTGTGTTGAAAATTCATTGCTCTGCAGCAGCTATATGGTATTCTTCTCAGATGCCTGGTATCGCGGGTCAGCACAGGGATGGGGGACATCAGTGAGGCACATGGCAATATCCAACAGGAAGTTCAAAACAGTTTTCCAAAATGGTCTTAGTATATGAGTTGTGGCCATACAGGGAGCCAGTCATTGTAACCTGGGAAGAAGAAGTCACAGTTCCATTTGTTTTGTGCCCATTTAAGATTCGTGAAATTTCAAAATCAAGGTAAGTAGAAAGCAAAACAAACAAACAAAAAATGAAAAGCAAAATGAAAGAAGAAAACCACCAGCTTCCCAGAACACATGCAGCATGTGATTGCCCAGATGAAGGGAAACACTTGTGAACGAGGATGAAGACACAGTTTTCTATCTTCAGAAAAACACAAGAAGGGTCAGGCCCTATGAGAAGAGATGTCCCCATCGAGTTTTCCCTTTCTAGGGGCCCAGGGAGAAAGGGCTGGAATCTAGATTTCTTAGGCTAACAAGAGATTGTGAAGGAGCAAAAGATACTACCAGTTCACTGCCCTGATCGGCCTCTGAGAGTAACATAATAGTTTTCAATCTTAACTACTGAGAAGCACTTAAAAATCTTAATGTCAGGGCACACCCCAGACCAATTAAGTTAATGTTAAGAACCTCCCAACAAAGGCTTAAAAAAAACCCTGAGTGATTCCATGGGCTGCCAAGGCTGACAGTCCCTGATCTTGAATGTTCTTGTTGACTTCGAATGTCCTAGATTATTGGCAGATTTTGATAATCTGCTTAATGGTTGTCACCCTTCGCTGGTTGCTCAGTCAATAAAGAATCTACCTGCGATGCAGGAGACCACCTGCAGTTAAGGAGGCCTGGATTTGGTCCCTGGGTCAGGAAGATCCCTGGAAGAGGAACTGGCAGCCCACTCCAGTATTCTTGCCTGAGAAATCCCATGGACAGAGGAGCCTGGGGGCTAAAGCCCATGGGCTTGCAAAGAGTAGGACACCACTTAGCAACTAAACCACTAAACCCCTCTCATTTTCTGTCTTTGATACTCTATATCCTTATTTACATGCAGTGATTTTAAAAGAAGCGTGAACTGGAGGCAAGTAATTAACTTATACTTTAAAAAAAAGCATAAATAAAATTGTGAAAGTATTTCCCAGGCCTCCCACATCCTAACTTAAGTCATAAATGCATTTGCAAAATAAAACTTTAGTCCTGAAAAACCCAGCAAGCCAAATGTTTCTTCTCCCATTCTCCCATTTTCAATCAGTTCCTTGATCTTATCTCTAGCCTTAAAAAAAAAAAAAGAAGAAGAAGAAGAGAAACCTTTTTGCAACAGCTGCCATCTCTTAAAATTTTTTTTTGGTACATGTGATAATGTGGTAATTCTGATTTTTTTTTTTAAGAAAAAATTACACCAGATAGGTCTTAGATAATTTTTCCCACTTCATCACCATTCCCTTGTTCTATTTTTTTAAAGTTTTTTTAGAAGTGCCTCTTCCAATCAAAGGAGGGCCATTTATTTCAAGATCTATAAATAGCTGTGGGTCTTTAAGATTCTTCTAGCACACTGTATTCCTCTGCTCTCTGCGATGTTCATTTTCTTCCCAGTTTTTTATACCTCCACAGCCTGAAAAATATTTTCCTGTGGGGAAAGTTACGACAAATACAGTAAAACAAAAGCAAGCATGCCATGTGCCCAGAGGGGACTTAATCATTAATGAGCGCATGGAAGAACAGCAAAGGGCCTGTCTAGTCCAGGTATGGATTTCAGTACCAGGAGCCGCCTCACATTCCTAAACATGTATGTCACAATTCTGGAGAAATACCTGGAAAAACTGTGCTATTAGACACTTTGCCAGTGGCTACTATGATAAACCAACAGACAGACTGACTATCCAATCTCTGCTTTTATCTCTGCTCTGAATTTCTAATGAATCTTGGGGAGAACCTGCTTGGATTCAGAACCAAAGGAAAAGAACTGAGATAATTTGGTGACTTAGGGACTTTGTTTATTGCCACTTGAGACAATTATTTAAAAATGTTTTATCTCAGTGCATTCATCTTATTTCTGCATTCATGGTTTTGTCTTGTTCCTATCTTTCAAACCATGAATCCTTCAGTAGGATACACTTTATCCATGTTTCTAAGTTGTCAATCACCTCATCTTTTGTGTGTGTGTATTGAAAATTTCACAGAACATTTTCATCAATTTGTGAAAGATTGGCAAGTTTTATGATAATTTTCCTTTCTATTCATCCATAAATGTTGTATAACTGTGTTTATTTTGGTACTCTATACTGTCTTTCAACAAAGTCTTTTATCAGAAATTTTTACACAAAAATCATATTTTAGACATTATGTATTTTTAGACTTTAAATAGCAATTTCTAAAATTATAGTTTTGAATTATTTATTGCTGTACAATAAAAATATAATTTATTATGTATCTGATATATCTTGCAACTTTTCTAACTCTTCCTATTATTTTAATTTCCTGTAGTAGTTATTCTTATGCATTTGAGACATTCTTAGAAGTTCAATGGCTGTATAAAAGAGTATGCTCTTTTTAAAGTTTAATTTGTATACACAACAGTAATATTTGGGGCAACCACCTAACCTTTAGGAGTAGCTAATGAATGGGCAAAATGTTTTGTTTCAGGATTTAAATTGTGTGTCTAAAAGAAAATGAACTTGCAGGAATCACACTCAAATCTTTAGCTAACCTAGCTGTCTCTCCTCATAAGTCCATGGTTTGATGGTCCATGGAAAAGGCCCTAGATTTTGGAGAGTCTTGTGTTTCAGTCTCTTCTCTGCTTTTTCTAAAGGTGTATTACTTTTTCAAAGAGGAGTGAGAGTGCATTGTTTAGAAATTGAATTCTCATTTTGGATAGCATGGTGAGGTTGGTTATGTATCTGATTGCATTCATTGTTGACCTGCCCCATGATGAGCATTCTTAAGGACACTAATTAGTTTGGAGAGAACACGGATAAGAACAGATGCAAGATTCATCAGCCACCTCTCAGCCAGACGGTTCCAATATGCTGCTCTGTCACGAACCCTGTGTTTCCATACCAGAATTCCTTAATGGCATTTCTCCTCCAGTTTTCTGAGTTCCCAATTCTGAGGAAAATGGATCAAGGAGTCAGCACAAAGGGAAATAAGTATTATAAATCACCTTTGAGAGTTAAAGCTTAACAAGTGATAGAGACTTTGCTCGTTGGAAGGAATCCACTGACATTGAGTTAAAAGCTGGAGTAGGAGAAGTTGGCACAGGGAGTTAAAAGTTGAGGAGAACATTTCTGGGAGCCTAGTCATTGACAGTCTACTCTTTTCCCCTTGTAGCTCTTGCCATGCTTGTAAGTGGATGAC
>NW_011494775.1:2247171-2249463 GCF_000754665.1 Bison bison bison | reverse complement strand
TTGCAAATAAAATAAATATTAATCAACTTATGGTATGCTTTCTACAAATCCTATGAGTGATGTTCCAAGAAGTAATAAGTTTTGCAAACAAATGAAGTCCTTAAATTGGCAGTTTTGACATGTGATTCTGTGTTGTGTCATTAATCTTGTTGGGAGATCTGAATGTGACACTATTGGAATACTACCTTATAATGTTTGCTGGTATTTATATGGAATGTGAATATTGCCATAAGCCACAGTTCTTCAGAATGACATTAAACTTAAAATTTCTTATTTTTCTTGTTTATTTTTATAAATCAAACTTTCATATTACCATAATAATGATTAAGGAGTATAAAGAGGTTTAAAAGTATTATATTTTAAGGAAAACATAATGCAGGAGACCTGGGTTCGATCCCTGGGCTGGGAAGATCCCCTAGAGAAGGAAAAGGCTACCCACTCCAGTATTCTGACCTGGAGAATTCCATGGACTGTATATTCCATGGGGTCACAAAGAATAGGACATGACTGAGCTACTTTCACTTATGATTTCAGAAATTCCAGAGAATTCCCTGAATTCTAATGTCTTGGTGCCTTCAACTTTATCTTATAAATTTCTCTAAGATTCTGGTGCCCTATCTATGCCCTGACATCCTCTTTGGATTGGACTGATGTACCAGCCTTGTGATGGCTTCTCTTCAGTTCAATCTCTATACTGAAGCCAGAGAGACCTCAGAGAAACACCAATGTGTTCATTCATCCCCTCACATAGGATGTTATAATGGCTGCCCACATTAAAAAGGTACTTATTAGTGATCTGAGAAATGAAAGTTGAAACCGTAATTAGAGATCAGTACATACCTCTCGTCATGGCACAAAATGATAATTCCTGGCTCCATGAGGCAAGGACAGTATTTATCTGTGCTCAACATCTTATTTATGAGTCTAGCTCAGTGCCACTCTGTAGATGGATGAATGGGTAGATGATAGATGAATGAGAATGAGACATACCAGAGCTTCATGCTGTGTATTACACAGTGTCACCCTGACACGTGGCCAAACAGAAGGTCCTTTGAGTATTGCCCAAAGTGGCTTTTTTTCTCCAAGGCTGACAGTCAAGGTCCCTTAATTTATCCACAATGCCTTCTCCTGTCAAAGCAGAGAAACGGATTCTTCTGAGCTCAAGTTTTCCCATCTTGACCACAGGGAGGATATACAATAGGCCTAGTATTTCCTAACTTCTGAAAATTTATCAAACTGTATCACATTATATAAAAATCCATTCAAATATAGCCTAACATTAGCAATGCCCTTCCTCCTGTTTTGCAGAATTACAGTGACAAATGAGATAGTACACGTAAAAGTGCTTCCTAAAGCACAAGGCATTGTGCAGAACTAGTATTCAGCATAATTAAGTCAATGTGCCTCCACTTTCCAGTCATAGCCATGTCCACCTGTGGGATTCACATACCACAGGGCCTGGGCTCAGCCTTGAGCCAAGTTGGAGAGATCCTCTCTCCGTCTGGAAACTCCTTCTTTTCCGATTCTCTCTAACCTGCGTTGCATACCTAATAGTCTAGAACCTAACGCCCTTAATCAACATCCTCATTTTCTCTGGGCAAAAATGGATTGTAGAATGAAACTCACCATGTTTTAAATTTTGGCTTTGGGGCTTAGAATGTCCTTAACCCTTGATCAGTTTCTTAACATTTCTGAACCTCAGTTTCTGCATCTGTAAAATGGTAATAATAATCTTTCCTAACAAGGGTGTTGTTGAGAATTGAATAAAGCTGTGGGTTCAAAATAACATTCTTACTCTTTGGTTCATAATGAGTGTAAGATGTATATTGTTCCACTCCATTTCCCTCTGAGTGATCCCAACTAATTGAAAAGCTTATCTTCACTAATGGGCTTCCCAGGTAGCTCAGGGGTAAAGAATCCGCCTGTCCTGTAGGAGGCATGGGTTCAATCCCTGGATTGGGAAGATCCCTTGCAGAAGGAAATGGCAACCCACTACAGTATTCTTGCCTGGGAAATCCCATAGACAGAGGAAACTGGTGGGCTACAGTCCATGGGGTCACAAAAGAATTGGGAACAACTTAGAGACTGAACAACAATAACAATCTTCGCTAATAAAAGAGGGAAAAAATGCAGGGTTTGGTAAAACGAAAGGTGGAAATATCAGGTTGGGTAAGATAGTTTTCAATCTCTTAATAAAGTAAAGGGTGAGAGATCTGGTCACACAGAAGCCCTCCAGCCTCTCTCAGGGTCGCGGAGCCTTTTGGATAAGAGAAGGGTTGGAATACACAAAAG
>NW_011494775.1:2238921-2247071 GCF_000754665.1 Bison bison bison | reverse complement strand
GACCAAAGACTTTTGTCTGCAAGTATGTTCTAGAAGCAAGATGGTTTTCTAGATCACAAAATCATAGCCAGCTGAAACTTCCCCATCCTGAGTTTGAGTGGACCTCTTTAACACATTCTGGGAGCCATGCCAGCAACAACTGAATTCCAGTTGGCAACACCCAAAGCACGTTTTCCCTAAACCTGGACTTTAAGTCTAAGGAATTATTATTTTGGACCTAGACTTGCAATAAGATGGCCTTATCATTGGCTTGTTGTTGTTATTCAGTCACTCAGTCGTGTTTGACTCTTTGTGACCACATAAACTGCATCCCTGTCCTTCACTATCTCCCAGAGTTTGCTCAAGCTCATGTCCATTGAGTCAATGATGCCATCCAACCATCTCATCCTCTGTTGCTCCCTTGTCCTCCTTCCCTCAATCTTTCCCAGTATCTCGGTCTTCTAGTGAGTCAGCTCTTCACACCAGGTAGCTAAAGTAATGCAGCTTCAGCTTCAGCATCAGTCCTTCCAATGAATATTTAGGGTTGACTTTCTTTCAGATTGACTGGTTTGATCTCCTTGCTGTTCAAGGGACTCTCAAGAGTCTTTTCCAGCCCCACAGTTTTAAAGTATAATTTCTTTGGCACTCAGTTGTCTTTATGGGCCAACTCTCACATCCATAGATGACTACTGGAAAAACCATAGCTTTGACTGTGTGGACCTTTGTTGACCAAGTGATGTCTCCGATTCTTAATACACTGTCTAGGTTTGTCATAGCGTTTCTTCCAAGGAGCAAGTGTCTTTTAATTCCATGGCTGCAGTCACCATTGAAGTGGTTTTGGAGCCCAGGAAGACAGTCTGTTACTATTTCCATTGTTTCCCCACCTATTTGCCATGAAGTGATGGGATCAGATGCCATGATCTTAATTTTTTGAATGTTAAGTTTTAAGCCAGTTTTTTGCACACAATCATTGGCTTGTAGTGAGAGTTCATTTAAGACCACCCCTTATTGGACCTCCTCTATTTACCTACACACTGAGGCACCAAGTAGGTTGGGTCTGCACAGAGGACCCTCCCCAGTCTTGTACTCTGCTGATCAGTAGTGTAAACCATTGCTCCTGGCAACTTATACCTCAGGATCAGGGAATGTTTCCTTTGGTTTTGAATCAAAATAATTCCTGCTGCATTTCAAATATGTTTTCTGAGGTTTTTGTTTGGTTTTTTAAACAGAGAAGGAGCAGCTTTTCACTGGTGCAGCTCCCAGAACCACCCTTCCTCTGTTTCTGATTTCTTGCTGCCCACTCACACTGAGCTTCCTGGCCTCAGCTCTGTGACCACCAGAGTGCTGGCTATCAGCACAATGGATGTCATGTCATCCCTGAAATAATTTTATTCTATGTTCTTGCTCTGCTACTTTCACACAAACAAAAGTTTGGTGCACAATATATGAATTTGCCTATTTCCACTCTGACTCAATACCTGAGTTGAACCTGAAGGGACTGTAATCAGACACAGAAGGCTCTTAGATAGAACAACTTCATATCAGGGATTCCCTAGCATAGTACCAACTTCAGATATTAAGTTCTACTTCCAAATCAGGAGTTGTAAATTTCTATTGTGAAAACAGTCACTTCAGGAGAGATTAAGAGCAGGAAAATGATTGTGAAATTGACCTGTCAGATACATAAGTGATGAGGAGAGTCCATGTGTAATAGTTATGGCAAAATTATTCAACATAGGAAGAAAGCATGCATTTTAGCAAGAGTCTTTTTTCACTGTGGGAAGCCACAGTATGTGCATTTTAAAATGAGTGTGGTTTTACTGCCCTCCAGTGTCTCAGAGTGTTAAGAACCTACTGAACCTACTGAAAAATGCCTTCTCACCACTGGCGATAGATTTTATAGTCAGAGAAAACAAAAAATATTAGAACTCAGTGGAAAAACCATTAGAGGTAATCCAGTGAACATCAGCAGCCTTATATAGGTGGAAAACTGGAGGCAGAGAGGAAGGGCAGGCTCAACCTGCCAAAATCAAAGATAGCATATCAAGGACTAATCATCTCATTCATTCATTCACTTGTGTGAATGTGTTCACTTTCGCATATAATACTGGAAAAAATACATTACATCTTTGTTCCCTACATTTTATCATTTTCTCTGAGGTCCCTGAGGGCAGAACATTCCTTCTTTCTGACTCCAGAGCCAGAGTACTTAATTTAAACTTTGTCCCTCAACTCCTTTATATCCCTTAGGAGAGAAGAAAGACTGGGTCCATGTCACTCACAATTCTCTTCCAAGAACTTTACAGACTTTGGCACATGTAAGGTATTAAATTGGTATTCTATGAAGCAATCAGCCAGTTAGTGAATGGAAAGATAATTTGTTACAACATTAATTATGGTCTTTTTATTGTTGCTCTCATCACTATAGGTATGCAGACATTTTGTTGAAAGAGCAAAATTTAGCAGGGATACAATCACAAAACAATTCTCCCCTAATTACTACCGCCCTTGTATACTTGCTTGGTGGACTAGTTGTTTTTGTTTTTCTCATACATTACTTAAATCTAGGGTGGGTCTTATGACTTTTGTGGTGAGTTTCAAATATAAAAACAATCTCTGGTCACTTAAATTTTTGTTTTATTTTGGTAAAAGTCACATAATATAAAACTAGTTTAACCATATTTAACTGTACAGTTCAGTGGCACCAAGTACATTCACATTGATGTGCAATTCTCACCATCATCCATCTTCCTAATCTTTCATTTTCTGAAGCTGAAACTGTCCCCAAATCCCCGTTCTCCCTCCCTACTCCTCCACCCCCAGTCCTTGGCATCTATCAGTGTACTTTCTGACTGTATGAACTGACTATTCTAGCTACCTCATATAAGTGGAAGCAAACAGTATCTGTCTGTATCTACTGTATATTGGAGTGCATTTTTATGGTTAACCTAATATATGTCCTACCCCATAGACAAAGGAGCCAGGTGGGCTACAGTCCATGAGGTTGCAAAGAGTAGGACACGACCAAGTGACTAAGCACACACACAAAAACAGATTGTACCTTTTCCCCTTTGTGCGATACAGTAGGGTCTCATTAGTTACCTGTTTTATGCATAGTAGTGTATATATGTCAATCCCAGTCTCCCAAATTATCCCTCCCCTTTTTTCTCATTGGTGTCCATACATTTGTTCTCTATATCTGTGTCTGTTTCTGTTTTGCAAATAGGTTCATCTGTACTATTTTTTCCTAGATTTCACATGTATGTGTTAATATACAGTATTCGTTTTTCTCTTCTGACTTACTTTACTCTGCATGACAGTGACTAAGTTCATACACATCTCTGCAAATGGCAATTTCATTCTTTTTTATGACTGAGTAGCATTCCATTTTATCTATGTACCACGTCTTCTTTATCTATTCATCTGCTGATGCACATTTGGGTTGCTTCCATGCCCTGGCTATTGTAAATAGTGTTGGGGTGAACACTGGAGTACATGTATCTTTTGGAAATACGGTTTTCTCTGGATATTTGCCCAGGAGTGGGATTGTTGGGTCACATGGTAGATCTACTCTTAGTGTTTTGTGTGTTTTTTTTTTTTAAGGAACTTTTATACTGTTCTCCATAGTGGCTGTATTAATTTACATTTCTACCAATAATGTTAAAGGGTCCCCTTTTCTCTACAGTCTCTCCAGTGGTTATTGTTTGCAGATTTTTTGATGATGGCCATCCTGACCAGTATGAGTCCGTATCTCATGGTAGTTTTGATATACATTTCTCTAATAATCAGTGATGTTGATCATCTTTTCATGTGCCTCTTAGCCATCTATATATCCTCTTTGGAGAGATGTTTATTTAGATCTTTTGCCCATTTTTTGAATCAGGTTTTCTTTTTTTCCCTTCTGAGTGTTATCTTTTCATTTTGTTCATGGTTTACTTTGTTGTGCAAAAGCTTTTAAGTTTATTTAGTACCATTTGTTTATTTATTTATGTTTTATTCTAAGCAATACCTCAAAACACAAAAGATCTTGCTTTCACTTTAAAACACAGTGATTTAATTTTCCAATCACTTGAAGATGGACTTTTGCACTGTTTTAGTCCTCACCTTAGACATGGGGAGAGAATAATGATGAGATGTCACTTATGCTATCCAACTGACAAAGATAAAGCAGATAGTAGTGAATTTCTGCTTCTCAAAATATCAGGCTAACATATTTCAGGCCAAGAAACTCTGGGAGATAGTGAAGGAGAGGGAAGCCTGGCATGCTGCAGTCCATGGGGTCGCAAAGAGTCAGACACGACTGAGTGACTGAACAAAAAGTTTTCCCACATTTAAAAAGCCTAAAAAAAATTATTTGAACAAAAATCTGCTGATGATATTAGAAGAGAGTTACAAAAACAAAACTTGAGAGATTGAAGATTTCTAAGAGATAGGAAGCCCAGAGCAATGAAGCTAACATTTGCAAAGGCTCCCTCCCTGAAACAATTAGAAATTGAAAAGCTGTGACACAGACTGAAAATGCAGCAGTTGAGAATCTGAGCAGAGATTTTTATCTGTGTCATAGGATTAGGGAAAACTGGAATTCAGGACTTGCAGAAGAGAGTAATATCCCAGAATTTCAGTCTTTCTTCCTTCCCCCTAAGGACCTCATAATGGGTTAGGGTAACCTCCACAAAGAATAAAGCTCAATCTGTACCTGCATTAAGATGATTTGCCCCCAGGCTAGCTGCATGCCAGAAATAAGGGTAAATCCTCTCTGGAGAAGAGGACATTATCCACAGCCTCAAATGGTCTCTGCTGCTGCTGCTAAGTCACTTCAGTCGTGTCCAACTCTGTGTGATCCCATAGACGGCAGCCCACCAGGATACCCTGTCCCTGGGATTCTCCAGGCAAGAACACTGGAGTGGGTTGCCATTTCCTTCTCCAATGCATGAAAGTGAAAGTGAAGTCACTCAGTCGTGTCCGACTCTTAGCGACCCCATGGACTGCAGCCTACCAGGCTCCTCCGCCCATGGGATTTTCCAGGCAAGAGTACTGGAGTGGGGTGCCATTGCCTTCTCCACAAGTAGTCTCTACAGTTGTTTAAACACAAGCCTCATACTCAGTCAGAATTAACCAGACATAACAGAGTATATCTGGAGAAAGAAATGGCAACCCACTCCAGTGTTCTTGCCTGGAAAGTCCCAAGGACAGGGGAGCCTGGTTGGCTGCTGTCTATGGGGTTGCACAGAGTCAGACATGACTGAAGCGACTTAGCAGCAGCAGCAGCAGCAACAGAGTATATCACCCCATATAAAATCAGTTAGACAATAGAAACAGACTCATGGGAGATTCAGATATTAGAGTTATCAGACAGACTTAAATAGGACCATGATTCATGTGTTCAAAGAGTTAAAAAAAAAAAAAACAAATGGAGTCTTAGAGTAGAAAACTATAAAACAGAAAGATTAAAATAAAAATTCAAGAACTAAAAAGTAATAATTGAAATAAAGCTTTGATATAGTTAAGCAGAGTTAATAAATCAGAACATAGATAAGAAGAACATACCAAGACTGAAGCACAGAGAGACAAAATAATACCAAATATAAAAAAGAGCATAGGAAACATACATATACTGCAAGTCCCAGAAATTGGGATGGTAAATAGTGGACCAGAAACAATATTTGAAGAGTTAATGGCTGAGAATTTTTGAAACTGATGAAAGAATCAAGCCACACATTCCAGAAACTTTGCAAACCCAAATCAATATAGATTTATAGTGAATGAAATCGAAACAGAGATTAACTTTGGAGGGATAATAGTGATTGAAGAATGAGAGGTAAAACGTGGTTAAATATAAACAAGGTTTTCATTAAACAGTCATCGTAATAGTGTCTTGTGAGATTTAAATATATAAGTATATAGATGCTTTCCTATATGTATATACATATATATTAAAATATTTTAATATACAAAACATTATATAATTATAATACATGCATATTAAATAAAACAACAACAATATTCAATACATGTCCATGCATGCTAAATTGCTCAGTCATGTCTGACTCTCTGACCCCATAGACAGTAGCTCTCCAGGCTCCTCTGTCCATGGAATTCTCCAGGCAAGAACACTGAAGTGGCCATTTCCTACTCCAGTTCAACAGTCAGGACAGAGT
Organism: Bison bison bison; assembly: GCF_000754665.1. Taxonomy (NCBI): domain Eukaryota; kingdom Metazoa; phylum Chordata; class Mammalia; order Artiodactyla; family Bovidae; genus Bison; species Bison bison. The sequence continues at coordinate 2,240,934 of NW_011494775.1, read as the reverse complement.
TAAAGTATTGCAGTTAAACTAGAGGTTAAATATTCTAAGGTCTTTATATTGTCAAAGAAGTATAAAAAAACAAGTCTATATAAGAAAATACTAAGCTATGTTTCAATATTTAGGATGATATATGAAAGAATAGCAAAAGAATGGCTAACAAGAAAATGTAGGAGAAAAATAAAATAGTAAAAAGAATTATCTGAAAGAGAAACTAAGACAAAAGAGAAAAAAAGATTGTATAGTTGATGAAATAAATACAAAACACATAGTAAATTTAAATCCAGATATGTCAACTGTCACATTAAATGTGACTGAAACTAATTATGTCAATTAAGGACAAAGATTGTCAGGCTAGGTAAAATTTTTTTCAGAAACTCTTTGTCACTTACATAAGACACACTTTAAGGATAAAGAAGAATTAAAAGTAAAAAGATGAAAAAAGACTATATAAAGAGTATTGCTATGGTCTGAGTGTTTAATTGGTAGGTTGAAATCCTAACTCCTTAAGGTGATGGTAAAAGGAGGAAGGAGACCTTGGAAGGTGACTAGTTCAGGAGAGTGGAGCCCTCATGAATGAGATTGTCAGTTGCTCAGTTGCTCAATCGTGTCGGACTCTTTGTGACTCCATGGTCTGTCCATGGAATTCTCCAGGTAAGAATACTGAAGGGTGCTGCCATTCCCATCTCCAGGGTATCTTCCCAACCCAGGGATTGAACCTGGGTCTCCTGCACTGCAGGTGGATTCTTTACCATCTGAGCCACCAGGGAAGCCCATAGGACAAAAAGCACTACTAAGGAAAGATTTATCATAGTGGTAAAAGTTTCAGTGAATAAGATTAATGTCCTCATAAATGAGGCTCCAGAGAAATCCCTCACCCCTTCAACCATGTGAGGACACAGTGAGAAGTCAGTGACCTAGAAGAGGGCTTTTGTTCAATCCCGCTGGCACCCCAATCTCAAACTTCAACCTCCAGAACTGTGAGCAGTGAATTTCTGCTGCTTTTAAGCCACCCATTCTATGATATTTTGTTATAGCACCTTGAAGGGACTAAGGCAAATGCACAAAAGAAACATTTCTATACTAATACCAGTCAAGTTAGATTTTAGGGCAAAAAGTACTACTAAAGATCAAGAGATTTATTATAGTGATAAAAGTTTCAATTAACTAGGAAGATTGTGATGGTTAATGTTATGTATCACCTTGACTAGGTACAGTACCCAAATATTCAAACATTATTATAGATGTTTCTGTGAAAGTATTTTTTAGATGAGAGTAACCATTAAATCAGTAGATTCTGAGTGAAGCAGATTACCCATCATCATATGAGTGGGTGTTCTCCTGTCAACTGAGGACCTTAATAGAAGAATGACTTCAGAAAATCAGAGGATGCCAGCAGATAGCCTTTGATCTCTTCCTAGGTCTCCAACTGTCAGCCTACCCTGCAGATTTTGGAACTGCCAGCCTCTACAGTCATTATCTATCGTATCTATCTATAGATAGATGGATATAATAGATAGATGAGCAAATATAGATATGCATATAAAACTGCTTACTAAGTTAGTACCTTAATTAAGCCACAAGATATCCCTTTAAACCTTGTAAGACTGGCAGTTAGGATATTCCCATTCAGATCAGATCAGATCAGTCGCTCAGTCATGTCCGACTCTTTGCGACCCCATGAATCGCAGCACGCCAGGCCTCCCTGTCCATCACCAACTCCCAGAGTTCACTGAGACTCACATCCATCAAGTCAGTGATGCCATCCAGCCATCTCATCCTCTGTCGTCCCCTTCTCCTCTTGTCCCCAATCCCTCCCAGCATCACAGTCTTTTCCAATGAGTCAACTCTTTGTATGAGGTGGCCAAAGTACTGGAGTTTCAGCTTTAGCATCATTCCTTCCAAAGAAATCCCAGGGCTGATCTCCTTCAGAATGGACTGGTTGGATCTCCTTGCAGTCCAAGGGACTCTCAAGAGTCTTCTCCAATACCACAGTTCAAAAGCATCAATTCTTCGGCGCTCAGC
>NW_011494775.1:2201105-2238821 GCF_000754665.1 Bison bison bison | reverse complement strand
ACAGTTCAAAAGCATCAATTCTTCGGCGCTCAGCTTTCTTCACAGTCCAACTCTCACATCCATACATGACCACTGGAAAAACCATAGCCTTGACTAGACAGACCTTTGTTGGCACAGTAATGTCTCTGCTTTTCAATATGCTATCTAGGTTGGTCATAACTTTCCTTCCAAGAAGTAAGTGTCTTTTAATTTCATGGCTGCAGTCACCATCTGCAGTGATTTTGGAGCCCCCAAAAATAAAGTCTGACACTGTTTCCACTGTTTCCCCATCTATTTACCATGAAGTGGTGGGACCGGATGCCATGATCTTCGTTTTCTGAATGTTGAACTTTAAGCCAACTTTTTCACTCTCCTCTTTCACTTTCATCAAGAGGCTTTTGAGTTCCCCTTCACTTTCTGCCATAAGGGTGGTGTCATCTGCCTATCAGAGGTTATCGATATTTCTCCCAGCAATCTTGATTCCAGCTTGTGTTTCTTCCAGTCCAGCATTTCTCATGATGTACTCTGCATATAAGTTAAATAAACAGGGTGACAATATACAGACTTGACGTACTCCTTTTCCTATTTGGAACCAGTCTGTTGGTCCATGTCCAGTTCTAACTGTTGCTTCCTGACCTGCATACAAATTTCTCAAGAGGCAGATGAGGTGGTCTGATATTCCCATTCATAGGCCCCCAAACAGGACTAAATGGTTGCATAATTTGCTGAAGGACACACATCTACTGATTATTAGGATCAGATCAGAATCCACGTCTTTCTGACACCAAGCACATTTTCTCTTCCCATTGGTTTGTCCCCTCTTTTCAACAATCTTAGTAATTTAGTCTGGCATGTTCCTTTGTTTTGTAGATGGAGATGATGTACTTAATTTTCCAGCCTGATAGACTCATGGCACAGCATGTGTGGCAGGGCCAGAGCGGGGCTGTCTCTCCACACAGGCTGTCCTGCCAACTCCCTGCCCTTGCTCGCAGATCTCTTTGCCAAGTGCACATCTAATGCTTTCAGGGCACTATGGCTCTTCAAGTGACAGATCTTAATGCTCCTAATCGTCACCCATTATATCATCATTACTTTTTCTGTGGAATTAAAATTCTTTTCATAAAAGGGCAAAAAAGTTCATCTGCCTTACAGCATATCCCAGACTTCTCTGTTGGAATAGTTGGTTCTTTAAAATTTCCAGCTCTGGCTCCAGAGTGACTTTCATTATCTTTCCCTGTGGCAGTTTGTGGGAAGGAGTTACAGTCACACAGTAACTTCTGCTGTCAGTGTCTTCCTTTTAAAATGAAAATTGAGACTTCCCTGGAGATCCATTGGTTGACTCTGTGCTTCCAATGCAGGGGGTGAGGGTTTGAGCCCCAGTCGGGGAACTACGATCCCACATACCACTCAGGGGGGTTAAAAAAATATTAGTAAAAATTTTAAAAATAAAACTGCTAAACAGTGAGTCATAGAGGGCAAGGGCAATATCTTATTATCCTCTGTGTGCCTGGTACCCTGCCTGACACATCATAGGTGATCATTACATACTTGTCAAATAAGTTAGTGGGCCTTTGCCATTCCTTTTTTTGAAGCACATTTGAATTCTCTGCCTTCAGATCTATGGGGTGGCCATTAAGCTTAAGAAACTTATAGCACAATAGATTTTAAAGGACGTATATAGGAATTTTATGTCCCGTCTTACAGGTGAAGAAATTGTGGCATGAGGCACTGAGATGCTGAAGCCAAGAGCTACACAGCAGAACCACAACAAAGGCGATGCCCATCAGAGGTAATCCAATACCTTTCGTTTCTATCTCCTTCCACCTGGACACCTCCCTGGTTCCATTTCTTTTCATTTTTTCTGATGTTACGATTACAGAAGTTCTTCCTCTCTTAAACCAGTGTAGAAGTTACTATCAGCACAAGGTCAGTGAGTTATAAGCCCTTCTTCATCAACATCAGAGCAGGGACCCAAGACGAGCCCTGTGAAATTCCTTCCCGTCTAAGCTTCCAAGGCAGCATCTTTGACCCACAGGCCAAAAAGAAGTGACTTGCGTCACATTCTGTGGCTGTTGTTTGCTGGCCTGTGAGTTTCTCCGTTAGGTGGCCAGAGGCTCCTGGAGAGGCAGTAAGCAGTCTCCAGGGGGACAGTTTAGACTCTGGAGTCACAGCCCAGGGGGCCTTGGCTATATGCTCAGTTCAGTAAACACGGACTGCCAGGCACCGTGCTGCCACTGGGAGCTGTTACGGTAACAAGACAAGCATGGGCCCTGCTTCATGGAACTTTCAGGGTTACATCTAGAAGAAGACAGGCATTCAATGAATGAATAAAAACCTGGCTAGTATTTATGAGTGCTTATTACATGCCAGACACTGTACAGTTTCACACATTATTTGACGGTGAGTCAGTAGGTGGTAGAACTAAAGATTAGAGCCACACTCATTTCTGTCTGACTCTAAAGCCCAGATTGATGAAGAGAGAATATATACCAAGTAAAATGTCTAGCACTTAGTCAGCATCGTGGAAGAATGGAAGAAATCTGGACTTGAGTCAGGAGGCTCGAGTCCTGGATCTGACCCCTCTGTGACAATGGGCTGCGAAGGTGAGGCCACCGCAAGGGAGAGGAAGCTCCCAGAGGCGGGGCCAGGCAGGTTCACTACCTTGCCTTTAACATCTGGCGCAAAGAAGGTAGTGGAATTCAATTACACTGGCCTGATTGAAAACATCCTGGGATGCTGCCACATGGCTGACCCTTGAAAACATTCTGCTAACTAAAATAAAGCAGGCAATAAGGACAGATATCATATGATTCCATTCAGATGAGGTCCTTAGAACAGTCACATTCATCAAGAAAGTATGGGATTCTGTAAGACGTTATGGAAAGACCACAACCAACTTTTCAGCCAACCCAATAAAATAGTGATTACTGGGGAGTGAGGAGAGGGGAGAATAAGGAGTTATTCTTTAATGGTTGTGGAGTTTCTGTTTAGGTGATTAAAAAATTCTGGACATAGTGGTGATGGTAGCACATTGTGAATGTCATTAATGCCAGTGAGTCATTCCCTTTAAAAATGGTTTAACCTGGTAAGTTTTATGTTCTGTATGTTTGAGCAAACTCCGGGGGTTGGTGATGGACAGGGAAGCCTGGTGTGATACAGTCCATGGGGTCGCAAAGAGTCGGACACGACTGAGCGACTGAAATGAGTGAAACTGATATTTACCACAATAAAATGCAATATTTTTTAATTAAAAAAGTAGATATCCTTGGAAACCAAGCACTGTCACAAGACCTTAGAAACTGAAGAGGACAGACCTGAAGGATATAAATGGAGAAATCATTTGATGATATGCTTTGGCTGATTACTTATTGATACTGAATATCAGCACTAACATAATACTTTCCCAAGTACTCTGTGTACTTTACTACCACGAGAATGGAAGCTACTGTTTATCTTTTGCACAGAAGAGGAGAGCTTAGGTGCTGTCCTGTCAGCTCCACATGGGGAGAGTCTGGCCTTGAACTCAGGTCCCACAGGTAAACATCACAGCAGGCTCCTCCTCTCCAGGAAAGCAGCCTCCATCCAAGTAGACTTGATTGGGGTGGACTAATAGCTATCATTTAAAAGGAAAATATGTTTATATATATTTATTGAAATATAACTGCTTTACCATTTTATGTTAGTTTCTGCTGTATGATGAAGTAGAGTGAGTCAGCTGTGCCTGCTAAGTCGCTTCAGTCGTGTCTGACTCAGTGTGACCCTGTGGTCTGTAGCCCACCAGGCTCCTCTGTCCATGGGATTCTCCAGGCAAGAATGCTGGAGTGGGTTTCCATGCCCCCCTCCAGGGGGTCTCCCTGACCCAGGGATCGATCACCTATGTATATACACACATATATCCCCTCCCCCTGAACCTCCTGCAGCCCCCTCATCCAGCCATCTGGATCATCACAGAGCAGCAGGCTGAGCGTCCAGTTCTTTTAGCAGGTTCCCGCTAGCTCTCTATTTCTGACATGGTAGTGTATATATGTCAGTCCCGATCTCCCATTCGCCCCACCCTCCCCTTACCACCCTGTATCCACATGTTTGTTCTCTACATCTGCATTTCTGCCCTGGAAATATGTCCATCTGTACCATTTTTCTAGATTCCACATGTATATTAATTTATTAACTTATGACTTTTTTTTTCTCTTTTTGACTTACTTTGCTCCGTGTGACAGACTCTGAGTCCATCCACATCTCTACAAATGACCCAACTCCCTTCCTTTTAGTGGTTGAGAAATATTCCACTGGGTATTTAGGTTCTTTCCATGTCTTGACTATTGTAAGTAGTATTGCAGTGGACATTGGGGTACATGTGTCCCTTTGAATTATGGTTTTCTCAGGGTATATGCTTAGTAATGGGATTGCTAGGTCATATGGCAGTTCTATTTTTAGTTTTTCTGGGAACTTCCATGCTGTTCTCCGCAGTGGCTGTACCAATTTACTTTCATTCCCACCAATGGTGCAAGAGAGTTCCCTTTCTCCACACCCTCTCCAGTATTTACTGTTTGTAGATTTTTTGATGATGGTCACTCTGACCAGTGCAAAGTAATACCTCATTATAGTTTTGATTTTCATTTCTCTACTAATTAGTGATGTTGAGCATCTTTTCCATGTGTCCCTTGGCCATCTGTATGTCTTTTTTGAAGAAATGTCTATTTAGATCTTCTGCCCATTTGAAGATGAACTTTGATGAGATTCTAAGTTCTCCTGGACCCAAAGACTGAAAAGGACAGAAAAGCTCTAACCAAATCCATATGATCTCCGGGCTAATCAGATCTTCTACTAACAAAAAACTCTGTACAAATAGTGGTGCACACAAAATGCGATTTCTTTTGTGCTAAGGAGGAAGTCTAGCTTTTCTCTGATGTTCTCCAGTGGTCTAGTCCTAAGCTGTATCTTCTCCATCCCAGGAGAATGGGTGAGCGTGTGAGGCTAGGCCCTGTCTTGGATAGCTGTCAGTCCTTATAATGCCCCTGGAGCTCTGACAAGGCTGAACAAGATCATCTGTTCATTGCCCCAAGACAGCGCTTTTCCAGATACTGCCGTGTACCCCCATGGGGCAAATTTTCCCCTGGTTGGGAACCACCACCATAAGGAAGGACCTCTATGGGGAGACATTAATTCATTCAGGTGCTTAGCCCTCCTTGCTGTGCTGGTCTTTTCTCCTACCTCTGCTGGCCCAGTGTGCTGCTGATCCTGTAATTCAGAATTGGTTCATGCTGAATTAAAGAAGGGAACAATGCTGATCCCAGACTCCCACCACCTATCCCTTTACCCTGTGGGATCTGCAAGACTTTTGCAGTGTGTTATTCAGTGATATCGGAGAAGGCAATGGCACCCCACTCCAGTACTCTTGCCTGGAAAATCCCATGGACGGAGGAGCCTGGTAGGCTGCAGTCCATGGGGTCTCTAAGAGTCAGACATTACTGAGTGACTTCACTTTCACCTTTCACTTTCATGCATTGGAGAAGGAAATGGCAACCCATTCCAGTGTTCTTGCCTGGAGAATCCCAGGGATGGGGGAGCCTGGTGGGCTGCCGTCTATGGGGTTGCACAGAGTCAGACACGACTGAAGCGACTTAGCAGCAGCAGCAGCATTCAGTGATATAAATGAATGAAGAAATTAAATGTTACAAGTGGTTGGTGAGGGCCCTGATCCCAGATCAGCCAATAAAGGGGATCTTGTGGTCCCTGCCCTTAGATAATCTACCAGTGGTGTCCCCCTGAGAAACGTCTCAGGGAAGGGACTTGGCAGCTGTCTCTTGGTGCAGCTGGCCACACCCTGGAATGCCTCAGCTGCTGTAAATGGACTTTGCAAACTCCCACACCGGGGATACTCCAGTCTGTCCTTGGAGTGTGTATGAGAGTCACCTTAACTTGTCAAAAAGCCACCCTGCCTCCCTCCTTGAGGCCAAAACAGTGGAGCTATTAGCAGGGGATCACAACAAAGTCACAAGCGGGAACAAGACCATGCACAGCCCATCGTGAGCTTTCAGTAAATGCTGGTTGGGATTTCTCTTCTGGCTGTTTCAAAGGAGGTAGCATGTTCTCTACCAGGTAAGAGAGGATTTACTCCATGTTAGTCACAGTCTCATAAAATAAAAGCAATTTCTGAACAAATTCAATTTTAGAGTAACCTTTCCTCTCTACTAGTTTTGTTCATGTAAGAACATTTAGACTCTTACTTTTTAAATGAATGATAAATGTAATATTTATTATAGAAAAAGTAACTGCAAAGAAGTGCAATGGCACAGAAAATAATTCACAGTAGTCCTACTGCCAAAGAGAGTGCAGCAAACAATTTTGACATTTTTATCATACATTCTGTCAAGGTTTTTTTTCCTTTGCATGATTTTTATTTTTAGAAGTAACGTGTTGTATTACAGCCCCATCAAAGAAGAAGTGATACATTTCCACTGAGAAAATTGAAGAGAGAGTTTAGTAAAGTTACTGTTAATAAGAGAGTTGCTGCTGCTAAGTCGCTTCAGTCGTGTCCGACTCTGTGTGACCCTACGGACTGCAGCCCACCAGGCTTCTCCGTCCCTGGGATTCTCCAGGCAAGAACACTGGAGTGGGTTGCCATTTCCTTCTCCAATGCATGAAAGTGGAAAGTGAAAGTGAAGTCAATCAGTCATGTCCGACTCTCAGCGACCCCATGGACTGCAGCCTACCCAGGCTCCTCCATCCATGGGATTTTCCGGGCAACAGTACTGGAGTGGGGTGCCATTGCCTTCTCCCAAAAGAGAGTAGATGGGGTCAAAAAAGGAAAGGAAGGAACAAGGTAAGGAGACCTCAAGAGATGGTACAGCAACTTCCCTGGAGACTAACAACAGGGAAGCACCATTCCCACTCCCAGCCTTTAAAGGGGAGGAGGAGAATCGGTGGTCACTCCAAGACAGAGAGTTGGAAGGTTGCATGGGGGAGAACCCCTTGAGAAGAAGAGAGATGATGAGGCATCAGAGGAAGGGAGAAAATACCTTGTCCTCTAACCTCTGAGTCCCTGCCAGTGGCCCCAGACACCAGCCAGTATGGCTGCCCAGTGGTGCAGTCAGCCTTCCCGAGTACAGGGCAGGGTGGGCAAGGATACTGGGCAGACAGCCATCCAGGCCAAACAGGAGCATGTTCCTGGAACTAATATTCACTCCACCAAGACATGACCATTGGTTTAAGTGTGGTCAGGATCCTTCAGACATTTTTCTAGGTAGTTACCTATATAACTTGTGTGTTCTCAGTCACGTCATTCATGTCCGACTCTTTGCAGCCCCATGGTCTGTAGCCTGCCAGGCTCCTCTGTCCATAGCATTCTTCAGGGAAGAATACTGGAGTGGATTGCCGTGCCCTCCCAATGTGGTCCATAAGAAGCCTGTTTCCTAGTATCCAGCTTCTTGTTCTCAACTTCTGGGGCCATGGCAAGACTGTGGGTCCCTTTTCTATTAAGTTCAGGTGTGCCAGTGCAGTTTCCTTCAGGTAAGGTATACAAACTGAAATCCCATGTGTTACTTGCAGGGAAAAGCTTTAAGAACCAATGAAATCTTCCCCATTTCTCTCTTATCTTCTGCCACTGGGACTAGGAATGTTTTAGACAAGTGATGTCCAATAAAAATGTAATACAAGCTGCTCTGAAATTTGTTCTAAAATGTTCTAGAAGTCACATTAAAAAATTAATAGATAAAATTAATTTTGATAATATGTTATTTGTCAAATATATTCAAACTATTATCCTATGCAGTTGAGATTAAATATTGTTGAGATACTTTACATTTTTTATACAAAACCTTTGAAACCCAGTGTACATTTATATTCACAGCGTGTAACAGTGCTGATCAGGTACATTCCAAAGGCTCAATAGCCACTCTTAATAGCCTTGCTGCTGCTGCTGCTGCTGCTAAGTCACTTCAGTCATGTCCGATTCTGTGTGACCCCATAGACGGCAGCCCACCAGGCTCCCCAGTCCCTGGGATTCTCCAGGGAAGAACACTGGAGTGGGTTGCCATTTCCTTCTCCAATGCATGAAAGTGAAAAGTGAAAGTGAAGTCGCTCAAGTCATGTCCGACCCTCAGCGACCGCATGGAGCCTACCAGGCTTCTCCATCCATGGGATTTTCCAGGCAGGAATACTGGGGTGGGGTGCCATTGCCTTCTCCCTTAATAGCCTTACTAGATAGCAGCTACCATATGGGATGGGCTCTCTTGGTGGTTCGCCAAGAGATGGGTGGTAGAGCACCCGCCTGCCAATGCAGGAGATAAGGGTTCCATCCCTGGGTCAGGAAGATCCCCTGGAGAAGGGAATGGCTACCCACTCCAGTATTCTTGCTTGGAGAATCCCCATGGGCAGAGGAGCCTGGTGGGCCACAGTCCACGGGCTTGCAAAAGAGTCGGACACGGCTGAGCAACTGAAAACAACAACAATCATATGGGACAGCACAGTCCTACCTGAATCTCAGGATGACACATAGCTGAGTCAGTAGCCAAAGTATGGTAAGCATACAGTGTGACTGAGAAGTAAACCTTTTTTGTTTACTTAAGGCATCAGTATTTTTGTGTTGTTTGCCCGTAGAGCATCACCTGGTCTATCCAGACACACACACATATCCTATCAATAACTCAGGTAATCAGTTTCCTATGGATGGGCATACACGTGGTTTCCAGTTTTTCACTGCCATAAAAATGTGTTGATAAACATCCATATGTGTATTTCTGATGCTCATATGCAGGTTTTTCTCTGGAGTAATTACCTAAGAATAAAATCATATGTATACTTTTTGTTTTAACAAGTGTGTCTAAAAAGTTGTCTGGATGGACCATACAAATTTTCACTTTAATCAGTGGTATCTGAAAGTAACTGCTTTTCTGTATTCTTACTGGTATTTAATATCATCAAATTTTTCATTTAAAAGGTTTTTTTGTATTTACATTTTGATATTATACTTGACAAAACAGCCTGTTCTTTTAATATCATAAATATTTTAATCTAATTAAAGTTTGTATTAACCTTGATTTTAAATGACTGCATAAAAACACGATATGATATGCCAGATTTATCTAACCATCTCCTGAGTCTTTTTGGCATTTGGATTATTTATAACTCAGATTATACATATACCATAATGAATATTTTTACACATTCAACTTTTTCCACAGTTCAATTATTTTTCCTTAGGATAAATTCTAAAAGTGTAAGTATTGGATCAAAGGCCCATAAATTTTGTGTTTTTCACGTCCCCTCTTTCCTTTTCTACTTACTTTACCATATTGTATTAGTTTCTGCTGTACAACACAGTGAATCAGCGATGTGTATTCTTTATCCCCTCCTTCCTGAATCTCCTTCCGACTCCCACATCCCAACCCTTCAGAGCGCCTTTCTGAAGCCCCCGTGCTGTGCAGTGGTTTCCCACCAGCTATGTCACATGCAGTAGCGGATAACTGTCAGTCCCACTCTCCCAGTTCATCTCACTCTCCCTCTCCCCACCCATGCTCACATGTCCGTTCCCTATATCTGCATCTCTGTTCTTGCAAATGGGTTCATCTGCACCGTTTTTCTAGATTTCATACATATGTGTTAGTATACAATATTTTTCTCTTTCTAATTTCACTCGGTATGACAGGCTCTAGGTCCATCCACATCACTATAAATGACCCAATTTCATTCCTTTAATTGTTTTAGCAGATTTTTTCCCCCAGAAGAATTGTATCAGTTACACTCCTTTGGGAAATGTCAGATTTTCATAAACCATATACTGGGTATATATTTATATATGCAGATGCCTTCGAGTGCAGTATTGGACTTGGTGCTCACGAGGGTGAGCAAAGGTGAAATGACTTGTCCCAGGTCATGTGGTAGGTAAGGGGCAATGCTGACCCTTGAACCCAGCTTTGGACCACAAGTTTATGCTTTTTTTTAAAATATAATTTTATTTATTTCCTTATTTATTTTGGTTGTGCTGGGTCTTCATTGCTGCGCAGGCTTTTCTCTAGTTGCAGTGAGCAGGGGCTACTCTCTACTTGCAGAACAAGGGCTTCTCATTGTGGTGGCTTCCCTTGTTTGGGCTTCCCTGGTGGCTCAGATGGTAAAGAATCTGCCTGCAAAATCTGCCTGCAACAAGGGAGACCCAGGTTCGAGCCTGGGTTGGGAAGATCCCCTGGAAAAGGGAATGGTTACCCACTCTGGTATTCTTGTCTGGAGAGTTCCATGGACAGAGGAGCCTGACGAGCTACAGTCAGTCCTTGGGATCACAAAGAGTTGGACATGACTGAGCAACTTTCACTTTTACTTTCTCTTGTTGCAAACCATGGGCTCTAGGGTGCACGAGCTTCAGTAGTTGGGGCCCGTGGGCTCGGTAGTTGCGGCTTCCAGGCTCAGTAGTTGTAGCACATGATCTTAGTTGCTCCACAAGATGTGGGATCGTCCCAGACCAGGGATCAATCCCGTGTCTCTTGCATTGGCAGATGAATTCTTAACCACTGAGTCACCAGGGAAGCCCAAGTTTAGGCTTTTTGTTTGTTTTGTTTAATGCTTCATCTGTCTCCTTTATCCTGGTGTTGAAAATAGCCTTTTCTTTGATCACTACAGCCACAACTCTTGACCCCAATTAATTAATTAAGATCTTCAAGTAGAGCTGTGTAGTATTAACAATGGCTTCTTTCTGTAGGAAAAAATCTCTTCCATGTTTAAAAAAAGGCATGTCAAGCTATAACTTCAAGATGCCAGGAGAGGGCACTGCTGGCCCATAATCTGCTTCAGAAATAAACAGACCAGCTCTCCAGAGGAGACTGTTTTTGAGATGGTTTCCCTAGGAGAGAGAGAGACCTTCTGCTGGAGGAATATTAAGCTGTTGTTTGGCATACAGAGCTGTTTTCCAAGGAGACTCATCAGGGTTCTTTATTCAGGTGATTTAGCCACACAAACAAACCACCTTGTTTCAAAATGAAAGGGGAGTCATGAGAAGGCATTGAACTCTTTTAAAGTGGAAACCATCACAGATATTTCTTAGTATAGTTCTCACCACTGAAGACAACAATGAAATGCACACGGGGACATTCTCAGTCACTCAGTCATGTCTGACTCTTTGCAGTCCCATGGACTGTAGCCCACCAGGTTCCTCTGTCCATGGGATGATACATGAATACTGGAACAGGTTGCCGTTTCCTCCTCCAGGGGATCTTCCCGACCCAGGGATTGAGCCCTCGTCTTGTGTCTCCTACAGTTGGCGGGCAGATTCTTTACCAGCTGAACCATCCAGGAAGTGCATGCACATGGGGAAATAGGGCCGAATGCAAGTGTGTCAGAAAAGATCAGAAACCGTCTCTGGACATTTTCCCATTTTGTTCCTTGGACAACTGTTGGTGTTCTGTAAATGTTAGCTGAGAGCAGAAGGTTCCTGCTCTCTGAGGATACACAGAGATGTCCTTTCCCTGCTATGATCAGAGCTCCTTTCTTGCCTGGGCCATGGCCATAATATTCTTAATTGGTTTTCTTTCCCCCATTGCCACGTCCCCAGTTCCACTCTGGCCCCACAGTGCAGCCTGAACAGACTTTGTAACGAAGAGTTGGATACCATTACTCCTCTCTTGAAAACCCCCTTGACATTCCCCACCATCTCTCAAATCAGAGTCTTTGCATATCTTACCCTACTTTCAAAATCAAGCCTCTGCCCACTTTCCCAGCCCCGTTTCATGCCAGTCTTCCCTCTCCCCTCCTACTACTGTGTTCCACACACACAGAATTTCTTGCCTTCTCCCCAACGTGCTTTGCCTTTTAACTCTCCTTTCATTGAAATTACATGTCTGTTGAGGAGTTCATGCTGGTTTTGGTCCAAATTCTAACCTCCATGCTTTGCACCTTCTATTCCCTCTGACCTGGGAATTCTTCACCATTGTTTTCTCAGCCTATCAAATTCCTGCTCATTCTTCAAAATCCAGGTAACAAGTCACCTCTTCCTGATGTCTTCTCCAAATCTCCAGACACAGTCACTATTCTGTTGGTACTCCCATGGGTCACTGTGGGTCTACCGTGTGCTGCTGTTTCTTATTTTGTCTGTTGGTACCTCTGTACAGAGAGCTCTTATAAGAAAGGGACCATATCTCGTTCTTCATTTTATCTAAGCTTAGCTAAGCTTATATAGCCTGGCATGTAATAGACTCTCAATCAACTATTATTATTTTCATTTGCATTTGGATAGATAGGCTTTCCAGAAACTTGGGTGATCTGGCAACATACCGCATGTATCATTCTAAAATTTTTTGGAGGTTCTAAGCTCTCATTATTCATAATTTTGCAGTTCACACTTGAGAATATTTGTTTATGCTTACTTTTATTTCTTTCTTCTGAATGATTTTATTTGGAAAGAGAATATCTGAGGTTAGAATTTGGACCAAGACCAGCATGAATTTCTTAACAGAGATGTAATTTCAATGAAAGGAGAGTTTCTAGTGGGTAAGAAGGGAAACTGGCTCCAAGTATTTGACAGAAGGAAACAGAAGAATTAAAGTGGAGAGGGAAGCAAGGATCCTGAGAGCTGGTTTGTCACACTGTAGGGAGGGAGAGACAGGTGATAACAGGAGTGAGTGAGGGAGGAGAGAGGGGTGAGTGTGAGCATTTATTTCTCCTCCTACAAGTTCTATTTCTGCTCCCAATGGCAGGAATTAACATTGGTGAAAGACAATTGCCAAGTTTCTACCAACTCCCCATATTCTTTCAGATGGTAATGAGTTCTGAATGATCATTACATCTTGAAATGTATAATGTCACTAAAAGGAACATTATTCACTCAGAAATCTATGGAGCTTGTCACTTCACAATGTAGGTATTTTAATGAGTCTTGAAACTCTTCATACTGGTCCTGTACACACACAGAAAGTTTTAACAGCCTATATAAGCACATGTCTGCACGCGCACGCACACACAGACATGGAGCTTCAAACACCCACTCTCCCACGTGGGGCATGACTCCGTTTTCCTATTGATGGATAGAACTTTAGGTTGAGATGAACCATCTGTCTACCAAATGGCATTTCTAGTGCTTCAATCACATCTCCAATAATCACTTCTCCTAAACACATTAGTGGGAAATGATGTAAAAAATAATTAAGTGTAACTATCCATTCCATTAGAAATTGATGGTATCTATGTTTTATAAATTAGAGACATGTAGGAGAAAATGATTATTCTCACAACTCATTGCGACAGGAAGATCTCTTCATTGTTGCATAAAATTTATCCTAGTAGGAGGAATGAATATTTGAATACTTGGTGGTTCAAAGGAGAGAAGACGCTAAATGAAAGAGCTACTTGAAAAAATGGAGTGATAAGGGCAAGTAGGAAAAAAGGGTTTATGCCAGTAAAACTTGCTTCTCACCTTAGGAAAATTAAATACAGTGTAGAATTGATTAGCATAGTTTCTGTGACCCATGAAAATCAGGTAGATTTTTGGTTGTCAAAATGTAGCTTCTGGCTTAGCCAGACACAACATTACTCAAGTTTCCATTAACCCACCTATGAAAAGCCCCTCTCATCCTAAAGTAAGTAGATAGAATCTTTGTTCATCACTGTCCACATGGTTTAAAACACAACAAAGAAAAGCGAGTAATCTCTTTCAGTTGTCTGGATATTTCTTTTTGAGAAGAGAAAATATTGCTCCTTCATTTATTTAGTGCACTATTCATACAAACACACACAGTTTTCAGCAACTTTTATACTATTCATGGACATAAATTCTGAGGAAACAACTAAAGGAAATGTGTGGGATGAGGGGGAGTGTGTATGGTGTGTACAAGCATGTTTTCCTCAAGAGGTTTCTTTTTTTGGCTTTTGTTTTTGTTTTCTTGATCATAAGTAAAATAATTCAGACATACATGAAAGAGATGTTCTGGTAATAAGGCATATTCAGAGAAGTAGCTTGTCACATTCTCTGCTCATTCAGAATGTAAGAATGTTCTGAATTGAGTCAAGCCCATGACTCATAGGAAGGCTAGTAGATGACTTCTTGGGCTAAATAAGGACACTGACTGAGTGCCTCATGGAAACAAGCAATTGGGCTGGTAGCTCTGCATATCATTTTGCTCTTTGGCTATAAAATAAAGAAAAGTTGACTAGTGTTCAAAGGGACCATAGTTGGATAACACATATAGCAACATTTAGCTCTGGAAGGAAAGTTATGACACACCTAGACAGCATATTAAAAAGCAGAGACATCACTTAGCTGACAAAGGTCCATCTAGTCAAAGCTATGGTTTTTTCAGGAGTCATGTACAGATGTGAGAGTTGGATCATAAAGAAGGCTGAGCACTGAAGAATTGTGGTGCTGGAGAAAACTCTTGGGAGTCCCTTGGACTGCCAGAAGATCAAGCCAGTCAGTCCCAAAGGAAATCAACCCCAATTATTCATTGGAAAGACAATGCTGAAGCTCCAATAGTTTGGCCATCTGATGGGAAGAGCTGACTTGCTGGAAAAGACACTGATTCTGGGAAAGATTGAAGGCAAAAGGAGAAGGGGGCAACTGAGGATGAGATGGTTAGATGGCATCACTGACTCAATGGACATGAGTTCGAGCAAACTCCAAGAGACAGTGAAGGACAGGAAAGCCTGACATGCTACAGTCCATGGTGTGGCAAAGAGTTGGACACAACTTAGTGACTGAACAGTAATGAAAGCTCACTATTCAAGCCCATGAAAGAAAAAAAAATACTATGGGGTTTATGAAAATAGTCTCTAGGATTGGTAAGAGGTATATTATTCTGAAGGGCTTCCCTGGTAGCTCAGCTGGTAAAGAATCCACCTGTGATGCAGGAGACCCCAGTTCAATTCTTGGGTCAGGAAGATCCACTGGAGAAGTGATAGGCTACCCATTCCAGTATTCTTGGGCTTCCCTGTTGGTTCAGCTGGTAAAGAATCTGCCTGCAATGTGTGAGACCTGGGTTCAATCTCTTGGTTGGAAAGATCCCCTGGAGAAGGGAAAGGCTACCTACTCCAGTATTCTGGCCTGGAGAAATCCATGGATTATACAGTCCATGGGGTTGCAAAGAGTCAGACACAACTGAGTTTTTGGGCTTCCTTGGTGGCTCAGCTGGTAAAGAATCTGCCGGCAATAAAGGAGACCTAGAGTCAATCCCTGGTCATGAAGATCCTCTGGAGAAGGGAAGGGCTATCCACTCCAGTATTCTGGCCTGGAGAATTCCATGGACTGTATAGTCCAAGGGGTCCCAGAGTCGAACATGACTGAGCAACTTTCATTAGATATTATTCTGGAGATACAGAATAACAGCAAATCTTTGAAGGTAAGTTACTACAGGAATCAGACAAAAATGTTTAGAAAAAACATATTTGACTACCTAATAAGATGCCAGGAGATATGGCCTCTGTGAAACAGAAGCAGAAATCCTCAAGGATGGGAAAAGCTAAAATGAAAATATAGCATAAACAAAATAAGGATTTCAGGGAAGACAGAGAAAATAAAAGAGGCAAAGATTTCAAGTACACTAAAGATGCAGAATAAATCTACACTGGAGACAATAATAATCAGAAATTGCAAAAAATTAAATTTAGTGATGGAGAGAACAAACTTTAAAATATATTTGATAGAGAAATGGAAGATGGAAGAGGTAATATACAGAGAAAAAAGAAACTAGATACTCTACTTAACAATTACAAGAATTTCTGAGGAAAAACCCAGAATAATTGGTATTGAATTGATCAAGAACATAACTGAAGAAAATCAAGAATCAAGAAAATTAAAAAATCAAGAACATAATTGAAGAAAATTCTGCAGAGATTTTTTTAGGGAGGTATTTTTAATAGCAAGATATTGTTGGGGGTCAGGGGTCATATCTTACTACATTCCCACATAGAATCAATGAAAATGACATATACCTAAATATTATATAAATCTGAAATTAAGCACTCATTGTATTTATAAATAAAATGAAAATAATTCCATAAGCATCCTTTCAGATAATCCACATATGAGCTACAAAGAAACATACATCTGGCTGGCCCCAAACTATTCTTCTGTTTTTCTGATACTAAATAAAAAAGGATAAGAGAACAAAAATTTTGAGAGGAAAACAGTGAGCTCTGGTAATTCATATGTGAAAGCAATAGGAAAATACTCTCAGATACACCAATGCTAAGTGGCAGCAGTGGGTAAAGAATCTGGTTGCTCAGTGGGTAAAGAATCCACCTGTCTGATCTGATCTGAATGATCCATAAGGGAAAATAATCTAAAAAAGATCGGATGTATGTATAACTGATTCACTTTGCTGTACAGCAGAAACTAACACAATATTGTAAATCAACTATACTTCAATAAAAATTTTAAAAGAAAAAAAAAAAAAAGAATCCACCTGTGATGCAGGAGACACAGAACACATGCGTTCAATCCCTGGGTCAGGAAGATCACCTGGAGAAGGAAATGGCAACCCATTCCAGTATCCTTGCCTGAAAAATCCCACGGACAAAGGAGCCTGGCAGGCTACAGTCCAAAGTGTGAGCTATCTCGTTTAAAAAAAAAACAAGGTTGGAGACAGAGCTTCAGTTGGTGAAAAAGACTCTCATAAATCAAAAAATTAGGATGATATGTATAAAAGTACTGAAATTTCTGTTGTCATTTGAAGTTTCTTTTCTAAGGAAATATTTTTATATATACATTTTATTGTCCAAAGATATCAATTGAAGCATTATTTCTTTAAGCAAAAGTGGTAAACAGGCTAAATGTTTAACATCACTGAAATACCCAAATGATGGGTAATTATTCATTCATTAAAAGTGATATTTAGGAAGAATTTTAAGGATGTGAGAAAATATTTATGATATAAAGTTTAATGAAGAAAACGTGGTAGAATTTTGTACAGAACAACCTTTACGATTTAAAAAGCACCAAAGAAAATAGATTAGATAAAAATGTAATGAACAGCAGCTGTGGATTCCCCTCAGGAAGGGAATTAGGATTGAATGTTATACTCATGAGCAGTCTCTAAATTTTCTTGGAAAACCTCGAATGTCAGGATGGGAAAGACAGAATAACAAAATTTTAGAACTTGAAATGCCTTTAGTGATTGTCTACTGTTGTAATCCCCAACCATGAAACCAGTTTAGAACTCCTCAAGCAATTTTTAGTGCTTCAAATAATAACATAATACATTTACTATACATTAGTTGGTGCCAGTCACAATTTCTTTACATAGACTCTCTCCAGCTTTAAAAAGTGTTATATATTTATTTACTCATCAGAAGGTCAAGAAACTTTATCTCAGGTCTTCTAACAGCTGGTCTAAGAGCCTTTCTAATTCCCCAAACTTTGCATGAACTGGAATGTTCTCATAGGGCTCATAAGTGAGACACCTAGTTTTGCTGGAGTAGATCATAACGGTACCAGAGAGGAGACTATGTGGAATATTTTTGCAGGAGAGTTGTCATGCAAAGCATTTGGAGTCTAACAGCATTGGCTTTTACATATGACTCAACAACTTAAAAGCTGGATGGTTTTAGATAAGTCAATTAACCTTTCTGGATCTCTGTATCCTCATAGACATGTTTTAAGGATTTAATTAGAGGACACATATGGAGCACCAGGCACATTTCCTGGCATATAGACCTCGCTTATATCTATTGATTCTCTCCACCCCTTCACAGAATCTTCTCAACATCCATTCTGATGATCCATTTGACACGCTGACCTCTTCCTCTGAAATGGGAAGCACTCTATGCCCCATTTTCAAACATAATGGAACCATTTTCCTTTCCCTGTAACTTGCTCCCAGTGCCCTCTTTTATTCCACTTTCTAATTGAACCCTGAGTACTGCAAGTTCCTCTCGGCAAGAGCTTAAAGTGGCTTCCTGCCTCCTTGCAAATCTGCCTCTGATTCGACCTGTTTTCTTTGCCTCTCCCAGTGGCAGTGCTAGCCCCCTTGGAGACCTCCAGCAAGGCTGGCTAAACCATGGGGAGCAGGCAGCACGCAGCTACCTTAACTGCAGGACTGGCATCTTTATTCAGACCCCAGGGCACTGGCAAAGGAGGATGGTTGAGTTTGAGTCATACCTAGCCCCAGACTATTCCTTCACCCCGTCCTCCTCTCATCTTCTCTGTGACTGGCATAGACCACCCTGCCCTCCCTCCTGGAACATTCTTACATCCCTTTGTAGCTCTCCAGATGGTAGCCATCCATTAGCCTTCCATTTCAATCCCACTCCCCCAGGAACTGCATGCTCACTAGTCCAGCCTGCTTCATTCCCTACCTCCTGCCAACAGCTGGGGCTCTAGGTTACTCCTCCTACTCAGTTGTGTTTGAGAATGAAGACTCAAACACAGAATGGACCTGAATGGATTTGACAGAATGGATTTGAATCTTGGCTCTTTGTCTTATTAGCTGTGTGATCTTGAGAAAGTGGCCAATCTTTTCTAAGGAAGAGTTTCCTCATCTGTAACATGCATTCGTGTGTGTTAAGTCACTTCAGTCATGTCCAACTCTTTGCAACTCTTTGGACAATAGCTTAGCGGGCTCCTCTGCCCATGAGATTCTCCAGGTAAGAATACTGGAGTGGCTTGTCATGCCCTCCTCCAGAGGATCTTCCTGACTCAGGGATGGAATCTGTGTCTCTTATGTTGAGTCTCTTACCTCTCCTGCATTAGTAGGTGGGTTCTTTACCACTAGCGCCACCTGATAAGCCCCATTTGTAACACAGGGATACTAATAATACAAGCCTCATAGAAGTGCTATGTAGACTGCATTAAAAAACACTTAGAAAAGTGCCTTGCACATAAATAAGGATTTAATAAACATTTTTTAAAGTAACATACGTTTTTTGAAGTAAGCTTCTATATGACAAGATTGATCATCTATCCATCCATTCATCCATCTATCCTATACTTGGGACCCAGGGGAAAACCAGGCCCAATCTGTGTCCTCAAGGAGCTGGCAGTCTTACCAGGGAGAAAGAAATGTGAGCACGTTTATTATGATAATGATATATCTGAAAGCTTAGGACTTGGCAACTTGGAGCCTGTTGTCTTCCCCATTGATGTGACAGCTGAGACAGAGCATCCTCATTTGGCTGCAGTGTGCTGTCTGCCCATTGCTACTGGCTGCTCACTGAAGCCTCTTGGTCCCCGAGAAAAAGCTGGAGGGACCAGCTATTCTGATTTCAGCGCCACAGTAACCTCTTCTTTTGCTGTATGGGAAATGGAGGAACTTTCAAACACAGCCTTCTGGAGCTTCTAGGACCTTGGCCAGGATTTTAATCCTTCCAAACCAATTACTCCAAGCTGAGGGTCAGTGGGCCAACTCTGGATTTGATCCTAGAGTCAGACAGCAAAGGTTGCCAGTCACCTGATACCCTCTCAACACCTTCCACCCAGTAGATCAGTCAAAAACATCCCCAACAAGGAATAAGTCCTATCTTTAGAAGATTTTTAGGGGAGTCATTTCACAGATGCCCCCGCCAATATGAGATTATTCAGAAAACCTCTGAATCATCATACAAAGATGTGAGAGGACACAAATATAGAAATAGTGCCCAATTAGCTCAGAGGATTACAAGAGCCTCTGATCCGGGCCTTAGTCAGGGCTGTGATTTCCACATAAGCCAGCTGGCCTTGTGTCTGATGCCTGCAGACCTAACGCCGAGAGGACAACATGTGGTCTTCAGGGAGCAGGGGAGAGTGTGGGCTGCTCTGCAGAGTCCCCATGACCCAGAATCAAAGGTTATATCCAGAATTAACTCTGTGCCTTTGCCCAGAATGTTCTTTCCAGTTGGCACCCCACCTGGCAAGATCCCTGTCTTTCTGGAAAAACATAGCTTATGTGTCCTCTCTTCTGTAAGGTTTTCCCTAATTCACCATCCATCACCTGATGCTTCCAGTTCTTGTTCAACAGACATTTATGACATTCTCTTTTTATTACAGTGTGCATGTGTTGCTGCATTTTATGAGGTGTGTACAAGTCTGTTAGACTTGAACTTCCCCAAAGCAGTGTCATGTCCTCCCTATCCCAGCGCTCATCAGGGAGTTGGAATTAGATGTAAACAGACAGGACCAGATGAGTAGATAAGAGATTTGATTTCCAACCAGACTAGCTGGGAAGTCAGAGTTACCATCAGCAAAGAGCTCAGAAGAATGGAGCCTCTGATGGTCTCCAGGTGAGAGGAGCTGAAATGGGTGATTTCTGAGCCGAGATGGTAGATATCAATTGAATCCCTTATTGACTGTTTTCCCACAATGCTTAGCAACTCTTACCTCCTGGCCACCTGGTTTTGCTTTTTTACTAATTATTTTACTTCTCTTTACCATTAATCTCTCAAGCTTACATACATCTACTGGATCTGTAGGTGAAAATACTATAGTGGTCCACCATAGAGATCCAATAGATGTAAATAACCCTCAAAGCAAGGGTAACAGTAAAATGTAGCAAACCAACCAGTTTGGAAAATTCCTAAAAATGTAACAATCAGCACCTGTGAGCTGGACTGGGCCGGCTCCAGCCCCGTTGTCAGGACCAATAACCCTGATCCCTGACAGGACCACCCCTCCAGGACTCCGCCCACCAAAGGGAAGGCATGGCAGGAGAATCCACTTGCCCAGGCCTAGAGACTGCAATCAAAACAGAGAAAAAGCAAAGAAAGTCTGGCCATCCGGAGAACTGCCACTGCCATCCAAGAGGCTGGAGACCACAGAGGCTACAGACAGGTCCGTCCTTTTCTTCACTTGCTAGACGTTGCATTGCCGGGAGTCGGGATGGTTTTGAAACGGAGATTGGTATTTACTGGGGAGCACTGTGGGGAACAACACCCTGGAGGAAGCTGCGGGACCAGCGAAAAGTTGAACTGTGATCTCGATGCAGTTTGGGCTGGTCCCCTGGGGAGCCCCCGTCCTGGGAGGGCCCTTCCCGCTGTTTTGCTCAGAGGCGCAGAGCCAGGCCTTTGTGTGCGCACTGCTCTGGTCTTGGGATGCAGGCTGTCTCAGAGCTTAAGTGTAGTGCCTGACTGGCAGCTCCCTCCACCAGGGGCAATGCCTGTGGAGGGACTAGGCGCTAAGCGTCCAGCATTCAGCACTCGTGGCAGCTGGGGTGGGAAGGGAATGCCTCGGTCCCGCCGGGGTCTGGTCTGCACTCCGGCCATCCCTTACCCCAGAGTGGGCCCCACAGCAGTATCCACTGGGAACCTGTTAGAAATGCACTGGGTTTTGAGGTCCCACCACAGACCTCCTGAGTCAGAAATTCAGCAGGTGGGGCCTAGCAGTTTGTTTTAACAAGCTCCCCAGGTGATTCTGATGCAACCTGAAATCTGAGAGTTTAACTACCTCACACCAGCAGTTCTCAAACTCTGGTCTCAGAACCCCCTCATCCTCTTAAAATTTACCCAGAGAGCTGTTGTTGACATGGGGAATATCACCATACATTTACCACACTAGAAGCTAAAACTGGGAGATATTTTAAATGTCTTTTGGCTTGTTAAAACAAAAATAAAAGCCTAGAATTTTATGAAGAAAAACTGTAGATTTTCAACACTAGAAAAATAATTAGTAAGAAAAGCAGCATTGTTTCATATTTTTGTGAAATTTTTTGATGACTGGCTTAGTCGAAGGCAGCTGGGTTCTCATATCTACTTTTATGTTCAATCTTTCTTAACATCACATGTCATGTAGCTTCTAGAAAATTATACCATACACCTGTACACTAGAAAGAGAATGAGAAGTAAAAAAGGCACGTAACTGCATATTATAAAAATAGCTTTGACCCTGTAGGCCTTAAAAGGGTTCCAGGGACCCACACTTTGAGAACTACTTCCCCTCACTGTCTCTCCTGCAGCAGGTCAGGCCTCCAGGTCAAATACTGCTAGGTTTTCATGTGTGGAGTAGTTTAGGATTGAGTCTTGGACCTTGTAAATATCACATTGAGGAGACTCTAGGTTACGTTACATCCTAGGAAGAGTGGTCTTTGAATTCACTTGGTTGGGCTCAACAGGCCAGCTCTGTCTCTGGGACAGCAGCATAATGCATTCCTATGGTCTGTTCTCTGTGTGTGTGGATCAGGGCTTAACCAGAGAGTTGGACAGCACTGAAACAGTATTTTGGAGAAGGCAATGGCACCCCACTCCAGTACTCTTGCCTGCAGAATCCCATGGACGGAGGAGCCTGGTAGGCTGCAGTCCATGGGGTCACTAAGAGTCAGACACGACTGAGCGACTTCACTTTCACTTTTCACTTTCATGCATTGGAGAAGGAAATGGCAACCCACTCCAGTGTTCTTGCCTGGAGAATCCCAGGGACAGGGGAGCCTGGTGGGCTGCTGTCTATGGGGTCGCACAGAGTCAGACATGACTGAAGCGACTTGGCGGCAGCAGCAGAAACAGTATTTGAGTCTCTCTCCTTTCTGGGTACCCCCTCACTTGTCAGCAGCTGTGTTTGTCTTGTGCTCAGTTCTCTGCTTTCCACTAAAGTTTTCACCACTGCTGTGCCCCCAACCCCTAACACGGAGTGCAGATTCCTGCTGACCCTCAGGCCAAAAATCCCTTTAAAGATCTCAGCCTCACGATGCTGTTCCTTTATTCTGAGTGTCATCTCTCCTCCAGAATCTGCCTGATTTTGTTCACTCACCAGTGCCTTTGGATCATTGTTGTTTGGTATTTCGTTAGGACAAGTGTTTCCCTTGTGGCTCAGCTGGTAAAGAATCTGCCTGCAGTGTGGGAGACCTGGGTTCAATCCCTGGGCTGGGAATATCCCCTGGAGAAGGGAAAGGCTACCCACTCCAGTATTCTGGCCTGGAGAATTCCATGGACTGTATAGTCCATGGGGTCGCAAAGAGTCAGACTCAACTGAGCGACTTTCATTTTCAGTTGTTATTAGCAGGAAGATAGCGTCATCAGGTGGAGAAGGAAATGGCAACCCACTCCAGTGTTCTTGCCTGGAGAATCCCAGGGACGGCGGAGCCTGGTAGGCTGCCGTCTATGGGGTCGCACAGAGTCGGACACGACTGAAGCGACTTAGCAGCAGCAGCAGCAGCGTCATCAGGAGCTGTCCCGTTACAGAGGAAAAGGAGGGCCATGGGACAGTGGAGGGGGCATTCTCAAACCTCCTCTTTCCCATGTCTTCATTCCCCTCTGGGGTCCTACCAAGAAGGTAGAAATCTAAATTTAGTTTCCAGGACCCTGTGAGTAGAATTGCTGTAAGTTAACACTTGGTACTAGGGCATGATTCTCTTTTTAGCTAGTTTCCTTCCTGTGGCAAAGGTCCAGGTGGACACAGGTCCACTTCCTCCAGCTCAATCAGCCAGTATCTGTTTCTCCCAGGATGCTCTTCTTTCTCCCGCTTGGCAGTGGACCCAGGACATCTGCTTTGGCTGAGGACCAAGCTGGCTCAGTGCTGAGGACTGGGGTCCTTCCTTCTGCTCCCACTTCTTTCTGGTTGCATTCTTCTTGTTAATGGGTTTGTACTCAATCAACCTCTGGTCTGCAGTTCTTTAGACCTAACTGGTTTAGGAAAAAGTATCTATAAGATTACTAGAGTTCCTTGTTTTGGAGTTTGAGGCAAAACCTGCAGCTGATAATATATTGTTTTATTTGCTGCATTTTGTCAGGCATTTCCCCATATTTATCTCTCTCTTTCTCTGAGATCTCAAAGGGAGGGAGGTTGATTGGCAGAGCAGGATTAAGGAGTCCCCACGTGCTTAGCAAAAGCAGTATCTAACAGTACCCCAGAGTCACCCTTAGTACCACCTGGAGACACTATTGAAACTTGGCAGACATGTGCCTTCTCTCATGTCACACCCCAAAACCACAGATCTGAAGGCAGAGTCCAGAGTCTATAGACATGGGAGACCTTGGTCTGGGACAGAAAGCACCCAGGACTTGAAGCTTACCCAATCCACACATCTTTCAGGGCGCAGAGCAGGCGGGGGGCCTGGCTGTTACAGTGTGTGACATACTGGGCTGTAGGTGTCTCCTTTCACACTTGTCTCCTCTGCTAGACTAGGAGGCTCTTGGCTTCCAGGAGCTCATCCCTTTTTCCTTTTACCCCTGGCAGCCTTGTGTTACACATTATTCTATTTCTGTTCCCAGACTTAGCATGCTTAGAAGATTCATTCAGAAGTCAGATTCATTCTGTTTCAGATTTCTTCCACAGAATCTTAAAGGGGCTGGAAGCAACATTCAGCATGACCCTTTCTCTGGTCCAGATGAGCCTTCCTTAACCCCGGCCCCGCAGCCCGTCTCGACACCTTCTCTGCCTGCCACGGACCTCACTGCTGCCCTCAGCCCCCTTTCTAGGTAATGCCTACAGGCCTGCTTCCTCTCTGTCTAAAGCTTGCTGTGTTCTCTGCACCAGTCAGTGTCCGAACAAGGAAAAAAAAATGGCAAATACCAACTGGATTAGTTAGGAAGAATTTGATAAAAGGACATTTTACAAAGATAGTCAGGATTTAAATAAAAATCAAGGTCCAGGACGAGGTGAATATTCCTGGCTCCTCGGGAGGAGGTGGGGGAGAGGTTCTATAGTTGAAGATAAGAATGGGCCTGTGATAAAGGAACACAGGCAGGGAAAGACACCCCAGCCTCGCTCTCCTGTTGTCTTCTGATCCCCTGCCCTCGGCTTCCACCGTGAAAGGTCAGTGCAGTGATCTTCCACGGCTGTTGACTTCAGCTGGAGCTCAGCAGGCAATCTGTTGAAGCCACACACAGTGGTCAAACCCCCCGGGCGCAGGGCAGAGTGGTGAAGAGGTTTGGGGGATGGGTCTGAAGGAGGAAAGAGAAGATGATCCCACAAGAGAGGGACTATTTTATCCCATGGAAGGTAGCACAGTATGGGCATTTTTGTTCTAATCTTACCTGCTGTATGATCTTGAGCAAACCACTTAATCTGTATGTGTTTCAGTTTTCACTTCTGCAAAATGATGATAATACAGGGATTTTATGAGGCTGCTGTGGTAGGTATAAAGCCCATAGGCTGAAGCCTACTACATAGGAAACCTCAACAAGTGGCAAATATCCTTACTAAGACAACCTTCCTGTGTGCCCTTAATCATACCAGTATTCCCTCTCACTTTTGCATCTTCGTTCTCTCCAAGGAATTCTTCCCCTTTGCCTGCAAATATGTCTCAGTAGCTGTTTTCCTCATTCAACTTTGGTTTGTGAAGATAAGTGCAGTGATGGGCATTCTCAGAGAGCTGGACACTTCAGCAGGGCCAGAAAGCTGGTCTGGTACACAGCCTTAGATCAGCAGAATGCCCTTCATTTGTGATCAACCCACAGGCTGTAGCCAGCAAATTATCTTAACTTTCTGATTGAGTCAGCTGAAGGGTGATGCTTGTTAGCAAAGGCAGTACCAAGATTGGTCAGCCAATCTGATCAGGAATGGTTGTGTTGAGAGTTGTATCAACATGAAAGACAAATCTGAAAAAGACTGCCTGTTTTGGGGTGTGATTTGTTATGAAATGTGGCTGTTTATGGTTCATTGGCCTTTTCTAGTTGTGTCCTGAGCATAAACAGTCTTCAGATTCTAAAAGCCAGAAGTCCCTTATTGGTGATGTGATAAAGTCACAGCTTTTAAGTGGATATCTAATTACCATTGGGGTTAGCAACAAGTAAATGATACAAACTGTCAATAAACTGTCAATACCCAAATGCTCTCTGCATTAGCTTTCTGGGGCTGCCATCAAGGAGCACTATAGATGAGGTAGCTTAAACAACAGGAATGTATTGTCTCACAGTTGTTCTTGAGCTCAAGGTCCAAAATGAGTGTGTTGGCAGAGTTGGTTCCTTCTGAGCCCTGTGAGGGAAGGGCCTAGTCCAGGCCTCTCCCCTTGGGATGTAGACGACCATCTTCTCCCTGTATCTCTTTACATCATCTTCCCTCTATGTGTGTCTGTGTCCAAATTTCCCCTTTTTTATGGGGACACAGGTTGTGACTAGAGTTCTCTGTAATGACCTTATGTAACTTGATCACTTCTGTAAAGACCCTTTCTCCAAATAAGGCTGCCTTCTCAGGTCCTAGGGTCTTGGCTTTCAACACAGGAATTTTGAGGGGACACAATTTGTTCCATAACACCCTCTGATTGCTCTTGAGTCAATAAAGGCTCATACAAGTAAATATATTTAGAAGACTCTCAAGTTGGTTACATCTCCATAGTTAATTTTCTTAACAACTGTTTTCCTGCAAAGGGCAAACTCCTTTCTCATCCTCCTTTGTAATTTTTGGGGGCGTAGTGCCAGTGTATGCCAAATGGATTAAAGAATTCACTGAACACGCTTCAGGGATCTGACTACGTTGGCCTCTTCCTTTTGCACAAATCAGGTCAGGTCCCTGGGTATCCTCAGATGAACTAACTGACAGAGAAGTCGGACTTTCAGCCTGAACCTGTCTGCTTACTGAGTCTGCCTCTGCCACATCCTTGGGTAATACTGTCTGAGAGCCGTTATTTGTCTTGTCAACACAGACCAGGAAAAGAACATTAAAAATGAACTCTATCAACCTTGTCTTTCCCACATCTTGTCCTCTACATGATGTCTAGAATCCCAGGGTGTGCCTGGCACCTAACCCTCAGGGCAAAATGAAGAAAAGGCTTGCTTTCTTTAGGGCTTTAACTGTTCAGGCCCATCCTTCTGGCTCCAGGCTGCTGCAGAAAGCTAATGTTTGTCCAGGGCTCAGAGTCAGTGAAGAGGCAGTGGGCTTTTGGTTCCCACAACCAGTGTCTGCAGAGAATTGTGCTCTGGGAGCTGGGCAAAGCACATAGGATAGGGGAGCTCTGCCCTCAAGGGTCTTAGAAAGACTCCGAGAGACCTAGGTGGGCAGGGAGGAGATTCAAGCTGAGGGGAGTTGGCTGGAAATGTGCTGACCTGGGTTTAGGGTTCTGCCTGGATTGGACTGTTGGTGTCTCACCTGAGGGTTGCATCTCACAGGTCTGTCTTGAGACTGAATGAACCAAACTCTGGGGTATTCTGATGTTGGTCTCTTGTATGGCTTCCAGCTTAGGTCCTTAGGGTCAGACTGGTGATGGAGGGAATTCCAGAGAGGTGGAAAACATGCACTACTCATCCTCCAGGGTAGGGGGCGATAGGGAAGGCAGGCTGCTGACTGACCGGGACAGGTCTTTCCCTGCTCCCAGGGTCCATCTGACCCGACTCTGAGGCATAGAGGGTTCCTGATTTAGGGATGGGTAAAGGAGAGATGAACTTAACATGCCAAAAGGAAGCTGCTCACTTGAGTAAAGGAGGCTACAGGATGAGAAGCCCCAAGGCTGGAGCTTTCTGCCCTGCAGTTGAATGATCTTCCTCTGTATTAGGGGCTTCCCAGGTGGCTCAGAAAGTAAAGAATCTGCCTGCAGTGCAGGAGTGAAAGTGAAAGTGTTAGTCACTCAGTCGTGTCCGACTCTTCTGTGACCCCATGGACTATAGCCCACCAGGCTCCTCTGACCATGGGATTCTCCAGGCAAGAATCCTGGAGTGGGTTGCCATTTCCTTATCCAGAGGATCTTCCTGATCCAGGGATCAAACCCGTGTCTCCTGCAGGAGATCCTGATTGGTAGGAAGGTTCTTTACCACTGAACCACTTGGGAAGCCCTTCAGTGCAGGAGACCTAGGTTCAATCCCTGGGTCCGGAAGAGCCCATGGAGAAAGGAATGGCAACCCACTCCAGTATTCTTGTCCAGAGAATTCTGTGGACAGAGGAGCTACAGTCCATGGGGTCCTAAACAATAGGATGCAACTGAGCAACTAACACTTTGACTTTCTTTCCTCTGTGTTGAGCCTCTCTCTCATCATTCTGGAAGCTTGGGTAAAATTTCAAAGTTCCACTTGGCCCATGCCCTGTTGTAGGTAGTGAAGGGAAGGGCAGGTCCCCTCTCGGGGTAAAGCAGACAAGACTGGGGCAGAGAGTTCTCTGAGGTGAAGTGGTGACAGAAGCATGGATACGAGGCATAAAAGCTCCATGTGCTCAGAGATGAGTTCCTCTGAGGGGGTTCCTGAGGACATCAGCCAGCTGACAGGTGGAATGGGGCATTTCCTGATAGAAGAGCTGGTGGAATACATGTCCCTGTGATTCAAGTTATACAAGCAATCAATTGAAATTCACCCTGATAAATCCTGGGTGACAGGTCAGCACAGATGTGAGGAGAAACCCAAAGCAGTGTGGACGGTGGCTCAGAGCCTAGGAGTTTAGCTGCATAGTGAGAGGACCTCAGAGGGTGGGTTCTCGAATCAGACATGAATGAATGAATGAAATCAAGCTCATAGACACAAAGAACAGATTGGTAGTTGCCAGAGGCAGGACTGGCAGAAATGGATGAACTTTTTAAAGTTTAAATAAATTGAATAATAAGAAAAAATATAAACCAAGACAATAAACTACCAAATAAAATGTCTTTCTACCTTACAAATGTATCAGGGAAGGAAAAAAAAAGTCAAAAAATGTCTGTATACCTTCTATTTAAGTGTTAATCATTCATTCGTGTCTGACTCTCTTTCTGACCCCATGGACTGTAGCCTGTCAGGCTCCCCTGCCCATGGGATTCCCTAGGCAAAATACTGGAGTGGGTTGCATTTCCTTCCCTAGGGGATCTTCCCAACCCAGAGATCGAACCCGGTTCTCCTGCATTGCAGCCAAATTCTTTACCTCTGAGCCACCAGGGAAGGTATAATTCCAGGGAAGTTATTACTACCTTAAGTTAGTAAATAATAACACTGAAATATTGCTATGTTATAATGTTAAAAATTCAGTTCAATATTCAGTGATTTTTTAAAATTCTTATTCATCAATAATACAAAATATAAGATGAAAGTAAATTGGAAAATTAGGAAGGAAATCGAGGGGGGGGGGCACTTGTGATTCTGCTTAAATGTCATTGGCTAGTTCATGAACAGATACAGAGTGATAAAGTGAAATGGTTGTAGTATAAGTTATAGAAAATGGGCACTTCTGTGAAAAATAAACAAAAGCAAAGTCTGTTATCAGGGAAGCTAAGTAGCTATGAATAAAATGGTAAGAGAGAAAGAAGTTTTACATCTTGGGCAAGTAATCAAGATTAAAATCTCCAATTTTTATAGTCCTAGAGAAATAATCCAATTATTCAACAGTCTAAATGTATCACTTGTATTTAAACTACTAAATAGATAAGTATGATTTCCTTACAGTTTTGAATATGTACCAAGGTGGAAAGATGGGGATGTTTTAAGGTGTTTCAGTAGTCTCTTCCAGCTGTGAACCATCATTAGACTCTAAAGATGTCAGTTAGAATCAACTTTTCAGAAGGTGATTGTGCAGTTAATCTACTTCCATGTCCTTTTTCTCAATATTTGTCTTTTCTTTTTCATTGTTAGCAAAAAGAGACAAATGGCCTTGGAAGCAAAATTAGTTGATTTTGTGTAAAATGCTAACCTGAATTTTAGGCATGTTCTACGCTATGCTTAGTCTCTCAGTTAGTGTCTGACTCTTTGTGACCTCATGGACTATAGCCCACCAGGCTCCTCTGTCCACAGGGATTCTGCAGACAAGAATACTGGAGTGAGTTTCCATGCCCTCCTCCAGGGGATCGTCCCAACCCAGAAATCAAACCGGGGTCTCCCGCATCACAGGTGGATTCTTTACCAGCTGAGCTATCAGGGAAGCCCAAATTTTAGGTATAGTTGGGGATTAAGAAAAACTTTTAGTTTAATTTAAGATTGGGTATTCCTTTAAGGTTTTACTTATTCATGTATTTTATTCCTGAACAAAGTACTTTAAATCTGTTTGTGTATTAATACCTTGCAATAAGATGCTGTCAAATAGTACGAGAAATGCACTGAAAAAATAGATTTTCTTTTCAATAAATATGTGAGTATGTAATGATGGAAAAATGTATTTATGACATTTTACACATTAAATTCTTGATTATTTCTACTGTTAAATGGTAAAGTCTTTCCAATTCAAATCAACAAACTGTTACCTAATAATACACTTTGGGTTTGTTTTTTTCTCTCAGAGATATTTATTTTGTATAATCCACACGATAGCCACCTAATTTTCTTGCTCTTATCTGACTATGGATAGGTTAACACTATTTGAACAGGGATTAAAATGTTCTCCCTGATTTGCTCCCTAATTTTCCAGTTCACAGTATAGGTAAAATTTCACTGGGCTTCCTAGGTGTCTAGTGGTAAAGAGTCCGCCTGCCAATGAAGGAGATACGGGTTCAATCCCTGGGTCAGAAAGATCCCCTAAATTAGGAATGGCAACACACTCCAGTATTCTTGCCTGGAAAATTACATGTACAGAAGACCCTGGTGGGATGAAGTCTGTGGAGTCACAAAGAATCAGACACGACTGAGTGACTGAGCATGCATCACAAAATTTCATTATATTTTATAGTATTTTTATGTTGATAAGAATTTGATAGTAGTCCCATCAATAAAAGATACCTTTGAAAATAATGGAAAAATTAAAATAATTATTCCTCAGGTAGCATTTGAGAAAGAAAGAAAAGGGTGAGTGAGAAAATTGGAAAGCAGAAGGGAGGTAAGGTAAAGATATTCCAGTTGCACCATCAGCACAAGCAAACATGGAGGTGACAGAAGGTTCATAGAAATTGGAATTTCAGTGGCCACTGGCCACTTTACCCCTCTATACTCTTCCCTGTGACCAGCTGTGTCAAGGAAGCCCTCTGAGTTGGAAAGCATTTTACCAGCTTTGTAGCTGAGAAACCCATGTTCGAACCCAGGAATTGTTATAACTCACCTGAGTCACTTTCAAATGGCCCCCACTACACAGCTTGGCTGAACTGAATTCCACAATGTAAGAATCTTGCCTCACTTTTCAAATTCCCTAACACCATGGCAACCTTCCAATTATTTTACAGGGTCGAATGAAAAGAGCAATTAGAGAATGAGAAAATTATATAGGACTTGAGGCTGAGAGAGCTTAGAAATTAGCAATTCATTATTGGAATGGAAAATGTGACAAAGGAATTTTGAGAGTGATGATAACCTAGCTGAATCAGCCAGTCGGTAGAAGATTCTGGAAACGCTGTAATAAACCATCTCCTAGTTCAACTGAACTAAAGGCTCCCACTGCTTAGAAAATTGTACAGCATTCTTTCCCTCTCCTTGCAGGCCCCCCTGCCATTCTGAGCAAGCAAGTGTGCGTGTGATATGTTTGCAGGGCTCATTCGCAGAGAATCTCCATTTGTTTCTGGTTTAATCAGTTCTCCACGTGCCATAAACCAATTACCACCTGTGATCTGTGTGAGCCCTTCACAGTGTGTGCTATACAGGAACTTTTAACAGGATCCTAACTCTTGTCTGGTTCACAGTGCAGCCTCAACAAAAGAGCAAGGCATAGGATGTGAGCATTGGCATCTTTATGTTCTGGGAGCCCAACCTGAGGCTTGTGACCTGCCCAGAAGTGATAATTATGGAAGAAGAATAGCTGATGTTAGTTATAGAATAATAATCACTAACCTGAGTACTTACTATGAATAAGGTAGTACCATTCTAAGCATTCTACATGTATTATGTTAATCTTCACAAAATCTCTTTTAGTTAGGTATGATTATTTTTAAATTTATTTTATTGAAGTATAGTTGATTTGTAGTATTGTGATAGTTTTTGGTGCACAGCAAAGCGATGCAATTACACACACATACACACACACACATATATATATAGCAAATAATAAAATAAAAGCAAATAGCTTGCATTTGCTAATCTCAAATTCCCAACCCATCCCACCCTCCATGCCGCCAACCTTGGCAACCACAAGTCTGCTCTCTGTGATTCTGTTTCTGTTTTATACATGAGTTCATTTATGTCACATTTTAGATTCCATATGATGTGGCACCATATGGTATTTATTTTTCTCTGACTTCATTTAGTATGATACTCTCTCTCTGTCTATCCATGTTGCTGCAGATGGTGTTACTTCATTCTTTGTGTCTGAGTGATATTCCATTCTGAATGTATCTGTATGTATGTATACGTGTGCATACATATATACACACACACAGAAACATCACATCTTTCTTATCCATTCCTCTGTTAATGGACATTTAGGTTGTTTCCATGTCTTGGCTATTGTAAATAGTGCTGCAGTGTGTATTGGGTTGCATGTATCTTTTTGAATTATGGTTTTGTCTGGATACATGCCCTAGAAGTGGGATTGCTGGATCATATGGTAGCTCTATTTTTAGCTTCTAAGGACCCTCCATACTGTTTTTCACAGTGGCTGCACTGGTTTATATTTCCACCAACAGGGTCAGAAAGAAGGTTCTCTTTTCTCATGTACCTTGTCCAGAATTTGTTGTCTGAAGACTTTTTAATGACAGCCACTCTGACCAGTGTGAGGTGGCACTTCGTTGGAGTTTTGGATTGCATTTCTCTAATACTTAGCAACATTGAGTATCTTGCTCATGTGCCTTTTGGTCATCTGTATATCTTCTGCCCATGGGTTTTCTGCCCATTTTTAAAAATTTTTGTTCTTGAGTTATATGAACCGTTTTTATATTTTGAAAATTTAGCCCTTGTCAGTTGCATCATTTACAAATCCATTCTCCCGGTTCATAGGTTGTCTTTTTGTCTTGTTTATGGTTTCCTTTTCTGTGCAAAAGCTTATGAGTTTGATTAGTTCCCATGGAACTAATAGAAGGACTGATGTTGAAGCTGAAACTCCACTTCTTTGTCTATCTGATGCAAAGAATTGACTCATTGGAAAAGATCCTGATTCTGGGAAAGATTGAAGGCAGGAGGAGAAGGGGGCGACAGAGGATGAGATTGTTGGATGGCATCACCGACTCAATGAACATGAGTTTGAGCAAGCTCCAGGAATTGGTGATGGACAGGGAAGCCTGGCGTGCTGCATTCCATGGGGTTGCAAAGAGTCAGACACAACTGAGCGACGGAACTGAACTGAGTTCCCATTTGTTTACTTTTTGTTTTATTTCTATTGCCTTGGAAGAGTGAAAGATAGGTATAATTATTAACTCCATTTTGCAGATGGGGAAATTGAGACCACAGGAGTTTAATTATTAATAACTTGCCCATAGGCACCCAGCTAGTAAAGGGTAGAGCCAGGTTTTGAACTCAGGCAGTCCACCTCAGGGTCCTTGTTCCTAACTACAGTGAACATCATCTAGTTTCTCTTGTAGATGACAGGTAATGATTGACTGGTCTTATTACTTGTCCTAGCTTATGTGATTTTATTACCCACTTCTTGAAATACATTTGGGATGGTATGGAGAGCACTCAAACTTACTGTTCAACTGTTTAAATTGAATTGACCTTTTATCTGGAATCTTTGCATTGACTTTTACATGAGTCAATCTAATGACCTGGGGAAATCTGAGTGAGAATATTGCTCAATAAATCAGGATCCCTTTCCCTCTGGCTATGGTGATTTTATCTCCTTTATTTTACTTGTAGATAAGTTGTTATGCTTTGTGTTGCTGAAGTTCAGCTAGGCAACACTGCCTTATTATAGAAAAATTGTAAATCTCTGTTCTTGGTTGTATTATTCTCCATACTCTTCTGAAATTTAGACAGTTAAAAATTATATATGTATAACACACACATTTGTTGCAGCATTAGGTTGCTGTAGACAGAGTTAGGGTATTTTATATATATATATATATTTATATTGTTGTTGTTTATATATTTATATTGTTGTTGTTCAGTGGCTAAGTTGGAAGTGGCAATCCATTCCAGTATTCTTGTCTGGAAAATCCCATGGACAGAGGAGCCTGGCTACAGTCCGTGAGGTCGCAAAGAGTTGGGCACAACTAAGCGATTAAACAGCAACAACTACTATATCAGTTCAGTTCAGTCGCTCAGTCGTGTCTGACTGTTTGCGACCCCGTGAATCGCAGCACGCCAGGCCTCCCTGTCCATCACCAACTCCTGGAGTTCACTCAAACTCACGTCCATCAAGTCGGTGATGCCATCCAGCCATCTCATCCTCTGTTGTCCCCTTCCCCTCCTGCCCCCAATCCCTCCCAGCATCAGAGTCTTTTCCAGTGAGTCAACCCTTCACATGAGGTGGCCAAAGTACTAGAGTTTCAGCTTTAGCATCATTCCTTCCAAAGAAATCCCAGGGCTGATCTCCTTCACAATGGACTGGTTGGATCTCCTTGCAGTCCAAGGGACTCTCAAGAGTCTTCTCCAACACCACAGTTCAAAAGCATCAATTCTTCGGCGCTCAGCCTTCTTCACAGTCCAACTCTCACATCCATACATGACCACAGGAAAAACCATAGCCTTGACTAGATGAACCTTTGTTGGCAAAGTAATGTCTCTGCTTTTCAATATGCTATCTAGGTTGGTCATAACTTTCCTTCCAAGGAGTAAGTGTCTTTTAATTTCATGGCTGCAGTCACCATCTGCAGTGATTTTAATTGTTGTTATTTAGTCATGTATGTGTGTATGTACACACACACATACATGACTAAATAACAACAATGTGTGCATGTATGTGTATATATATATATAGCGGAAGGATATATAAGACCTGAGAAGAGAATAGGATAATGAAAGAAATTATATGAGCACTTCAGAAAGTACCAGAGAACAGATTATGGGAGAGGGCAGATTCTTATAAATTCCTTCATACGCCTTTCTCATAAACAAACACATAACAAAGAAACTAGGCCAAGAGCAAGTTGGCAGGTGGGGAGGGAAGTGGCAAGAATTTTCCTACAAATTGAGCTAAGCATCAGCATGGTAACACTGTCCCTTGTGAATCTGCGAAGCAGAGGTCACCTTTCAAGTTATTGGGCATGGAGAGACCAAAGGGCAGTGTCTCCAGCAGCCCCTGTTGGCTTGGACAAGCTCCAGAGACCTGCACAGGGGTTGTCATGGCATCTTGGCTTCAGTCTAATGGGGTAGTGCTTTCCTGTCTCTTCCCCAGGGGGATGGGATGCTTTCTATCAGATTGGGAGATGTTTCCTTTCCTTTAAGCCAGAGAGCAGAGGCTGCTGGGCCCCTGGGGACAAGGCAGTCATCCACAATGCAGACCCAGCATGTTCCCCTTAGAGAACCAGAGCTGCCTCCTTCTCAAGGATAGACAAAACTAAGATGCACCGTGTCCCTGGAAACAGAGATCCAGTGTTGTTAGGATGTCAGCACTCCTTAAAAAAATGTCAACATTCCTTGACTTCAGCTAAAAAGCTGATGAATTCCAAATC
This sequence comes from Bison bison bison, assembly GCF_000754665.1. Lineage (NCBI taxonomy): Eukaryota > Metazoa > Chordata > Mammalia > Artiodactyla > Bovidae > Bison > Bison bison. Next base: position 2,203,680 of record NW_011494775.1, on the reverse strand, counting down.
AAAATCCCAACAGAATATTTCATAGAAACTGCCAAACTGATTATAAAGTTTGTATGAAAGAGAGGCTTTTTAAAAAGAGAACAATTGAAAAAGAATGGTGAAGGATGTACTTGACTTAACATGTATCAAAGTATACAAGAAAGAGTAACTAAGATAGGAGAAATGAATGAGTACATCATTGGAATAAAACAAAATACAGAAATGGTTCTGTGTATGTACAGGGATTTAGAGTGTGAGAAAGATGGAGTTTCACATGGGTAAAAAGACAATGAAGTATTTCCCCTGAAATTGAGAGCTGGTTATCCGAATATCATTGCTTCAGTGAAGTTAGACATGCCCCAAGTCACCACCCCCAGTGCCAGAATATAGCTGAGGTGGACTAAAGAGATCTTTATTAAAAACAATATTTAGGTGAAAATGAAGACGATTTTGATAACCTTAGAGTAAGTTAGATCTTTGGTAGGATGCAAGATGCCAGAAGTTAAAAAAAAAAAAAAAAAACTGTTAACAGACTATGAAATAAATATAAACTCTGTACACAAAAACACCGTAAGGGAAGTTTAAAAAAATTCAGCAACATTGTTTCAATTTGCTAAATATTTGAAAATTTTCATAATAAAATTTTGGGGAAAATATAAGCAGCAGATGAGAAAATGTTTGTGACACAAATTACAAGCAGGATTAATATTCAGAATATAAAAAAGTACCAATAAATACCAAAACTGAAAAACTGACGAAGAATAGAGATGGGCAATTAAGAAATGCCAACAGATTATAAACATAGGAAAAGTAATTCAAATTTCTAGTAATCAGGGAAATGAAAATTAAATCAACAGTTAGCTAACATTTCTTATGCATTAGATTGGAAATAATTAAATGTATTGATCATATCCTGTGTTGTTAAGGAAATAAGACACTCTCATCCTCTGTTGTTTGGAGTGTTCATATCAAAGCCTTTGGGAGAGCATCCTGGCAGTATTATTAACATTTTAAATTTGCACACTCCTTAATCCAGAAATTCTGTATCTCAATTTATGCTAAAGAAAGACATATTTTTTTAAGATTCATGTAAAAACATTGGGAAAAGTGCCCATTATTAGAGGGATAAACTGTTGATACACATAAACTATAGTTATTAGAAAGAATATGGTAAATATATATACTATATATACAAAATTTTTTCCAATGCAATTTTTTTGTCAGTGACAAAGGCCAGTCAGTAAACAATTCATAGAACATGATTTGCATTATATAAAGGGAAAACAGAAAGACTTGATTTTCACAGAACCATGCCTGGAAGGATGGCCATCACAATGTCCCTTTCTTTCTCTCTCAGTTCAGTCGCTCAGTCGTGTCTGACTCTTTGTGAACCCGTGGCCTGCAGCATGACAGGCCTCCTTGTCCATTATCAGAGTTTACTCAAACTCGTCCATCGAGTCAGTGATGCCATCCAACCATCTCATCCTCTGTCATCCCCTTCTCCTCCTGCCCTCAATCTTTCCCAGCAGCAGGGTCTTTTCAGACGAGTCAGTTCTTCGCATCAGGTGGCAAAAGTACTGGAGTTCCAGCTTCAGCATCAGTCTTTCTAGTGAATATTCAGGACTGATCTCCTTTAGGATGGACTGATTGGATCTCCTTGCAGTCCAAGGGACTCTCAAGAGTCTTCTCCAACACCACAGTTCAAAAGCATCAATTCTTCGGCACTCAGCTTTCTTTATAGGCCAACTCTCACATCCATACATGACCACTGGAAAAACCATAGCCTTGACTAGGTGGACCTTTGTTGCCTGTCTCAAAGCTTGCAATTCCCTCTTCTCTCCCTCAACTCTTCACACAAATGAAAGCGCACCTGTATCCACATACACACACACATACAGGCATGTGCACACACCACCTGCAGCATTACATCCTAAGTAGGTTCTGAGCTCTTTTCCCTATTCTGCGTTCTCATAGCATCCTGAACTCCCACTTCCCTCATCTAGATCATAACTGTTGATTCAAACTCTTTTTTATTCTAACTTCCAGAAGAGAGGGACAGTGTGTCATATGCTGTTGTATTATATTTGGAACTAATTATATGCTAGCCCCAAGGCCCAGCACTGTGTTTGGCACACGGCAGAAACTAATTTGTTGAGTGATAAATAACTCCTTTGTAATAGTCAGCATTGAAATACATCAGTACATTGCTAGTTAATAAATAAAATGACCTATAAATTTACATCTCCTCTATCAAATGACTGACTTAGAGGAGAAAAAGAAATTTGCAAGTGACAGAGTGGGAGACTGTTCGTAAGCACTCCTTCCTCCAAGGATCCCTGTAGCACCATTTTCTCTAGTTTGCAATGAGAAGAGGTCAGCTGCTTGCCCTCACTTTGTATGGACATGAGCCTAGACCTCACCTGACATCCTCTCTATTCATTCGATATGTAAAATCATCTTTTGGACTCTGTGGGAGAGGGAGAGGGTGGGATGATTTGGGAGAATGGCACTGAAATACATATAATATCATATATGAAATGAGTTGCCAGTCCAGGTTCGATGCACGATACTGGATGCTTGGGGCTGGTGCACTGGG
>NW_011494775.1:2186174-2201005 GCF_000754665.1 Bison bison bison | reverse complement strand
GAGGGATGGTATGGGGGGGGGGGAGGGAGGAGGGTTCAGGATGGGGAACACATGTATACCTGTGGCAGATTCATTTTGATATTTGGCAAAACCAATACAATATTGTAAAGTTTAAAAATAAAATAAAAAAAAATCTCAAAGGAGAAGTGACAGAACAGTGGATAAGAGAAGCTTTTTTTTTTTTAACAGTTAATCAAAGGTAATACTGGCACTTCAATTTTTATTAAAGGAAAAAAAAGCTAAGATAACATGGAATTTGGGTTCCAAAAGATAGATAAAAGATGGAAGAAATGCAGTTCTCCTGTAAACACAGATAATGTTTTAGGACCAGAGAAACCCCGTATCTCAGGGGTGGAATGGATCTGCGAGGTTATCCAGTCCAGTGAAATTATATTTGTTATAACATATAAGTCTTCAGTAGATAAGTTATCACTATGGTTAAGTTTTCAGACAAGGATAAAGCTAAACGTGGGTGTTGGGAGGAAATGTGCCATGTGGTAAGAACAGATGGAATTTGTAAAGAAAACTGGGTAAGATAAACCCTCTTGTCTTTGTCTTAATATTCAAGCCTGCCTCAAGTTTGAATGTATTTCCAGCAGGCAGTGTATCCACGGGCTTTGTGAAAGCCCTGCGAGAGAAATGAGGCAAATGTATAATATCATGATCACTGCTTGAGCTGGAATTCCCTGTGCACCTATCTGTCTCACCGGTCCCTGGGAATCTGTTAATTGTCTGGTTCTGCTGTCCAGGCATTGCCAGCAAGTAGTAGGCAATCAAAAGAAGTTTAATTAATAGTATTAGATGCTTTTTTAATCACATGGAAAGAATGAAGTGGTTCTTTGAAAATGATACATGGCTTCGGAAGATGGGAAAAAAGACAAAATACTTTTTATCTCTGAAATATTCTTTGGGATTTTGTATATGATTTTTTCCCCTTACTTGATAAGATTGAAGACCTAGAGACTCAATAGAAAGTAAGTCTTAGGCTCATGATCGGGCTTCCCTGCTGTCTCAGTGGTAAAGGATATGCCTACCAATGCAGGAGACACAAGAGAAGTGAGTTTGATCCCTGGGTCAGAAAGATCCCCTGGAGAAGGAAATGGCAACCCACTCCAGGATTCTTGCCTGGGAAATTCCATGGAGAGAGGAGCCTGGTGGGCTACAGTCCATGGAATCACAAACAGTCTGACACGACTGAGTGCACACAAGCACACGCAGGCTCATGATTATTTCACTCTTAGAGGATTATTGTCTATCAGTAGGTTCTCTTTGACTGAGGATGGGTAGACCAGAAAGCAAGAGAGCAAAAAAAGAGATTCCAAGCTTTTCTGTTGTGCACAATGCATTTCTCTCAATAAACTTTCTTGAATTTTGTGGCTCTACTTGTAGCCCTATTCTCTGGGAAGTCCCTCCATCCATAGATACCCTGTGGAAAGGACAGGCCTGGACAGGGAGCAGAGGCAGCTAGGTTGGGCAAGAGTCCATGGTGGATTAGGAAGGAAGGAAAAAAATCCAGGTATTCAAACACAGACTCCAAAGCTATGAATAGTGTCCTGCCAGTGGGCAAGTGGGAGATTGCCTTCTGAGGACGAATGTCCTTAAAGGGGTCCTCATTCAGGTGAATGTCTATCCTTACTATCAGTAATCTCTAAGAAATTTTTGTTTGATGACAGTAAGCTACCTTTTGAATAATACTTGCTGGTGTGGGTGTCCGTGTATATGTGCATATGTGTGTGTGTGTGTGTGTACACCCTCTTGCCTCCATCTCCTGCCTGTAAGAGTTCTGCCCATAGTCTAACCAGGCTTCTGTGTATTCTCCACCAGAAAAGAGACACACCCATTACCAGATGGTAACAATTTAAAGTGAAAGAATTGGTCTCTAGAAACAGCTCCCTAAGTATATTTAATATATTTAATAGTGTTATTAATATCCAAAGAGCTTCCCAGGTGGTGCTAGTGGTAAAGAACCCACCTGCCAATGCAAGAGACATAAAGAGATGTGGGTTCAATCCCTGGGTTGGAAAGATCCCCTGGAGGAGGGCATGGCAACCCACTCCAGTATTCTTGCCTGGAGAATCCCTTGGACAGAGAAGCCTGGAGGGCTATAGTCCATAGGGTCAGAAAGAACTGGACATGACTGAAGTGACTTAGCTTACATGCATTAATACAGAAAACTTTAGGGATGTTCCATCTAAAACAAAGTCATGTTGAATACAAGTCCCATTCTCACCTGTCTTTGGCCAACAGGATCATTGACTGCCCTGCAGCATGTTTGTACTGTAAGGGATCTAGACTGGTATGTACAGCCCTCCCCTTTACAGATGAAGAAACTGAGGCCCAAAGAGATCAAGTGACCTACTTACCCAGGGCCACAAAGTGATGCAGGACAAGCTAGACTGGACCCCAGGCGTTGAGGAATGTCAAGCCCCATGTCACTTTACTTTCCTCGAGTCATCTCCTTATCTTGCCAGTGCTTACTCCATCCCTGGCTGCAACAGGTCCCTCTTGGCTGGCTGGATCTAAACCTAGGCATTTTCTTTCTTTTCCAGTGACGTTTTCCCATATGGTTCATTATATAATTGGTCCTCAGCTAGAAAAGAAAATGTATGCTGGTGTCAGGAGGTAAACTCTCTAACAGTTCTACAGTTACCTTTCTGCCCGCTACACTTTTCAGCTGCAGAGCCAAGTAAATCTAGGACAAATGCTCTCATGAATCACTGATGGGACCTGTAAAAAAGGATGTTTCCAGGCCCTCAGAGACCCAGCTTAAGAAATGCAAGTAGTTTCAGAAAAAGAGAAAGGCTGCCACTTTTCAAACCACTACTTTGTCCACCCTCTGAGTCTCTGACCTGCCAGCACAATATTAGCTCAAGCAGACATGATCCCCTCGGCTTCCCCGGGCTTGTCATCTCAAATCCCCAAATGCATTTGAGGAGCAGCACTGTTTGGAGGCAGAAGACTGCAAAAGAACCAGAATAATAAGCCCAGGAGAAGCCAGAGAGTCAAGAGGGAGAGATACTTGGCAATGGCCAGAAGTCCTGGAGCTACTGGGCAAGAAGTTCAAGAGCATCAAGAAATCTCATTTGCCTGCCATGTTCCTGCTCAGGGCACAGCATTTGCTGTTGCCAGTATGGGTAGATGGAACGGGCCAAGAGGAAGGAACTAAAGGCACTGCATGCAGATTTACAAGCTTCATCTTGGGATGAAGGAAGCAAGGCTTCAGAAAGAGAAACTAATCAGCCATGTGGGGAACACAGGACCAGCCTTTAAGCCTGAGCTTTGAGCCTGTGCTGTTCCTTCTAAGGGAAGCAGTTACTTCTAGGGTGGTGGGGAAGGGCGTCCAAAACCTTCCTGCTCTGCCACACGCTGCTTGGTACAAATAGTAACAAACACTTGGCATTTCCCCTAGTGCTATCCTGGGCACTCTTTCCAAGTATTAGGCATTCATTTAACCTTCTCCCAAAGGCTGTTATTATCCCTATTTTCCAAATGAAGAAGTCAGACTCTGCAAAGTGAAAAACCGTCCCCAGTTTGCACATTTGTAATGGAGAAAAGCCATGATTGAAACCAAAGTCTCTGTGACCCCCAGAATCCACAGTCTAAATCATTAGGCTCATTATCTCTGGCAGTGCAGTTGCTATACAAGAGCTTGCTGACCCTCTTGGTAACCATGCTGAGATGCTGCCCAGGTCATTTGAAGGGCCCAGGGTTTCTGATCAGCTTCAAAGGCATTTATAATGCTCTGGGATGCCCTGCTTCCTCCCTCTTTTTCTCTTTCTCTTCTCATCCTTTTTCCCTTTCCTTCTACATCGATTGAAGCTCTCCTTGCCTCAAACAGAATAATATTGAAGCCAATATTTGGTTCCATGTATCAAAAGGTTTTTTATTTGGGGCCAAAGGTCACACCTTTTCTTTTCCTTTTGTAATTTCCAGCTCTTTGCTTATCAGAACTTACTTTCAAGGATCTAACATATACAGTAAAGTATAAGTGATTGATGAGTCTCATAAAGGAGGTGCCAATACCTCCTTATAAAGGAATATCCAAAGGCCAAGAACCACAGAAGAAATATTAAAATGGAGATTGTCACCAAAGGAAGGAATCAGTCACCAGGAAAAACAGAAGGTGTCATCAAGGCCAGGAGGAGGGTGTGGGAAGAAGATGTGGCCAGTAGATTGAGTGTATGAACCTTCTTAGTTGACTTTTGTACCAACTGCTGGCAATGCTCCCCCTTCTCCCAGGGCTACCTCCCTGCAGCCCATCCATTCAGGAAGTGGCCAAGTTGTCTTTTTTCCAACCCACTCTTGCCATCCTTCTTTAGCTAACCCAGAATCCTAATGTAAGTCCTGCCCCCATGCCTCTCAAGGCAGCCCAGTTCTTCCTGTCCTATAGCATGGCTGATTTATCCAGGTCCTAGATAAGAGTTTTCAGGGATACACTCCCTCCCTCCACCTTACTCCCCACAAGAAAGTGCACGCACATGGGGATCACACCTAGAAAAGAACATTCCCAGAGATGTATTCTCAGAATTTGCAACTTCTTACTGCTGGGTGAATGGAGAGGCAAAGGGAACTGCTGTTCCAAGCTAGGGGATTTACAAAAACAGCCATCATCACTGAGGACCAGCTCTTCCCATTCCTGTGTTTCATTAGCTCAGCATCAACTGACTTAACTAGAACAGACAAACGCTCATTAAAATATCATGTTGGATAAGATGTAATTCTCAGAATAATGTTAACATCAAACAAGCAATTGGGAGGCAGCATCACTCTGGCCCTGCAAGGGAGTGGGTATTCTGCAAGGTAAGCACTCTTCTTGCCAATGGGATTGGGATGCTGGGTGGAGGGAAAATGATTATGGATGAAGAGGCTGTTGCTGTGAGAGTAGAATTTCCTCACTGACTAAACCAAGCCCTATTCTCTGAATATTTGGCTTCTCAAAACATAATTCATTGTCAAACCTAAACTCAGTAATTACATCTTCTCCAAATCGACTATTCAGCATTTCCTCTTTACAGATAAACCACCCATCCACTTGTAAGAGAAGCTGCCAAATTAACTTTGAGTTTGCCAGAGTCATCTTCCTCTTAGAGAGGATTAGTGAGGTGTGAGGCATTGTGGGGAGTGTCGCCAAGACAAAGGAATCTTAGAGGTAGCTAGTTTGATGTAGTATGAAGAACACTGCCTGAAGTTAGGTCTCACTTTAAGTACTAGCTGTCACTGTAGTGGATTGAAAGTGTGCCTCTCCCAAACTTATGTCTACCCAGAGCCTCTAAATGTGACCTTACTTGGAACCAGGGTCACACTGGACTAGAGTGGGCCACAGTAATGACTCGTACCCTTATAAGAAGAGGAAAGGCACACAGAGGGAAGAAGGCCATGTGAAGACTGGGACAGAAATTGGAGTGGTGAAGCTATTAATACAAACCAAGGAATGCCACAGACTGCCAGAGCCACCAAAAGGAAGAAACGAGAAGGATTCAGAGTGAATGTGGCCCTGCTAACACCTTGTTTTAGGACTTGCAGTGTCTGGAGCTGTGAGAAAATAAGTTTCTGTTGTTTTAAGCCACCCAGGTTGTGGTAATGTGTTGTGCAGTTTTAGGAAGTGAATACAGCCACTGAAAGGCTGAGCAAACTTGACCTAGTTATTTTCTCTGAGCCTCAGTTTCTTTGTCTAGACCAGAGATTAGATCTATGACTTTGGTTAAGTTTTATAATCAATTTTCTCATCTTAAAATGGGGTACTATAACTTTTTTTGATAAAATTACAGTTAACATGTGTTCAGCATTTACTACATCATGAGCATTAATAGACATCTCACTAAATATTTGTTCAGTTCAGTTGCTCAGTCGTGTCTGACTCTCTGCGACCCCGTGAATCGCAGCACGCCAGGCCTCCCTGTCCATCACCAACTCCTGGAGTTCACTCAAACTTACATCCATCGAGTCAGTGATGCCATCCAGCCATCTCATCCTCTGTCGTCCCCTTTTCCTCCTGCCCCCAATCCTTCCCAGCATCAGAGTCTTTTCCAATGAATCAACTCTTTGCATGAGGTGGCTAAAGTACTGGAGTTTCAGCTTTAGCATCATTCCTTCCAAAGAACATCCAGAGCTGATCTCCTTTAGAATGGACTGGTTGGATCTCCTTGTAGTTACTTCTTCCTAAATTCCACTTTGATCTGAAAAGAAGCTGAGATACTAGCTTAAATTCTTGTCACAAACATGAATCACTTCCACAGAATTTAATGTCAAACTTTCCAAAATCCAGTGTAAAAAAAGGAAAAACAACATTTTAAATAACTCATACAATCACAGAACAATTATTTTTTAAGGGTTTTATTTCTTTTTAAATTTTTTAAATTTATTTTAATTGGAGGCTAATTACTTTACAACATTGTGGTGGTTTTTGCCATACGTTCACATGAATCAGCCATGGGTGTACATGTGTTCCCCATCCTGACCCTCCCTCCCACCTCCCTCCCCATCCCATCCCTCAGGGTCATCCCAGTGCACCAGCCCTGAGCACCCTGTCTCATGCATCGAACCTGGACTGGCGATCTATTTCACATATGACAGTACACATGTTTTAATGCTATTCTCTCAAATCATCCCTCACATTCTCCCATAGAGTCCAAAAGTCTGTTCTTTACATCTATGTCTCTTTTGCTGTCTCACATATAGGGTCATCATTACCATCTTTCTAAATTCCATATATATGTGTTAATATACTGTATTGGTGTTTTTCTTTCTGGCTTACTTCATTCAGTCTAATAGGCTCCAGTTTCATCCACCTCATTAGAACTGATTCAAATGCATTCTTTTTAACAGCTGAGTCATATCCCATTGTGTATATGTACTGCAGCTTTCTTATGCATTTGTCTGCTGATGGACATCTAGGTTGCTTCCATGTCCTGACTGTTGTAAACAGTGCTGTGATGAACACTGGGGTACACATGTCTCTCTTAATTCTGGTTTCCTCAGTGTGTATGCCCAGCAGTGGGATTGCTCAGTCATATGGCAGTTCTATTTCCAGTTTTTTAAGGAATCGCCACACTGTTCTCCATAGTGGCTGTACTAGTTTGCATTCCCACCAACAGTTCCCTGTTGAACTGTTCAACAGGGTTGAACAGAACTAAGAGGGTCCCCTTTTCTCCACACCCTCTCCAGCATTTATTGTTTGTAGACTTTTTGATAAGAGCCATTCTGACCGGCATGAGATGGTACCTTATTGTGTTTTTGATTTGCATTTCTCTGATAATGAGTGATGATGAGCATCTTTTCATGTGTTTGTTAGCCATCTGTATGATTTCTTTGGAGAAATGTCTGTTTTTTGATTGGGTCTTTTATTTTTCTGGAATTGAGCTGCAGGAGTTGCTTGTATATTTTGAGATTAATTCTTTGTCAGTTGCTTCATTTGCTATTATTTTCTCCCATTCTGAAGGCTGTCTTGTCCCCTTGCTTATAGTTTCCTTCGTTGTGCAAAAGTTTTTAAGTTTAATTAGGTCCCATTTGTTTATTTTTACCTTTAATTCCATTACTCTGGGGGGTGGGGCATAGAGGATCCTGCTATGATTTATATCAGAGAGTGTTTTGCCTATGTTTTCCTCTAGAAGTTTTATAGTCTCTGGTCTTCCATTTAGATCTGTAATCCATTTTGAGTTTATTTTTGTGTATGGTGTTAGAAAGTGTTCTAGTTTCATTCTTTTACAAGTGGTTGACCAGTTTTCCCAGCACCACTTGTTAAAGAGATTGTCCTTTCTTCATTGTATATTCTTGCCTCCTTTGTCAAAGATAAGGTGTCCATAGGTGCATGGATTTATCTCTGGGCTTTCTATTTTGTTCCATTGATCTATATTTCTGTCTTTGTGCCAGTATCATACTGTCTTGATGACTGTAGCTTTGTAGTATAGCCCAAAGTCAGGCAGGTTGATTCCTCCAGTTCCATTCTTTTTTCTCAAGATTGCTTTGGCTACTCTAGATTTTTTGTATTTCCACAGAAATTGTAAAATTATTTGTTATAGTTCTCTGAAAAATACCATTGGTAGCTTGATAGGAATTGCATTGAATCTATGGATTGCCTTGTGTAGTGTACTCATTTTCACTATATTGATTCTTCTGAACCATGAACATGGTGTATTTGTCCTCTTTGATTTCTTTCACCAGTGTTCTACAGTTTTCTATATATAGGTCTTTTGTCTCTTATTCTTTTCATTGCAATGTTGAATGGAATTGTTTCCTTAATTTCTCTTCTGTTTTCTCATTGTTAGTGTATAGGAATGCAAGGGATTTCTTTGTGTTGATTTTATATTCTGCAACTTTACTATATTCATTGATTAGCTCTAGTAATTTTCTGGTGGAGTCTTTAGGGTTTCTATGTAGAGGATCATGTCATCTGCAAACAGTGAGAGTTTTACTACTTCTTTTCCAATCTGGATTCCTTTTATTTCTTTTCCTTCTCTGACTGCTGAACCACAGGGCGATTAAAAAAATTTTTTTTTTTATTGGAGTACAGTTGATTTACAATGTTGTGTTAGTTTCAGGTGTACAGCACAGTGGTTCAGTTATCCTTATGCAAATCTCCATTCTTTTTCAGATTCTTTTCCCATGTAGGTTATCAAAGAATATTGAATAGAGTTCTCTGTGCTATTCAGTAGGTCCTTGTTGATCATCTGTTCTCTATATAGTTGTGTGTATATGTTAATCCCAAACTCATTTAACCTTCCCCAACCTTTACCCTTGGAGAAGGAAATGGCAGCCCACTCCAGTGTTCTTTCTGGAGAATCCCAGGGATGGGGGAGCCTGGTGGGCTGTCGTCTATGGGGTCGCACAGAGTCGGACACGACTGAAGTGACTTAGCAGCAACCTTTACCCTTTGGTAACTGTAAGTTTGTTTTTGAAGTCTGTGAGTCTCTTTCTGTTCTGTAAATAAGTTCATTTGTATCATGTTTTTAGATTCCATGTGTAAGTGATAACATATGATATTTCTGTGTCTGACTTAGTATGATAATCTCTAGGTCCATCCATGTTGCTGAAAATAGCATTATTTCATTGTTTTTATAAATGAGTAATATTCTATTGTGTGTGTGTGTATATATATATGCCACATCTTCTTTATCCATTCATCTTTCCATAGACTAGGTTGCTTGCATGTCTTGGCTGTTGTAAACAGTGCGGCAATGAAAACTGGGGTATATGTATCCTTTTAGATTGATTTTCTTTGGATATGTGCCCAGGAGTGGGGTTTATGGATCATATGGTAGCTCTATTTTTAGTTTTTTAAGGAACCTCTGTGCTGTTTTCCATGGGCTTCCCTGGTGGCTCAGTCAGTAAAGAATTCACCTGCCATGCAGCAGACATGGCTTTGATCCCTGGGTTGGGAAGATCCCTTGGAGAAAGGAATGGCTAACCCATTCCAGGATTCTTGCTTGGAGAATTCCATGGACAGGAGAGAGTCCATGGGGTTGCAAAGAGCTGGACACAACTGAGCAAATAACACTTTTACTACTATTTTCATACTGTTCTCCATAGTGGCTGTGCCAACTTACACTGTAGGAAGGTCCTCCTTTCTCCACACGCTCTCTAGCATTTATTGTTTGTAGACTTTTTGATGATGGCCATTCCTTGTGTGGAGTGATATCTTGTTGTAGTTTTGATTTGCATTTCTCTAAAAATTAGTGATGTTGAGCAACTTTCATGTGCTTTTTGGCCATCTGTGTATCAGATGATCACAATTTTATCCTGGCAATCTTAGGAGAGATACTGGTGGGCCAAACTATATACTCCTGTGGACCAGAGTTTTCCTGTAAATGTTTCCAGACTTGATTTAGTCTTGTGTGTTACTAAATTTCTTCTGTGTGTAGGACTCACAGTAGCAGAAATAAAGAAAGACCCAACTTCCGTAAAGAACTTCTAGGCCAGTAGTAGGATAGTGATTGGAGGGAAGTTAGATAAGCCTACCAGAAACTGATGTGAGGAGCCATAGGATCCTGTCCTTATTCTTTGAGGGTTGACCAGATAGATAAATCAGTAACATTCTGAAACCACACAGACCATCTTTTAACTTGCAGCCAGGGAACACATTTCTTACTAAGCAGTGGTAATATCATTTTACCTTCTGTTCCCAGCCTAGTGCCCACACAGGGCAGTTTAGAGGATAAAAGACTTCATTTTCCTAAAAAACCTACTCTAAGAATTTCTACTTCCAAGAAAATTAAGTCTAGAGATTGAAGCAAAAGATGTGTGCTGAGTCCTGGGAATATACAAGTGAGAAAAACCAACAGACCCTTGCTCTAATGGAGGTTTTATTCCAACAAGGGAGACAGATGTCAACTAATAATTCTCATTAGGGAGGTCAGGGAGGTTGTCCTGAAGTGATGTCTGAGCGGAGACCTGAGTTTATCCAGGTGAATGGGGAGAAAACAGCATCCCAGGCAGAAGGGGCAGGACATGAAAAGGCCCTGAGGTGAGCAGGGCTTGACTAGTAGAAAGGATGGAGTAGAGCCTAATGCTGGTGCTCTTGGGAGGGCAAGGCAAAGTATAGTGGCAAGAGGGCACTGCTGAGTGACACACAGAAAGACCATGCAGGGCCTTGTCAGCCATGATAGCTTTCATCCTTATCCTTAGAGGAGTGTGAAGGTATTTGTGAGTTGAGAAATGTGCAGCACAGTGTGGTTCATGGATCAGCTGCATGGATGTCACTGGGGAGCCTATTAGAAACACAGAACTCAGGCCCAATTCACACCTGCTACTGAAACAGAATCTCTTCCCCATGTGGTTGGCATGAATATTAAAGTTTGAGAAACACTGGATTAGAACATTTTCAGGTAGTATAGGAACTGCACAGTATGGACCTTTGTCATTTAGTATGCATGCATGCATGTGTGTGTGTATGTGTGAATTAAAAGAGGGACCATAATAAATCCCATCATAGACACCTGTTGAATGGTAGGACATGTCCTGTTATTCTGTGAGCACTCTGTTTGAGAGTATTTCCTCCTGTGTTAGACCTCCTCTGTGACTTGGGACAGGGCTGAGTATGTTTACTATGCTCCTCAATCACTGCATGGCCCAAGGAAGCCTCTCTCTGTGGTGGCACATTAATCAGGTACTTTGGTGGCCAGTTCCTGCCCCTGGCAGCCATCTCTAATTGATCAGGCTCCTGAGTTTAGACATGGCTTGAGACTCTCTCCATATAGTTTACCAGGGCATACCAATTGATCTGAATCACAAGGTTAGATCAATTTCCCACCCTCCGTTTCTTTGGGCAAGGCATGAAAACAAATTTCAGCAACAATCAACATTTCTGAAGCATCATCTGTATCTTCCCAGGATCCGTTAGGCTTGCAAGTCTAATTGCTGAAAGTACATTTCCAGGAGGGTAGCAGAATCACAGACCCTTGGAGCTTAGCCACAAGGGACAGGGAGGGTTACACAGCAGGCCTCCCAGCCAGAAGAGCAGGAAGAGACAGTAGCTTAGGGAGCCTGCTTCTAACAAAGGCACTGACAGTTCAGGAAGGAATGGCAGAGACTTCTTCAAGAAAATGTTTGTCTTTTTGAACTATCAGAGCTGCCTCTGGGTCTGCAAAGAAGGATGACTGGAAGTTGTTCAGAAAGACAACTTAGCAGCTAGGCAGCCTCAGCTCCCACAAGCTTAGACAGAGATGGATAATCTGTCAAACACCACAAAAATTCATCCTGTGTCTTGGAACCAACTAAGGTTTCCAGCAGCATAAGTATCCAGCTTCATTTTCCCCTCAAATTATTTATAAAAGAAGAAACTAATCTTTCTGTCTCCCCAACACATGCTTAGAGGTGAATGATAAAACTGGATATGCCACCAACTGTCCCAAATCCAATACTTGGTCAGTTGTTTCAAGACAAGCATTTTCCTGCACACTCAGATACATGGCTGTGATCAAATGAGATTAATTATGTGTCTGAATGCATCAACTTTATTATTCTGGAGTTTTGTGGGCTTGACCTAGGTCAGCATTTAGTTGGTATCCACTTGGTAGCTTCAGAAAGACTGCTGGACACTCTATTTGAGTCTCCTTTGAGTCCTAGTGGAAAGAGGAACAAACAAAAGATTCAGGACACAGCTCCAAAGGGCAACAATATTGCTATCTTTAAGTGATATTTTATTTATCCCTATGACATCAGCAGAGGCAAATGTATGGTTGACTAATAAACAGTTAAAACTACCAGCCAAAGAGAAGGATGTGGGTAGGTAAGGAAGAACCAGAAAAACATAGGTATTAACAACAATGCAGTGGCTCAGATGGTAAAGAATCCACCTGCAATGCAGGAGACCCAGGTTCGATCCCTGGGTTGGAAAGACCCTCAGGAGAAGGGAATGGCAACCCACTCCAGTATTCTTGCCTGGAGAACTCCATGGACAGAGGATCCTGGTGGGCCATAGTCCATGGGGTCGCAAAGAGTCAGATACAACTGAGTGACTAACACTTTCAATTTTCGCATAACACTGCAGTACAGTGGGACATAAGAATAACAGTATCATGGCATTGTTGACCAAGGCTGCAGACTTAGAGGAAGAGGGGGAGATGTAAGCTGAATGCTAGGAGTTGGAAAGGAAAAAAAAGTCGAGCCATTGAGCAGGTCATTCAGTGGCTTCCTTGAGCGTGTGCAGAGGTTCTAAGTTGACCCTGTATACCATACACCTAGAATAGTCTTCCCAAGAAGACAGTAAAGGATGCTTCAGATTGGCAGATCTTGAAGGAATGATCAAACAGGTAAAGACATCTTTTCAAACACCAGTTATTTCTCTGCGGTGTTCAGAAAGGTTTACTCGGAAACACAAAATGCAAGCAACTAATTTCAGTTTTTGTATCTGAGTACTATAATTTCTATATTCCCCTGGGAGTTATTCCATTATGTTTTCTTTTATTACTGTGTTCAGTTCTATGCATGGCATGAAAAGCTAACTTTGAGCCACCAGATTCCATAATGCTGATTCAATATTATTTTATACTTTAGCTAACTCTTCCAGGGAAAGTAATATCGAGATGTATTTCTGTTTGAGAGAGCTGTGATTGTGCTCATGTGCCCAAAGCTGAGCCAAAGACATGGGTCCAAGTGTGTTCATGGTGCATCCCTGGCACGAGTGTAAGGCTCTCTATACAATGAGAAAAGTGTCCATTTATTCATTATTTATTAAAATAGCTTCCAATCTACTCTTTACAGCTTTATTGACACATAATTGACATATAACATTGTCTACGTTTAAGGTACTCCAAAACTGTGTTGATTTGCTACACTTATACATTTCAAAATCATTATTACAGTAGGGTTAGTTAAAACCTACATCCCCTCACATAATTGCCACTTCTGTTTTGGATGAAGTGAGAGAGAAACCGGTATCTTTGGCATGTCCTGCATAACTGAGGAGGCTGGGTACTCTCTCACATTCTTTTACTTTGCCTTAAGGAGAAGTCATACTCTGAGAAAATCTCTCTTGGCTCCAAGCTGTAATGCCTTTGGGGAGGGATAATGCATAAAAAGTTTCCAATATGTCCAAATTCCTCTTTTTTTTTTTTTTTCTCCTTCTGTTGCTCTATTGGTATGTTAGGACTTCTCTGTTGGAACCTTGACTTCCGCAAATGCTTTCTTGTCTGTGGGTGATTGACTAAGCCAGTGTGTTGCAGGGTCTCCTGGACCAAACCTGAAAGGGGCTAGGACTGATTCATGAACCACTGTAGGGTCCACTATTGGGGCCAGAGGCCTGTATGCCTAACACCTATTGTATGGGTGGGTGAGACTGCTCTCCGTTTCCTTAGCATATGGTGCCAGATCCCCAAATTCTCACAATGGCACTTTCGTTTGAGGATGGATGACAAATGGTTGGAGATGGACATGACAGGGGATGTCTTATTCAGTCGTGTTGCTGATGTAAGCTGTCAGTTCATTTAGAAAGTTGGCCAAAGCAGTTGTTGATTTCAAACCAGAGAACATCTGGATGAGGTATGTAATTTAAAAGAATTGTTTGAGATTCATCAGTGCAGTGGTATTAATGAGAAGTGGGAGAATGTATAAAGGAGCCTTATTATTATTTAACTCACTGCTTGAAATGGAGATCTAAAACCAGAGTGACATAGTATATATTTTATGTGATAGATAAAAGCAAATACAGTCCAAGAAATAATATTGTGCTCAATTCTGAATGGACTACAGTAGAAAAAATGCATTTAGATCTGGGCTTCTCTTCCTAACAAACATGAATATTCATGGAAAAGTGCCCAGTTCAGTTCAGTCGCTCAGTCATGTCTGACTCTGTGACCCCATGAATCGCAGCACGCCAGGCCTCCCTGTCCATCACCAACACCCAGAGTTCACTCAGACTCACATCCATCGAGTCAGTGATGCCATCCAGCCATCTCATCCTCTGTCGTCCCCTTTTCCTCCTGCCCCCAATCCCTCCCAGCATCAGAGTCTTTTCCAATGAGTCAAGTCTTCACATGAGGTGGCCAAAGTACTGGAGTTTCAGCTTTAGCATCATTCCTTCCAAAGAAATCCCAGGGCTATCTCCTTCAGAATGGACTGGTTGGATCTCCTTGCAGTCCAAGGGACTCTCAAGAGTCTTCTCCAACACCACAGTTCAAAAGAAGCAATTCTTCGGCGCTCAGCTTTCTTCACAGTCCAACTCTCACATCCATACATGACCACAGGAAAAACCATAGCCTTGACTAGATGGACCTTTGTTGGCAAAGTAATGTCTCTGCTTTTGAATATGCTATCTAGATTGGTCATAACTTTCCTTCCAAGGAGTAAGCGTCTTTTAATTTCATGGCTGCAGTTACCATCTGCAGTGATTTTGGAGC
>NW_011494775.1:2181851-2186074 GCF_000754665.1 Bison bison bison | reverse complement strand
AAGAATAAAGTCTGACACTGTTTCCACTGTTTCCCCATCTATTTCCCATGAAGTGATGGGACCAGATGCCATGATCTTCATTTTCTGAATGTTGAGCTTTAAGCCAACTTTTCACTCTCCACTTTCATTTTCATCAAGAGGCTTTTTAGTTCCTCTTCACTTTCTGCCATAAGGGTGGTGTCATCTGCATATCTGAGGTTATGGATATTTCTTCCGGCAATCTTGATTCCAGCTTGTGCTTCTTCCAGTCCAGCGTTTATCATGATGTACTTGCATAGAAGTTAAATAAGCAGGGTGATAGTATACAGCCTTGACGTACTCCTTTTCCTATTCGGAACCAGTCTGTTGGTCCATGTCCAGTTCTAACTGTTGCTTCCTGACCTGCATATAGGTTTCTGAAGATGCAGGTCAGGTGGTCTGGTATTCCCATCTCTTCTAGAATTTTCCACAGTTTATTGTGATCCACACAGTCAAAGGCTTTGGCAAAGTCAATAAAGCAGAAATAGATGTTTTTCTGGAACTCTCTTGCTTTTTCGATGATCCAGCAGATGTTGGCAATTTGATCTCTGGTTCCTCTGCCTTTTCTAAAGCCAGCTTGAACATCTGGAAGTTCACAGTTCATGTATTGCTGAAGCCTGGCTTGGAGAATTTTGAGCATTACTTTACTAGTGTGTGAGATGAGTGCAATTGTGCAATAGTTTGAGCATTCTTTGGTATTGCCTTTGTTTGGAATTGAAATGAAAACTGACCTTTTCCAGTCCTGTGACCACTGCTGAGTTTTTCAAATTTGCTGGCATATTGAGTGCAGCACTTTCACAGCATCATCTTTCAGGATTTGAAAGAGCTCAACTGGAATTCCATCACCTCCACTAGCTTTGTTTGTAGTGATGCATTCTAAGGCCCACTTGACTTCACATTCCAGGATGTCTGGCTCTTGGTGAGTGGTCACATTGTGGCCATCTTGGTCGTGAAGATCTTTTTTGTACAGTTCTTCTGTGTATTGTTGCCACCTCTTAATATCTTCTGCTTCTGTTAGGTCCATACCGTTTCTGTCCTTTATCAAGCCCATCTTTGCATGAAATGTTCCCTTGGTATCTCTGATTTTCTTGAAGAGATCTCTAGTCTTTCCCATTCTGTTGTTTTCTTCTATTTCTTTGCATTGATCGTTGAGGAAGGCTTTCTTATCTCTTCTTGCTATTCTTTTGGTGAGATAAGGTACTGATAAATTCTTTTTCATTGGAGAGTGGGTCTTTGTTATAGAAAATGCTCAGAGTGCATTTCAAAGTGTTTACTTTTACCGTCTTTTTGCCTGAACTATGAGGTGATTTTTTTTGGAGGGGGGGCCCTCCATCATGAAAATCTGATGGGGACCTGAAGTTAAACCCACAAAAGTTTAACCCACCCAAGAATGCAGCCCCCTGGGGTTTCTTACTCTCAAGTTATCCACATTCCACCTTCAGCAATTCATCAAAATTGCCATTTAAACATTTCTACCAGTGTATGACCCCAAGGGCTTCCACACTAGGTAAGCAGAATCCCCTGGATTCCTGAAGAATTCTCTGGCCGTGATTCTCTGTGTTTTGGGGTGGTGACTTGTCCTGCAACCTCAATTATCTGTTAAGTTCTGATCTTATCAGATACATTGATAAGATCAGATAAGATCAGAACTTACCTAATCAGAGAAGATCAGAACTTATCTGAAATGTTGTTGATTTTCAGTTTGTTCAGCTTTTTTTGGTCATTGTTATAAGTATTGGAGTGATGATTCCCAGGGTTTTTACATGATGTAAGTGAAACCAAAAAACTTTGGGAGAATGAGGCAAGAAAATGAATTACAAGAGAGATGCAGATTTATGATTTTCATTTTTAGTCTCAAAAAGGATTTTCAGCTGTGTTCTATTTTTCCTTTCATCAAATAAGGAGTCTGTGAACATACAGCATAAGATGTTGATGTTCAGCTATAGAGATGGTGAGACAGGCATTCACCTAATTTGAGGTAACTAAAACTCAGAGAAGGCAGATTTTTCAGGTTTTCCTCTTGTGTGGAATGGAGGGAGGGCATGAGTTGATCATGATATATATGTCTGGATGCTCCAGCAGATGACTGGAAAACATACTGTTCTCATTTGTTAGTATTTTCATTTTTTTTTTCTTTTATTATGACAGAAATTTATTAACTCATTGCTTAATCATCCACCATATACAGGCTGATCCTTTTTTGTCTGAACTATCTGAGAGTTAATTGCAGACTTCTTGAAGCTTCTATATTTGTTGTTGTTCAGTCACTCAGTCATGTCCAACTCTTTCTGACCCCATGGACTGCAGCACGCCAAACTTCCCTGTCCTTCACCATCTCCCCGAGTTTGCTCAAATTCATATATATTGAGTCAGTGATGCCATCCAACCATCTCATCCTCTGTCACCCCTTCTCTTCCTGCCTTCTATCTTTCCCAGCATCAGGGTCTTTTCAGATGTCAGTTCTTCACATCAGGTGGCTAAAGTATTGGAACTTCAGCTTCAGCATCAGTCCTTTCAATGAATATTCAGGGTTGATTTCCCTTAGGATTGACTGGTTTGCTCTCCTTGCTGTTCAGGGATTCTCAAGAGTCTTCTCCAGCACCACAGATCAAAGGTATCAGTTCTTCGGCCCTCAGCCTTTTTATTGTCCAGTTCTCACGTCTGTACATGACTACTGAAAAAACCATAGCTTTGACTATATGGACGTTTGTAGGCAAAGTAATGTCTCCTTTTAATACTCCTTTTAGGTTTGTCATTGCTTTTCCTCCAAGAAGCAAGTGTCTTAATTTCATGGCTGCAGTCACCCTCCACAGTGATTTTGGACCCCAAGAACATAAAGTATGTCACTGTTTCCATTGTTTTCCCATCTATTTGCCATGAAGTGATGGGACTGTCATCAAAGATCATGTCATCAAAGATGACATGATCTTTGTTTTTTGAATGTTGAGTTTTAAGCCAGGTTTTTCACACTACTGTTTCACCTTCATCAAGAGGCTTTTTAGTTCCTCTTCACTTTCTGCCATAAAGGTGGTGTCATCTGCATATCTGAGGTTATTGATATTTCTCCCGGCAGTGCTGATTCCAGCTTGTGATTCATCCAGTCCAGCGTTTTGCATGATGTGTTCTGCATATAAGTTAAATAAGCAGAGTGACAATATACAGATTTGACATACTTTTTTCCCAATTTTAAATGAATCAGTTATTGCATTCCCACCAACAATGCAAGAGTGTTCCCTTTTCTCCATACCGTCTCCAGCATTTATTGTTTGTAGGCTTTTTGATGATGGCCATTCTGACCGGTGTGAGGTGATATCTCATTGCAGTTTTGATTTTCATTTCTCTAATAATGAGCAGTGTTAAGAATCTTTTCATGTGTTTGTTAGCCATCTGTATGTCTTTCTATTTAGGTCTTTTCCCCACTTTTTGATTCGGTTGTTTGTTCTTCTGGCATTGTGTTGTATGAGCTGCTTGTTTATTTTGGAAAATAATCCTTTGTCAGTTGTTTCATTTGCTATTATTTTCTCCCATTCTGAGGGCTGTCTTTTCACCTTGCTTATAGTTTCCTTTGCTGTGCAAAAGCTTTTAAGTTTAATCAGGTCCCATTTGCTTTTGTTTTTATTTCCATTACTCTGGGAGGTGGGTCGTAGAGGATCTTGCTTTGATTTATCCCATTGAGTGTTCTGCCTATGTTTTCCTCTAAGAGTTTTATAGTTTCTGGTCTTACATGTAGGTCTTTAATCCATTTTATCTTTGTGTATAGTGTTAGGAAGTATTCTAATTTCATTCTTTTACATGGGGCTGTCCAGTTTTCCCAGCCCCATTTATCGAAGAGGCTGTCTTAGCCCCATTGTATATTCTTGCCTCCTTTCTCAAAATTAATGTACCCATAGGTGCATGGGTTTATTTCTGGGCTTTCTATCTTGTTCCATTGGTCTATATTTCTGTTTTTGTGCAAGTATCATACTGTCTTGATAACTGTAGCTTTGTAGTATAACCTGAAGTCAGGAAGGTTGATTCCTCCAGCTTCATTCTTCTTTCTCAAGACTGCTTTGGCTATTTGGGGTCTTTTGTGTTTCCATATGAATTGTGAAATTTTTTGTTCTAGTTCTGTGAAAA
Source organism: Bison bison bison (assembly GCF_000754665.1). Taxonomy (NCBI): domain Eukaryota; kingdom Metazoa; phylum Chordata; class Mammalia; order Artiodactyla; family Bovidae; genus Bison; species Bison bison. Next base: position 2,181,940 of record NW_011494775.1, on the reverse strand, counting down.
ATGTCATTGGTAATTTGATAGGGATCACATTGAATCTGTAGATTGCATTTGGTAGTATAGTCATTTTCACAATATTGATTCTTCCTACC
>NW_011494775.1:2159734-2181751 GCF_000754665.1 Bison bison bison | reverse complement strand
ATGTTGTCTTTGATTTCTTTCATCAGTGTCTTATAATTTTCTGTGTACAGTTCTTTTGTCTCCTTAGGTAAGTTTATTGCTAGATAGTTAATTATTTTTGTTGAAATGGTGAATAGGATTGATTCCTTAATTTTGCTTTCTGACTTTTCATTGTTAGTATATAGAAATGCAAGTGATTTCTGTGTATTGATTTTGTATCCTGCAACTTTGCTAAATCCACTGATTAGCTCTAGTGATTTTCTGATACTCTCTTTAGGGTTTTCTGTGTACAGTATGTCATCTGCAAACAGTGAGAGCTTTACTTCTTTTTTGATCTGGAGTCCTTTTATTTCTTTTTCTTCTCTGATTGCTGTATCTAGGACTTCCAGAACTATGTTGAATAATAGTGGTGAAAGTGGACACCCTTGTGTTGTTCCTGATCTTAGGGGGAATGCTTTCAGTTTTTCACCATTGAGAATAATGTTTGCTGTAGGCTTATCATATATGGCCTTTACTATATTGAGGTAGGTTCCTTCTATTCCCACTTTTTGAAGAGTTTTAATCATAAATGGGTGATGAATTTTGTCAAAGGCTTTTTCTGCATCTATTGAGATAATATGGTTGTGATCTTTAAATTTGTTAATATGGTGTATCACATTGACTTACATATATTGAAGAATCCTTGCATTCCTGGAATCAGTTCAGTTCAGTCTCTCAGTCATGTCTGACTCTCTGTGACCCCATGGACTGCGGCACCCCAGGCCTCCCTGTTTATCACCAACTCCCGGAGTTTTCTCAGACTCATATCCATTGAGTCAGTGATGCCATCCAACCGTCTCAGCCTCTGTCGTCCCCTTCTCCTCCCGCCTTCAATCTTTCCCAGAATAATGGTCTTTTCAAATGAGTCAGTTCTTCGCATCAGGTGGCCAAAGTATTAAGCCCAACTTGATCATGGTGTGTGAGCTTTTTGATGTGTTCCTGAATTCTGTTTGCTAAAATTTTGTTGAGGATTTTTGCATCTATGTTCATCAGTGATATTGGCCTGCAGTTTTCTTTTTTTGTGTTATCTTTGTCTGATTTTGGTATCAGGGTGATGGTAGCCTTGTAGAATGAGTTTGGAAGTGTTCCTTCCTCTGGAATTTTTTGAAAGAGTTTTAGAAGGATAGGCATTAGCTCTTCTCTAAATGTTTGATAGAATTCTCCTGCGAAGCCATCTGGTTCTGGGCTTTTGTTTTTTGGGAGATTTTTGATCACAGCTTCAGTTTCAGTGCTTGTAATTGGGTTGCTCATAATTTCCATTTCTTCCAGGTTCAGTCTTAAAGATTGATCTTTTCTAAGAATCTGTCCATTTCTTCCAGGTGATCTTTGCTTTCTTAAAGCTGACTTTCAAGCCAGCTTTTTCACTCTCCTCTTTTACCCTCATCCAGAGACTCTAATTCCTCTTCACTTTCTGCCTTTAGAGTGATATCATCTGCATATCTGAGGTTGTTGATATTTCTCCTGGCAATCTTAATTCTGGCTTGTGCCCAGCACAAGCACAAATGATATATTTACTCATTTGTTCAAATCTACAAAACATAAAAATAAATAGTCTCAGAGGGATGGTACAGGGAGGGAGAGGGTTCAGGATGGGGAACGCGTGTATACCTGTGGCAGATTCATGTTGATATATGGCAAAACCAATACAATATTGTAAAGTTAAAAATAAAATATTTAAAAAAAATAAAAATTAAAAAAAGTCTCAGTTGTTAAATACCACTACCAACAACAAACCTCCTAAATAAAATCAAGATTTCTTTGCTGTTCTTTTTGTCTGTAGAATAAACCTCAGTGAAGGTGTTGGAGTAATGTGTTCAAATTTTACTTGAACAAATATCATTTATCTTTTGAATAATTTGATATTTATTTGATATAGAGAAAGGATAACTTAACTTTTTATATTAAATTTTATCCTTCTTCCCATCCTGGTTAATATATTTTGATTGTTTGAACATGTAAACATAGAATCTAAGAAAAGCTATATAAAAATATATATTCAAAGATGTCCCAATTCTTCTCTCACTCTGGCACCCTATTCCCACACATTCTCTCTGGGTTAATTAGGGAACTAATTTCATTAGTTTTTGGTTTGTTTATCCTTCTAGTATTTCTTTTTGCAAAAATAGCAGACTCACATTTTCTTATACTAATTTTTTTTTAACTAAGGGATAAAATACTATATATAATCTTATGCACATAGCTTCTTTCCACTTAAAGATATGTATTCTGAAGATCACTCCATATTAGTTCATAAATAGCCTCCTTGTTTATTTTTGCGATGCATAGTACATCATTATGTGAGTGTATAATAGTTTATTAAACCAAAAGTCCAAAAATGAGCATTTAATTCATTTCCAAGTGTTTTGGTATAATAGATAATGCCTCACTGAATATTCTTGCTCACATGCCGTTTGTTTCTTTTTTTATATTGTTGTTGTTATTCAGTCGCTCAGTCGTGTCTGACTCTTTGCAACCCCATGAACTGTAGCATGCCAGGCTTTGCTGTCCTTCACCATTTCCCAGAGCTTGCTCAAACTCATGTCCATTGAGTTGGTGATGCCATCCAACCATCTCATCCTCTGTTGTCCCCTTCTCTTCCTGCCTTCAATCTTTCCCAGCATCAGGGTCTTTTCCAGTGAGTCAGTCCTTCACATCAGGTACCTAAAGTATGGGAGATTCAGCTTCATCATCAGTCCTTCCAATGAATTATTCAGGGTTGATTTCCTTTGGGATTGACTGGCTTGATCTCCTTGCTGTTCAAGAGACTCTCAAGAGTCTCTTCCAACATCACAGTTTGAAAGCATTTGTTCTTCAGCACTCAGCCTTCTTTATGGTTCAACTCTCACATCCATACATGGCTACTGGAAAAACCATAACTTTGACTGTATGGACCTTTGTCAGCAAAGTAATGTCTTATATGCCGTCTATGTTTGTCATAGCTTTCCTTCCAAGTGTCTTTTAATTTCATGGCTGCAGTCACCATCTGCAGTGATTTTGGAGCCCCCCAAAATATATTATTGGGTATAGATATTTTTTATATTATTGGGTATACATCTTTAGGGTAAGTTCCTAGAGGCTGGGTTTTTCAGGTTTTATTTTTTTCATTTGGCATGAACAATTAGACTATATTGAAAGCAGATTTTATTATGTTTTTTGTATTGTGGAGGTACGGGGAAGAATATAAGAATATTTTGGTTATGTAAAATTAGGAAAACTGAGGCAATGAGGAACCAACCTCTTAAGTGTAATAATAAAAGTTTAACTTAGCTATTGCAGATCTTCATCAGGAGGCAGGCCTAAAATTGGAAGTAATGAGGAAACTAGATTTATTCTCACTCTGGACCTCAAAATAAACAAAAAGCTGGGGACCAACATGGCTGCGATGCTCTCAACTCTGTGAATGCTATGTTTATGGAATAGAAATTGAATAGAATGCCCCAGGAATTATGGCATGTTACAGCCTGGGCACTTGGACTGTCAGTTCAGTTCAGTTGAGTCCCCCAGTCATGTCCAACTCTTGGCGACCTCATGGACTGCTGCATGCCAGGCCTCCCTGTCCATCACCAATTCCCGGAGTTTACTCAAACTCATGTCCATCGAGTTGGTGATGCCATCCATCACTCTCCTCTTTGACTTTTATCATGAGGCTCTTTAGTTCTTCTTTGCTTTCTGCCATAAGGGTGGTGTCATCTGCATATCTGAGGCTATTGATATTTCTCCCAGCAATTGTGATTCTAGCTTATGTGTCATCCAGCCCAGTGTTTCTCATGACGTACTTTGCATATAAATCAAATAAGCAGGGCAACAATATACAGCCTTGACGTACTCCTTTCCTTATTTGGAACCAGTCTGTTGTTCCGTGTCTAGTTCTAACTGCTGCTTCCTGACCTGCATAGAGATTTTTCAAGAGGCAGGTCAGGTAGTCTGTATTTCCATCTCTTGAAGAATTTTCCAGTTTGTTGTGATCTACACAGTCAAAGGCTTTGACATAGTCAATCAAACAGAAGTAGATGATTTTCTGGAGCTCTCTTGCTTTTTTGATGATCCAACAGATGTTAGCAATTTGATCTCTGGTGGTTCTGCCTTTTCTAAAACCAGCTTGAACATCTGGAAGTTCACAGTTCACGTACTGTTGGAGCCTGGCTTGGAGAATTTTGAGCATTATTTTACTAGCATGTGAGATGAGTGCAATTGTGCAGTAGTTTGACCATTCTTTGGCATTGCCTTTCTTTGAGATTGGAATGAAAACTGACCTTTTCCAGTCCTGTGGCCACTGCTGAGCTTTCCAAATTTGCTGGCATATTGAGTGCAGCACTTTCACGGCATCATCTTTTAGGATTTGAAATAGCTCAACTGGAATTCCATCACCTCCACTAGCTTTGTTTGTAGTGATGCTTCCTAGGGCCCACTTGACTTCGCTTTCCAGGATGTCTGGCTCTAGGTGAGTGATCACACCATTGTGATTATCTGGGTCGTGAAGATCTTTTTTGTATAGTTCTACTGTGTATTGTTGCCACCTCTTCTTGATATCTTCTGCTTCTGTTAGGTCCATACCACTTCTGTCCTTTATTGTGCCAATCTTTGCATGAAATATTCCCTTGGTATCTCTAATTTTCTTGAGAGATCTCCATTCTATTGTTTTCCTCTATTTCTTTGCACTGAAAACTGAAGAAGGCTTTCTTATCTCTCCTTGCTATTCTTTGGAACTTTTCATTCAGATGCTTATATCTTTCCTTTTCTCCTTTGCCTTTTGCTTCTCTTCTTTGTAAGGCCTCCTCAGTCAACCATTTTGCCTTTTGGCATTTCTTCTTCTTGGGGATGGTCTTGATCCCTGCCTCCTGTACAGTGTCAGGAACCTCCGAACATAGTTTTTCAGACACTCTGTCTATCAGATCTAATCCCTTGAATCTATTTGTCACTTCCACTCTATAATCATAAGGGATTTGATTTAGGTCATACCTGAATGGTCTAGTGGTTTTCCCTACTTTATTCAATTTAAGTCTGAATTTGGCAAGAAGGAGTTCATGATATGAGCTACAGTCAACTCCTAGTCTTGTTTTTGCTGACTGTATAGAGCTTCTCCATCTTTGGCTGCAAAAACTATAATCAATCTGATTTCAGTGTTGACCATCTGGTGATGTCCATGTGTAGTCTTCTCTTGTGTTGTTGGAAGAGGGTGTTTGCTATGACCGTTGCATTCTCTTGGCAAAGCTCTATTAGCCTTTGCTCTGCTTCATTCTATCCAAGGCCAAATTTGCCTGTTACTCCAGGTATCTCTTGACTTCCTACTTTTGCATCCAGTCCCTATAATGAAAAGAACATCTTTTGGGGGTGTTAGTTCTAGAAGGTCTTATAGGTCTTCATAGAACCTTTCAAGTTCAGCTTCTTCAGCATTACTGGTTGGGTCATAGACTTGGATTACTGTGATATTGAACTTGGACTGTGGGACAGAGGTATTCAGATGATTGAAGAGCCTCACTAAGGACTGGAGAAATAGGAGCATCTGGATGGCATCAACAATAGAAATCTATTTTAGAGTGATTGTATGGATTCCACTCCATTCAACCCACATTATTTGGCACACACTGTACACAAGGTTCTGAAGGATTCTTGGAAAGCAAGCTCTCAATGTGTTACTGACTATTTGCCCTAGACTGTACTATTCACTGGGCTTCCCCGGTGGCTCAGTGGTAAAGAATTCACCTACAAGGCAGGCATCACAGGAGATGCAGTTTCAATTGCTGGGTTGGGAAGATCCCAGGGAATGGCAACCCACTCGAGTATTCTTGGTCGGAGAATCCCATGGACAGAGGAGACTGGAGGGCTACAGTCTATAGAGTTGCAAAAATCAGGCACAACTGAAGTGACTTCGCTCGCACACATGTAGTATTCATTATTTAAGTTCATGTTAACAGGTTTGTAGAGAGGTTGTATCGGTATCCCCCTTTCATAGGTGAGGAATCTGAAATTCTAAGTGGTCCATATATGTTAGATCAACCTATTTCTGAATTCTGTACAGCTTCTTACCAGCTTTGTGATCTTCAGTAAATAAGATAATCTGAGACTCAGTCTTCTCATCTATAAAAAGGGAAGAATAACAGGAAAATTGGCAACATAATCTAGAGAAGCCTGGTGCCATCAGCATCTGTATCACCTGGCAACCTTTTGGAAATGCCTGTTCCTGGATTCCATCTCAGATCCAGAATCTCAGAGAGTGGGTTTAGCAGTCTGCCAGAAGAGCTTCAAGAAACTGCGAAGCTCTGTGTTGACCTCCGAGGGAGGAAGACATCAGTATTGGGGAAGTGATGGAGGGAAGAAGTTGATGACCTGCTGGGTGAGAATTGAAAGGGACACATCATTTCAGCTGGAAACATTCAAAACATCATTATTTCGAAATTGCTGAGCAAATTCAACGACTGGTATTGCTGTGCTAATGTGTTAATAATAATTCTGCAGTTAGAAACAAGACCAGGCTGTTAGCATTCAAGGCCACTTAAATTTTAAAGAGTCATTTTATGGAAAGTTTTAATTAGCTCTGGATTGTAACTAACATTCTCTTTAAAACTGTGGTGGGCATTTGATTAGGTCTGCTTTCCAGTGGATGGAAATTAGAGCTGGATTTTACTCATTCCTCTGCCTTTGGGCCAAAGCAATTCATCTTCTCTGCCTCAGCTTGAGCTCCATGTAGCCAGGCATTGTGCCCATCAGAGGATTCAGACCTGCGTGTCCCCTTGTTCTCTGTGCAAAGGAGAAGTGTACTAAAGCCACTCAAGGGTGAAGTTTGTTCCGACCTTCATCTACAGCCCCTGCCTGTTTCCTCTCTCAATTTATATTCTTTCTCCTAAAGTCTACTTGCCCTGCCTGATTTTTAGGACAGTCTTTTGGGTACAAATGCACATTCCAGCTTCATGCTATGCCTTCACCTGCCTTCAAAAACCCTGCTGAGATGTGTGAGCCCAGCTCTGTTCACTCTCTTTTGCAGCATGGTGAGGTGGGACCAACATGAACAGGGACTGGCTTGTGGACTTATGTTTGTAAACTGACTTTGACACATATATATACTTGAGGTTTTTTCATCTCTCACGCTCAGTTTCCTCATCAGTAAAATGGAGATAAAATATCTTTGCTGTGAGGATTAGAGATGATCCAGAGGTTGGCATATTGTAAATATTAAAGGAGCGATTGTTACTATCATCATCCCATCACTGCCAGTCATTCTGCCATTTAGTTGTGTTCTGCCTGTGTCCTTTTCAAATTACTTTTTGGAATCTTCCCTTCAAACCCTGAGGGCAAGGACATGGCTTACTTCTTTGAAGTCCCTTTTACTGCTCCCCTACCCTAATCTCTCCTATGGTAATCACATGTTTGCATTGATTGGGAGCCTCACAGCAAATGAGCACCCTTGTTACAGGTGAAAATGGGGTTATTGCAAGTAGCTGGGTTCATGATCAAGTATAAACTGGCAAGCCAGTCCCTGTTCATGTTGGTCCCACCTCACCATGCTGCAAAAAGGGTAAACAGAGCTGGGCTCACACATCTCAGCAGGGTTTTTGAAGGCAGGTGAAGGCATAGCATGAAGTTGAAATGTGCATCTGTACCCAGAAGACTGTCCTAAAAATCAGGCAGGGCAAGTAGGCTTTAGGAGAAAGAATATAAATTGAGAGAGGAAACAGGCAGGGGCTGTAGATGAAGGTCGGAATAAACTCAAACAGAGAGAAAAATAATCAAGTTTAAGATCTGGAACTTTAAGACCTCGCTGACTAGCAGTACAGGAAGCTCAGCTCTGAGGGCAGATTGGTGCAGTTCTGGAACCTGCCTGATATTTGAGGGTCTGGGACACTCACAGAAAGTCCAGAGATTGAGAGGGGTGGAGTGAATCTCACCCACATCTATGACTGGGCAGCAGGGAGCAGAGTCAAGCAGGGGGAATCAACCAGCAGGAAATGGTGTGTCTGCAGACTGTGGTCCCAAAGGGGATCTCAGGGCTTTGCCTGGCAGAATAGAAGGGGGAAAACCAGAAAGGAACTGGAGAGTATGCAATGGCCATCCTTCAGTTTCTTCCAGATGGTGAACCACTTCATACCTTACAACTATCTTTCTATCTCTTTCTGGCCACATGCCTGTTTCAAATGTGGCTATGAGTTCCTTGCGACCCAGAGCTCTGATTTCTTATATTCTAAAGTTTGGGTCCCTGTCCTGTGCCTCACCACAGTAGAGAAGCTAAGCCAAAATATGCAGAAGATGTGGTCTTTGGAGTTAACCAGACACAATTTGAATTCAGGCTGTAGCATCTACCAACCTCGTTGTGTTGACAAAGTCTCCTTATGTCTTGGCCTCAGTTTCTTATCCAAAAAGCGGACAAAATAAGGCTTATCTCCCAGCTGTGAGGTTTCTTTACTAAGGCACAGTTAGTGTATTGCCTGCTCAATTAATGGTAGTTATTTGGTTCTCAGTCCCACCGGTGGCTCTGATTAAATCTTGGCCTAGAAGATTCAGTGAATTGTGCAGGAGATGACAAACTAACTCCAAGTGTCTAAGGCTCTTCTTTTTTTTTTTTTTTTCCCCCAGCTAATTTAGTCCAGCCATCTTCAGCTAATTCAATCATTTCTCATTCACCAGTGGATAAATTGTCCTCATCATAGGCTTAACCATGCAGCTAATATGGTTTGGAGAGAGATTGATTAACAAAGCCATAATTGAAGCTCAATAAGTGAGATAAATCCAAATGTCTGTAAGATCAACCAGAGTCCAGAGCTGACCATTGGCAATATTCAGTTACCCAATTCATTTAACAGTATTTCAGCAAATACTTATTGTGTGTCTATTTCATGCATGTCAAGCTTAGGACTATCTCCTTTGTCAAAGTTGGATATTAAGGGAATACCAACTCAGCCATGCTGGAAAAGACCTTGATGCTGGGAAAGTCTGAGGGAAGGAGGAAGGGGACAACAAAGGATGAGATGGTTGGATGGCATCACCAATTCAAAGGACATGAGTTTGAGCAAACTTTGGGAAATAGTGAAGGACAGGGAAACCTGGCATGCTAGTTCATTGAGTCACAAAGAGTCAGATGTGACTTAGTGAACAACAGCTCAGCCATGGTCAGTCTGAGTAGACTATAATTAGGAAAAATGACCACTGTGGAGGTCAGAGGTACAGCAGAAAGTTTAAGGCAAGTCAGAAAATGGAGACCAGCTGAAAAAGGGACCAGAAGGTGGGCTCAAGAGGCCATAAAGAGTCAGCCCAAAGGTCCAGAGGTAGTTCTCTTCCACCAGAGGTGAGGAACAGAGCAGAAATTGGAGACACAGGGATCTGAGAGTGATCAGGCTGAGACCAATGTCTCTGCATGTGGTGGGTAGGTGAAGGCTGGGATTAGAAGGTGAAAGGGTTGAACCCAGAGACTTCTCGTATATTCTGATGGGAGAAATATGTGTTGGTGCGTGCTGGAATAAGTCCATGTGACTTACAGGGACGAAACAAACCACAGATTTGTTAGACTCAATGTAAAATGCTACATTCTCAAGTCAAATATGAGCTGTTGGCTTTATAGTTGTAAGCCTATTTGTCCTTCCCACTAAGAGTAGGGAACTGCACAGATAAGCAAGTATGTGTCTGTTTTCTTGGACTTTAATTGTGGTCTCAGCACTAAGTCCATGTCATTTAAATTTACCACACATCATATCTTCTGAGCTGTGCCATCTCACACACTTGCTCAGCTTGCTGAGGTCAGATTCCCAGGCATTGGGAGTATGACTTTTCCAGTAGGCACAATAGCACTGTGTAGGCTAGTAGAAGTCTTTACTCAGTGTCCACTTAATTGTCTGATTCATATTGGGCTTATCGCCCTTTTCTTAATAAAAATGTTTGCCAGTCTTCATCCTTACCCTGGCACCTCTGTACCCTCTGCCGGCTATGGCTGAAAACAGAGATGGAGTGAGAGACTCTGTATCTTCCCTGGATGCTTTTAGACAGATCCTTTATCGCCTCTCTCCATTTCCATGAAAACAGCTCAGATAAGGACTATTTGAATTTCCATTCATTTTCTTCCCTCTTCTGTAATAGGTTGATGTTCTCATGTTTCAGCCTTTGAGTGAATTTGCTCCAAATGTTAGCTAACAGAGCCTATATCACCCACCTAGGATCTTTATTTCTTGGGTTCTTTGTCCTTCCTCAGAAGGATGTGTGTCGTGTAAAGAAAATAGTGGATTGTGTGATACCAAATTTCTCTCTATTTGCAGTTCTGGAAACTAAGGTTCCAGAAAACATAACAGTTTAGGGAAGTGTCAACAAATATTCCATGGGCAAATACCCAATTGAATGCAGAATTCCGGAGAAGAGCAAGGAGAGATAAGAAAGCCTTAATTAAGTGAACAATGCAAAGAAATAGAGGAAAACAATAGAATGGGAAAGACTAGAAGTCTCTTCAAGAAAAAGGGAATATTTCATGCAAAGATGGGCACAATAAAGGACAGAAAAAACAAAAATCTAACAGGAGCAGAAGAGATTAAGAAGAGGTAAGAAGAGTTGGCAAGATACACAGAACAACTATACAAGAAAGGTCTTAATGACCCAGCTAAACATGATGGTGTAGTCAGTTCACCTACAGCCATACATCCTAGAGTGTGAAATCAAGTGGGCCTTTCATTACTATGAACAAAGTTAGTGGAGGTAATGGAATTCCAGCTGAGCTATTTCAAATCCTAAAAGATGATGCTGTTAAAGTGTTGCAGTCAGTATGCCAGCAAATTTGGAAAACTCACCAGTGGCCACAGGACTAGAAAGGACCATTTTCATTCCAATTCCAAAGAAGAGCAATGCCAAAGAATGTTCTAACTACTGTACAATTGTGTTCATTTCACATGTTGGTAAGGTGGCAAGGTAATGCTCAAAATTCTTCAAGCTAGGCTTCAACAGTACATGAACCAAGAAGTTGCAGATGTACAAGCTGGATTTAGAAAAGACAGAAGAACTAGAGATCAAATTGCCAACATCCATTGGATCATAGAAAAGCAATGGCAGTCCAAAAATACATTGATTCATTGATTATGTTAAAACCTTTGTGTGGATCATAGCAAACTGTGGAAAATTATTAAAGAGATGAGAATATCATACCAACTTACCTGTTTCCTGAGGAACCTGTATGCAGGTCCAGAAGCAACTGTTAGAACTGACATGGGACAATGGACTCATTCAAAACTGGGAAAGGTGTAAGTACATCGAGGCTGCATATTGTCACTCTTCTTGTTTACTTATATGTAGAGCACAGCATGCAAAATGCCAGACTGGATGATTCACAAGCTGGAAACAGGATTGCTGGGAGAAATATCAATAACCTCAGATATGCAGATGATACCATTCTAATGGCATAAGGAGGAACTAAAGAGCCTCTTGATGAAAGTCAAAGAGGAGAGTGGTAAAGCTGGCTTACAACTCAAGATTCAAAAAACCAAGATGATGGCATCTGGTCCCATCACTTCTTGGCAAATAGATGGGGAAAATGTGGAAATAGTGACCGATTTTATTTTCTTAGGCTCCAAAATCACTGTGTACGGTGACTGTAGACATGAAATCTTGCTGTTTGCTCCTTGGAAGAAAAGCTATGACAAATCTAGACAGTGTACTAAAAGGCAGAGACATCACATTTTTTTTTTTTTTGGTCTAGTGTTTTTCCCTAATTTATTCAATATAAGCCTGAATTTTGCAATAAAGAGCTCTTGATCTGAGCCACAGTCAGATTTAGGTCTCGTTTTTGCTGACTGTATAGAGCTTCTCTATCTTCAGCTGAGAAGAATGCAGTCAGCCTGATTTCTGTGTTGGCCATCTGGTGATGTCTATGTATAGAGTCATCTCTTGTGTTGTTGGAAGAGGGTGTTTACTATGACCAGTGTGTTCTCTTGGTAAAACTCTGCTAGCCTTTGTCCTGCTTTGTTTTGTACTCCAAAGCCAATCTTGCCTATTACACCAAGTATCTCTTGACTTCCTACATTTGCATTCCAATCCTCTGCGATGAAAAGGACATCTTTTTTTTTTTTTTTGGTGTTAGTTCTAGCAGGTCTTGCCAGTCTTCATAGAACCATTCAACTTCATCTCCTTTGGCATTAATAGGTGGGGCATAGACTTGGATTACTGTGGTGTTGAATGGTTTGCCTTGGAAATGAACTGAGATAATTCTGTCATTTTTGAGATTGCCCCCAAGTATTGCATTTTGGACTCTCTTGTTAACTATGAGGGCTACTCCATTTAATCTAAGGGATTCTTGCCTACAATAGTAGGTATAAGGGGCATCTGAATTAAATTCTCCCATTCCTATCCATTTTAGTTCACTAATTCCTAAAATGTTGATATTCACTCCTGCCATCTCCCTCTTCACCATGTCCAATTTACCTTGATTCATGGACCTAGCATTCCAGATTCCTATGCAATATTGTTCTTTACAGCATCAGACTTTATTTTCACCACCAGACACATCCACAGCTGAGCATCATTTCTACTTTGGTCCAGCCTCTTCATTCCTTCTGAAGTTATTTCTCCAGCATATTGGACACCTACCGTCCTGGGGGAAATTGCTGTCATCTTTATCTAGCTCTAACTATGAAGGTTACACAGCTTAGAAGAAGCTTCTCTACAGGAACATTGTGTGCTCCCATCAGATGTGTGATACCAGCCATGGTACCAGTGTCACCTATCTAATATTTTGAAGTGAGAATGTACTTTCTCTTCCAAGTCATCTGTCATGGAGAGCTTGAGGGGTAGAAAAACAGCAGAATGCTTTCCTTGTGGTTCTAACCAGTGGGTGGGCATATGAACTCCTTTGGTGTGCACCTTAACCCCTTTGCTTTGAGTTGGAGGACCTTTCCTTGCACAGAGAACATGTTGACTCTCTTATTAGTTAATTATTTAAGTTGGCCCCATGACCCTTCCCTCTCAAGGTCTGAAAGCCACTCCTACATTCTTGTTTCTCGGCTCATGTACTTCTAAAGTTTTTAGAATGTATTTTTAGAACAAGTATGCTTATAAGTAGGTTTTTGACATTTTCAAATATTAGAATTGGAGCATATTTTTTTCTGTATCAAATGCACAATGGCAGAATGTACCCTTAATTTCAAGGAGACTCATTGAAAACTTCCATCTTGATGCATAATTACCACGAGTCAAAGTGGTCATGATTAGTCAGTCAAGCCTCACAATTAAAATCCTCTGTTTGATGAACTTTTGAAATAAAATGCCATTATCATCTAAAACCTCAATAATCTATGATAATGAGGCTCTCGATTAATTCTTTTGTTCTTCACAAAAAGATTAATAATGTTCATATTTTTTTAAAGTATCAACATCTGCAAGAGGCAAACCATATAAACCATATGTAACTAATCTCTTCCAAAGGGAGCAAGAAACAGATTTCGGCATATGTTTTATGGACAGCTAGTATTGCCCTACAATAATTGTTCATGCTAATTATCTTTCTTGAATTGATTACGTTTGCAATAAATTATTATCTTTATGATTATTGTTAGTTTCAGGAAAATGTTCAAGAAATAAATGGTGGTTAGTATAAATGACCTTGCACTAAGCTAGTATTTCAGATAAATGCCACATTAAGTGGATAATTGCTATGATCTGATTTTTACCCTTCACAGCTACTTCTGGTCTAGCTGCTGCTTTAGAAATCCTGAGCACCCAGGTGGAATTCTACAAGTATTAAGAATACATTTGAACAGCTTAGATAAGTCATTAAGTTTATGTGGAATATTGTCCTGGACATTATCATGACTTTAACTTAGGTGGCCACTAGTGACTATAGTGATGACCTTTATTTGTTCCAAGGTAATGATCCATCATGAAAGCCAAGGACAGATTATATCTTCATTTACCTATAGGGCCCATGGCTAAAAATACAATGTGTGTGTTTGTGCTCAGTCGTGTCTTACTCTTTACAACCCCATGGACTGTAGCCCACCAGGTTCCTCTGTCTTTGGTATTTTCCAGGCAAGAATACTGGAGTGGGTTGCCATGTCCTTTTCCAGGGGATCTTCCTGACCCAGGGATTGAATACACCTCTGTTGTATTATAGGCAGATTCTTTACCACTGAGCCATGAGGGAAGCCAAAAATGTAATAGACTAGGGCCTTCCTGATGGCTCAGATGGTAAAGAATCCACCTGCAATGCGGGAGACCAGGATTTGATCCCTGGGTTGGGAAGATCCCCTGGAGGAGGGCATGGCAACCCACTCCAGTATTCTTGCCTGGAGAATCCCTCATGGGCAGAGGAGCCTGGTGGGCTACAGTCCATGGGATCGCAAAGAGTCAGACAGGACTGAGCAACTAAGCACACACAGGGCAATGTTTGGTCATCTCCCTATATAAACTCTCCCAATGTTCATAGTCTTTATGATCAATAAGATCTTCTTTTATAGTAATCGAAATTTATTTTTCATCATGTTTCATCCTTGGTTGCAAAAACAACTAGGAACTAGGTGCTCAAACTCTTATCAATCATTGATAGGCCACTGAAAAAGAGTAACTACTTATAGAGGAACATGATCCACATGAATGCATCTCAGTCATCTCAATCACGTCTGACTCTTTGTAGCCCCATGGACTGTAGCCCACCAGGCTTCTCTGTCAATGGGGTTATTGTGGTAAGAATACTGGAATTGGCTGCCGTTTCCTCCTCCAGAGGATCTTCCCAAGCCAGGGATTGAACCCTTGGCTCCTGTGACTCCTGCATTGGCAGGCAAATTCTTTACCACTGAGCCTCCTGGGAAGCCCCATGATCCACATAGCTAACAACACATATTGATTCCTTACAGCATGCAGACCCTTGCATGCTTTTGTTACAGAAACAATTCATGAAGTAATCAAGTACAAATTGGGTATAAGCTAAATATCTGGATTTACTTTCAGCAAAATTAGCCAACGATCCTAATATTTCTTGGTATTACTTGGTATTAATTATATATAGCATAATATATAATATATATATATCAGACTTTCCAGGTGGCACTATTGATAAAGAACCTGCTTGCCAATGCAGGAGAAAGGAGAGACTCGGGTTCGATCCCTGGGTCAGGAAGATCCCCTGCGGAAGGGTTTGGTAACACACTCCAGTATTGTTTCCTGAAGAATCCAGTGGACAGAGTGGAGCCCATCCATGGGGTCATAAAGAGTCAGACATGACTTAAGCAACTTAACACACACACACATAATATATGTTACTTGGTAATATTCTTAGTATTATATCCGTAATATACCACTGCTGCTGCTGCTGCTGCTGCTGCTGCTGCTAAGTCGCTTCAGTCCTGTCGGACTCTGTGCGACCCCATAGACGGCAGCCCAACAGGCTCCCCCATCCCTGGGATTTTCCAGGCAAAAAAACTGGAGTGGGTTGCCATTTCCTTCTCCAATGCATGAAAGTGAAAAGTGAAAGTGAAATCGCTTAGTCGTGTCCAGCTCTTAGTGACCCCATGGACTGCAGCCTACCAGGCTTCTCTGCCCATGGGATTTTCCAGGCAAGAGTACTGGCACAGCAGTTTCCAACAAATCAGTCAGCCATTCTTTTGCTGGTTCCTGCAGAGCACAGTTGTGAATAAGACATCCATTTCACCTGAGCAGTCTTCTGAGGGATATGAAGCAGATAATAGCAAAAAAAAAAAAAAAAGTCAGTACATTACAGGGTTATTGTGTGGTTAGACTATGGGAGGTCCGTGGAACTGGAGGATCATAGAGAGATGCACCTAGCCTAGCAGGAGTGACAGAAGATGTGTGGTAGAAATGACATCACAGTCAAGTTCTGAGTGGTGAACAGGATTCAAGAGAACTCAAGTGAGCTGGGTGAGGACTGGGAAGGCACATAGAGAGTGGGTTCTGGGTTCTTGACAATGAGAGCATGTACATAAGTTCCAAAGGCCAGCAAGAGTATGGCATGCTTTGAGAACAATACTGGATGTTAGTTCAGTGTGGCTGGACCATCAGGTGCAGATAGTAGCTGAGCCTGTAGAGCTGGAAGTTTGGCTTTTGCACTGAAGGTAAGGAGAGCCATTACAGTGTTGGGAGGGGAGGGATGTGCTCAGACATGAATGTTAGAAAACGTATTGAGATAGCAGTGTGAACTGCCATGGGGGGAGTTGCTGGAAATATAACCTAGGACGAAGAATGGCCCACTCCAGACACTCTTGCCTTTCCATGTTCCCTGCAAGTAAAAGCCCATCCGGGAACCAAGCTAACAGTTGAACAGGATTTTCAATTATTCTGGAGCAATGCTATAATCTACTTCCTATGAGAAGAATGCTGTTTGCCATGGCTGAAATGCTCAATTGGTAGTTCTCTGGGAGAAACTACTCAATTTGCAAAAATTTAAATACCCACAGAGTAAAAACAAAAGCAGCTAATAAGAAATATGTCACTGAAATTGAACAGAAGCTAGAAAAGTCCAATTTCTTGTTTTATTTTATCTTTTCAAAAGCTTGGTTCCACAGCCATTTACCCATGTTATCATTCATCCTTTGTATCATTAGCACTTGGGAAAATGCCTGAAACTGTCACCATGAGACAGGTAACATGTAGAAACTAGAAATGCAGTTTAGGGAAATTAGAAAATAAAACTCTTAAGGAGAGAGTTGAACGTTTCATTAAACATAAAGATGATGCTAAAAAAAAAAATCCTTCCTGACTTCAAGACTTGCTGGCTACTGAAATGTCATCGCCAATTAGGTCTCTTTTGCATGCTCTGTGGTGCAAAACCAATTATTCTGACAGTGTCTTCAGAACACAGAGATCACTGATTTGGGCAGGCAAAGCAAGGGCCAGTTTTGAACCAGACATATATTAAAGCAGGTACCCGTTTTATAAAAGAAAGGCATTGCTAATCATTCATTCATGCCAGTACAGATCATACACAATGCAGGGGGCCCAATGGAGGCAGGCAGTTCCAGAACTGGATATGGGCCATGCATGTAGAAAGCTTAGTTATAGTTGATTAAAAGTGTTACGTTGTGGCCTTAAATGGCAGAAACAAAGTGGAAAGCAGTCAGTGTCAATAGAAAGTGTGCTTTCATTAAAAGTAGGTGAGAAATATGGCATGGGGCAGGAGTAGTGACTAGAAGTAAGAGGAAAAACATAGTTAATACTTTCCTGAACCAGACCCTGTATTTAGTGTGTATATGTCTTATCTTGGGGCTTTGCTGGTAGCTCAGACAGTAAAGAATCTGCCTGCAATGCAGGAAATCTGGGTTTGATCACTGAGTCGGGAAGATCCCCTGGAGAAGGAAATGGCAACCCACTCCAGTATTCATGCCTGGAAAATCCCATGGACAGAAGAGCCTGGTGGGCTACAGTCCATGGGGTCGCAAAGAGTCAGACAGGACTGAAGTGACTAGCACAACAAAACGACAACAATATCCCACCTTAGAAATGGATATCACATGATAGGGATGCAATTACTTATCTTTTAATATGAGGGAAGTAAGACTTAGAGTCAATGGTTTACTGGCCCTGGGACTTTGGTTTCTGTTAGCACTGGGGATCACCCTGGACTTCATGGTACATCATTTTATTTCTACTTTACTCTGAAACTAGAGGTCTCAGGGTAAAGACGAGATACAATTTTGGTTTCAGAATTTTGTAAATTTCATTAGGTCAAGGAACCATGAGAATTCCTTGTATATTCTTCAAAGAGTAAGACAGAGGGCAAGAAGCATGGAGCTAACTCCAAGAAGCATGGAGTTATAGGGTCTCTTCTGGTATTGTACCAGCATGGGCAGTTCAAATAATGAGACTCTCAATATGCCAAGGAAGGCTTCTTAGAAGAGGTGAAGGCCATAGCTGGACTTTTGAAAGTAGGACCTGGACAAAAGAATACAAGGGAATCCTTGGAGAGGAAGAGAGCTGAGGAAATAAAACCAATCCTGGGCCTGCTGGAAGGGCAACATGGATTCCAGTTCAGATAACTGAGAAACGACTTCACTGTACCAGTGTCTGACTTGAGGTGAGGAAACCAGGAAATAACACCATGAAGGTTGTACACTAGAGATCTGCGCTTTGGGAGTTGGGAAGACACATGATTTTTGGTTAAGTTTTTTTTTTTTTTTTTTAATGTGGACTACTTTTAAAGTTTTTATTGAATTTGTTACAATAGTTTCTGTGTTATGTTTTGATTTTGTGGCCATGAAGCATGTGGAATCTTAGCTCCCCAACCAGGGATTGAACCCACATCCCATTCATTGGAAGGCAAAGTCTTAACTATTAGATTGCCATAGAAGCCCCAAGAGACAGGATTTTGAGAGGCGGTTGATGGTAGACAAGGAAAGGCTGAGCTGCTCCCTTGGTCTTCACTTGCCCCTCTCCAGTTTTGGATCTGTACAGCAGACATTTTCCTAATTTTGATAAATGTGGTTTTAAACCTTCCTTTCGTCCCACTTGACTTCCAAGTAGACTGTATTTCTGTGCCCCTCTTACAGCCAACACTTGAGAGAAGGATGAGTTAGAAGGAAGAATGTTGGGGATATTAGAGTATACCTCTGATTCTCTGGCTGGCATTGCCTCCTTCTACATTCTAGATTTATTTACCTGGTTTATAGTTTTCCTCCCTCCCTGTTTGAACATACCAATCACTAAATTCAGGTTTGAAGAGTTCCTTTTGTCTGAACATGGCATGCTCCAGTGAGGGTTAGGGCAGTGGAATAGAGGGCCAGTTGTTGAAGAAAGGGCATAGGATTTCGAGACCTTGAATACAGGCTGGACACTGAACTCAATCATAGCTGAGAAAGAGGAACATGTTTGTTTTTATGAGAACTGGGGTATGTCCTGCACAGATCAGAGAAGCATGGGCTGAAAGGGAGAGGGAAGAGTTGCATTTTCCAAATAATTCTCTGCTCCTTCACCTGAAGTTTGGCTCTATGATACATGACTTGGATGTCATAGGCAGATGACCAAAAACTGTACTGAATTCTGCAGAGCTCAGCTTTGTCTATATTGGTGGTAACTCCATTGAGTTACTCTTTGAGTTCACAGGTGGAGTGACCACTTTGACCACTGACATAATTTAGAGAAATAGAGTAAGTTCAACAGGAGTATATGTATAGCCTCAAATGTGCTTTTTTAAAGACTTTGGGGCAGCAGGCAATTTCTTTAGTACTTCAGTTCTGGGATGGTGACGAGACTAATCTGACTTTGGTAGATTTCTGTTGGGCAGATGGGAATCCATGCTTTTCTCCTCTTACTATCTTTTGATGTCTTAGATGTCTTATTAGTCAATAAAGTTCCTTTTTTTCAGACACTCTTGGTGTTTCTAACAGCTTTCTTCCAGCCTCGCTGTCATTCAGTCAACCATGGCCAGTTTTAGCCTCCCACCCAAGTCATCTGACTCCATTTGTGACAAGAGAAGCTATCATCTGGGCAAATCTTCAAGAATTATCTCAGTTGATTGGTACCAACACATAGCAAGCATGCCAAACATCCAGAATATGCCTTAGCGGGTAGGGCCAAAATGAAAAAATAAAATTTCATCTTAAACTTTTAGGTGAATTCATTCTTTCCTTATTCAAAAGTTACAAAATATTTACTTATACTGAATACATCTTACAAAATAACTTCAGGGGCACAATTCTGTTCCTAAAGAGCCCATCATCTTTACAAAGTGATGTCTGCATTGTCGTTGCTGTTGTTTAGTTGCTCAGTCGTGTCCGAGTCTTTGTGACTCCATGAACTGTAACCCACCAGGCTCCTCTGTCCATTGGATTTCCTATGGACAAGAATACTGGAGTGAGTTGCCATTCCCTTCTCCAGGGGACCTTCCCAACCCAGGGATTGAACCCAAGTCTCTTGTGTCTCCTATATTGGCAGACAGATTCTTTACCACTGTGCCACCTGGGTATATTTAATGTATTAGGAAAAAATCAACACTATTAACAAAAGTGGCCATGTAAGCATTGCTATTTTACCTGTTATCCTATTCGTCCAGTAGGACAAAGCTGGAGATATAGAGATGATTAGGGAAAAAGAGAAAAGAATGATAAAATATGTTTAAGGATTTGCTAGAAATTGCCAACTAGGATGTGGGAAAGATTAATTAATATTGTTTTGTCTAATGTAATCACTCCTTACCATTTTGAACTAAGAAAGCAAATATAGTGTAAATGAATAAAGCATAATCAAATCTATTTCTTTGAAATGTACTTTACACCAGGTTAGTACAGATTCTTGAACCATCTCTTTGTTGAAAAGAATCCACGTATTCAGTAATTGCTTTGGTACAATTGGATAGCTATGAAAATGTTTTAAGTTAATTTTCTTCCTCATATTGTACATTAAAATAATTTCCAGATGAGCTAAAAGTACTTAAAACATAACAAATGTATTATAAACCAGGGATAGAGCTGGTCTTTCCAAATGTGGCTCCAAAGAATGGACCTCTAAGGAAAAGGAAGGGCTTCCCTGGTGGCTCACATGGTAAAGAATCCACCTGCAATGCAGGAGACCCAGGTTTGATCCTGAAGAAGGGAATGGCAACCCACTCTTGTATTTTTGCCTAGGAAATCTCATGGACAGAAGAGCCTGGCAGGCTACAGTCCATGGGCACCCAAACTAATGGAACACAGCTGAGCAACTAACACTTTCACTTTCACTTTCAAGAGGTAGGGAGGGAGGAGACAGAACTGACTACATTAAGTTATTAGCAACCCACTCCAGTACTCTTGCCTGGAGAATCCCATGGAGGGAGGAGCCTGGTGGGCTACAGTCCATGAGGTCACAAAGAGTCAGACACGACTGAGCGACTTCACTCACTCACTCCAAAGCGTCTCCATACAAAAGGCAGTATAAATAAAACTACAGGGGAAATTATAAAAACTTGAAAAATACTTGCAACATATGACAAAGTTTGAGGAAAAAAATTCTTAAAAGAAATTTGAATAGCCAATAAGTGTATACAAAGTGGAGCTTCCAAGGTGGCTCAGCAGTAAAGAATCTGCCTGCCAATACAGGAGATGCAGGAGATGTGGGTTCAACCCCTTGGTTGGAAAGATCCCCTGGAAGAGGAAATGGTAACCCACTCCAGTACTCTTGCCTGGAGAATCCCATGGACAGAGGAGCCTGGCGGACTACAGTCACAGGATCGCAGAGTCAGACATGACTTAGCAACTGAGCATTTAGGCACATATACAAAATAGTCAGCCCCCGTAGTGCTATGATAATGTCAAGACACAGCAAAACAGACAAGATTTTAAAAGTAACAATGCTAAGGGAAATAGTTTCTCACAGTCATTAATGCCAGGAAACAATCTTCCTAGGTCACAGGTTGGTTAGCACATTTCAAATTTGGGTCCATCTTTTGACCCAGAAATTTTACACTGAAGAATTTATCCTATAGAATAATTTAAAAATTATATTATTATTATGCCTACTGTACATTTGCTATGTTCAAGGCCCTCTGCCAAGCAATTTACCTGCTTTATCCCATTTAATTTTCCCTACCATGTTATGAGAAGGGGCTGTTATGTCCTATTCTCTGTTTGAGGTAAGAAAAGGTCACCTGACTAGTAGGTAAGTAGAAATAAAATATTTCTTCCTATTAAGTATTGTTTTAATTATGAAAATGACTAAAACAGCTTAAAATTCTAATACAGGGATTTGTTAAATTATGTCACAGTTATTCAATGAAATTCAACCACCTCGACTTTAAAAAAAAAATGGGGTAGAATATTTTTTAACATACACAGATGTCTCTGATGTGTTAAGTGTGAGAAATATGTTACCAAAGAATGTACACAAAATGATCTCAGTTTTGTTTAAAAAATAGTATCGGTATTTTCCTATGTATATACAGACATCTTTATAAGTCTTAAAAAATATATGTTAGTCATTTCAGTTCAGTTCAGTTCAGTCGCTCAGTCGTGTCCGACTCTTTACGACCCCATGAATCACAGCACGCCAGGCCTCCCTGTCCATCACCAACTCCCAGAGTTCACCCAGACTCATGTCCATCGAGTCAGTGATGCCATCCAG
>NW_011494775.1:2148975-2159634 GCF_000754665.1 Bison bison bison | reverse complement strand
GTCAGTGATGCCATCCAGCCATCTCATCCTCTGTCGTCCCCTTCTCCTCCTGCCCCCAATCCCTCCCAGCATCACAGTCTTTTCCAATGAGTCAACTCTTCGCATGAGGTGGCCAAAGTACTGGAGTTTCAGCTTTAGCATCATTCCTTCCAAAGAAATCCCTTCAGAATGGACTGATTGGATCTCCTTGCAATCCAAGGGACTCTCAAGAGTCTTCTCCAACACTACAGTTCAAAAGCATCAATTCTTCGGCGCTCAGCCTTCTTCACAGTCCAATTCTCACATCCATACATGATCACAGGAAAAACCATAGCCTTGACTAGACAGACCTTTGTTGGCAAAGTAATGTCTCTGCTTTTGAATATGCTATCTAGGTTGGTCATAACTTTCCTTCCAAGGAGTAAGCATCTTTTAATTTCATGGCTGCAGTCACCATCTGCAGTGATTTTGGAGCCCCCCAAAATAAAGTCTGACACTGTTTCCACTGTTTCCCCATCTATTTCCCATGAAGTGATGGGACCAGATGCCATGATCTTCGTTTTCTGAATGTTGAGCTTTAAGCCAACTTTTTCACTCTCCACTTTCACTTTCATCTAGAGGCTTTGTAGTTTCTCTTCACTTTGTGCCATAAGGGTGGTGTCATCTGCATAATCTGAGGTTATTGATATTTCTCCCGGCAATCTTGATTCCAGCTTGTGTTTCTTCCAGTCCAGCGTTTCTCATGATGTACTCTGTATATAAGTTAAATAAGCAGGGTGATAGTATACAGCCTTGACGAACTCCTTTTCCTATTTGGAACCAGTCTGTTGTTCCATGTCCAGTTCTAACTGTTGCTTCTGACCTGCATACAAATTTCTCAAGAGGCAGGTCAGGTGGTCTAGTATTCCCATCTCTTTCAGAATTTTCCACAGTTTATTGTGATCCACACAGTCAAAGGCTTAGGTGTGTCCAACTCTTTGTGATCTCATGGACTGTATCCTGCCAGGCTCCTCTGTCTGTGGGATTTTCCAGGCAAGAATACTGGAGTGGGTAGTCATTCCCTTCTCCAGGGGATCTTTCGGACCCAGGGATTGAACTGGGGTGTGTTGCATTGCAGGCAGATTTTGACCATCTGAGCCATGAGGGAAGCCCTATTAAAATGTATATATCAAACTATTAATAGAATTTATGTCTGGATGATGGTATTGGGCCTGGCATTTTCTTATTTTTGCTGCTTGCTTCTTATTTTTTCTACATTAAACACATTTTTGCTTGCTTATTTTAAAAGTTTGCTCTCTACCCTGAAGTCTTTAAGCAACAGAGCAAAGTCAGTTAATAGTTGTTCACTTCTCTCTCAAGTGGAAAATAGAAGATCCAGTGGCAATGTGCTCAGTGGACGATAAAACAAAGCAGGCTGAAGAGAAATAGGTTTCAGCTGGACTCTCAAAAGATTTTCTTGACAAGTAGTGAGTAAACATTGAATTACTCAGCAGAGGTAGATGTAGAGCTACATGGCCTTATAAAGAACAAGAAGACTCTCTAAATCTCAGTTACCAAAGTCCCCAACCTAAAACAGAGATTCTGACCTGGGGCTCAACAGGTCCCTGGATAGAATCAGGGATACCTATGAACTTGGACAGAAGGAAGCTGCATCTTTATCTTCTTAAGTGTCCAGCTACACATTAGAATTTCCTTCCATTGAAAATACAGGCAACAAACCACTGTTAGTGGCTCCTGTGACTTTGTCACCAGTAGAAAGCCCATGTATTTTCATGTCATATTACAGATGTTTATATTGTTACATTTATTATTTGAAATTATCATAGATAATGCTTCATAGATTGCTCCTTAGTCTTATTTAATACAATTATAAAGAAGCATACATACTGCCATATTTTTTTTTAGTAGTATTTTGCTAACCTTGTTTCAATATCATGGTTTCCTTTTAGAATCCTGTGTATCTTAGTCTTATGTGTTTGAAGACATGCTCCTGAACAGGGGTCAGTAGACTTCGCTGGAGTGCCAAGAAAGTCCATGGCACATGATAGGTTAAATGCCTCTGATGCAAAATCTATAGACCAGACAGGTGTAGGCAGTTGGAAGGTGCCTCTACTCTTCTGCGATCCTCCATGAGGCATCTTGCCTTGAGGTTCAAAGTTGGGTTACAGAGCTTCCAGTTACAGGAGTGTGAGTGCAGTGGCTGGCACGCAGTAGGCATTTTAATATAGGTGTGTAACCTCTCTTTCCATTCCTTGCCTGCCTCTTTGAGCAGCCAACAGCTATCCCTGTCCACAAGCCAGGTAAAAAGTAAAAAGTTAGTATTTACTATTTTTTTTAAATGGTCTTCTGTTTAACTGTATTGAATTGGGCTTTAGCCAGCTAACATCTGTATAACCAGATCATCCATTTAGACACCTGCTGAGCAGACACCTGGTACAAAGGCCTATAAGAGTAGTTCTTGGAGACACAGACTGTTGGCCCTTTGTTCTGCAGGAGAGCATCATCTGGCAGGGGAGAAATGAGGTACATGCAAACCATTTTCACAGAAGGTGTACAACTGAGGGAGCAGCTGAGATTGATTTTGGAGTGTGGTGGCACACTTATTTCCGGAACTCTGTACTTGCCTACTTTTTTCTTTATGGAAGTTTGGTTTATTTCTGTTGTTCTTATGGGAAAGGGACACCAAAAAAAAAAAAAAAGTACTAGCCACCCTTCCTCATCTCCTAATTGAGTTTATTTTTCTGGCCCTTTCACTGTTACATCCCTACACTTGCCCCTGGGTGGTAGGTATCCAATCAGTATTTGCTGATGGATGAAGGTAGCGTGCATCCTGATTTATGAAACACCTTCACATCCATTGACTTAAACCAGTTTCTTAAAGTGTGATCTGAGAAACAGAGAAATTGTTAAAATAGACTCCTGGGCCTGATTCCAACCTTCTAACTCAGACTCTCTGAGCTTAGGCGACAGAAACCTGAATTGTAAACAGGTTTCCCTTTCTGGTCCTCTTCTTTGGTGATTTTTTTCTTCACACAAAAATTTGAGACCCACTGTCTTACATGATCCTTAAACAAAAAAAATTCCTATAAATTAGGTAGGGCAAGCACCATCAGCCCATCCAGAAATTAGGAATGTGAATGAGGAGAGGAGAGGTTAAGTGGTTTTGTTGAAGTTGACACATTATAACATAGCAGCTGGTTAGGGTATTACTCAGAGAGAAGGAGCTCAGCAGGTAGACAAAAGAGAATTTTACAGCCAGAACCTGTAAATCCGGGCCCAGAGAATGCAAAGTGTAAGGTGGAAAGGCTGAGGTTCAGGCGGAAAGATTGCCCAGGGGGTTTCATCCAGGCGAGGGGTAGTAAAGGTTTCAGTGAGGACAAAATTGCTGGGTATGAGAAGGAGAGAGTATAATCAGTTCTCATCATTCGCGCATTCCATGTTTGCAGATTCACCTGCTCTCTGAGATGGATCTGTGACCCACAGTCAATACTCAAGGTGTTTTCACTGATATTCGCAGACTTGCACAGAGTAGTGAAAAGTTCTGGGTGCCCAGCGTTCATGTTCCCAGCTGAGGTGGAGCAAGGCAAGTGCTGTCTCAGCTCTCAGACTATAAATACATGTCCTTTTGGTGGCCTACTTAGTAGTGCCATCTTTTTTGCATTTCATTGGTGATTTCTATGTTTAAAATAACCCCCAGTGTAGTAAATGCTGTCTAGGTTCCTAAGCACAAGAAGGCTGTAACATGCTTTAGGGGATGAATAGGTGTCAGATAAACTTCAATCAATAGCAACAATGTGGGTGGGCATGAGTTAAATACTAAAGAATCAACAATGTTTAGTAAGTAAGGTGGTTTAAGACAGAAACAAGCTTAAAACAAGGTTACATATGGATTGGTTGATGAGATTGTTGTGATCAGAGTCTGGTAAGAACCTAACCCTAGATTTCTCTAGGTGCCAAGGCTCAGTGTTCACTAATTCAGCGTTTCCTGTGATTTCACAGAATGCATGTATCAAGAAGAATACACTGTAATTATTTAGCAGTAATACCTGGAAGTGCCTACCCTGCCCCTGTTCTGTGTTTTAGTGTCAGGGCTAGGCACCCTTACAGCAATGCAATTGTTTACCTTGATCTACATGGCAAAGGTGGGGAAACTGAGGCTCCGAATTTTGGAATTAATCTGACATCACTTAGCAAAGAAATGCCAAATGCTAGTTTGCCATAGACATTGCAATCAGAGCAAACAGGGCTTTACTTACTGTTGGAAGGGTAGGTGGGCAAGAAAGAAGGGAGATTGTAATGGTAATCTCAAGATGTCAAGCCCAGGGGCAGGAAGGTGGTGGAAGGAAGAAGAGCAAGCTAAGATTTTAGAGGCAAAGCAAGACTTGCTGTTAGCTCCATGGGGTTGCAAAGAGTCAGATATGACTGAATGGCTTTCACTTCACTTCACTTCACAAGATCTGAAAGTCACCCGCAAAGACTCATTTAAGGTCATGGGAGAGAATGAGACACTCTCCCCAGTCCCTAAAAGAAAGAGAATTTGAAAAACAGTGTTTATATTTTATGGAGTAGAGGGAGGAAAGGGAAGCCGAAAGAGAACAGAAATCCCATCCAGAAGAAGGGAACGAATAGAAGACTAGAGAGTAATGGAAGCAAAAATGGATTTTCCAGAGAGGTGAAGATGAGATGGCCCACAGTGTGAGACACTCAGAAAGGTTGAGCAGGACGAAGACTGAGAAAAGGTCACTGCACTTGCTGATGGGCTGTCACTGGTGGCCTTTGGGAGAGTGGCTTCTGTGGTGGTGGGGATGGAAGACAGAGAAGGAAGGAGTGAGGACGTCTAGCAGTGGAGGCTGCAGATGTGGATGGCTCGTCTCCAGAGGGCTGAGATGGGCAGCTTTCACAGGAGACAGGAGCAGCCCTGGGATAAGGAAATGAGTCCAGGGAAAATGGAAAGGCCAGAGAAAATGTCGTTTTGAAAACCCAGAAGGGACTAAGAGGGAAGGAACACAGACTGGTCTTTGAGAAGAGAAGGAGGCATTTTATGCTCCTTGAGGCGGAGTGTGGCTTGCATCTGCTCGGACCTGGAGAGACAGAGGAATCCAGAGTTTTAAAGCCAAGATCCAAATTCATCCTAAAAGACTGAGATGAATAAACTGAAGGAAGGATGCGGACACTTATTATGCTCAGATTTTCAGTCTCAGAGAGGTTATGTTGACATTATCAATTTTGATGAAAGAATATCTAATCATTTGGGGAAATAGCATTGTTGGAGAAATAGACTTATTTTAAAGCAGATAGAGTTACTTGGCTACTTTTAAAAAGTTATGACCTAGAAATCTTGCTGAATCTGCCTTTGCTATTAATAACAACTATTTAGGACATGGCATTTTCAGGCAGGCACTTTGCTTAACTTCTTCACAAACAAAACAAAACAAAATCACTTTAATCTCTCAAGTAGGTTTAACATTTCCCATTCTCACTTGTCTGTTTTCCTTATTCATCAAGAAACTTGGCAAGCTTTTTATCTACAGATATTGCAGAGGCAAACTTCAGCCAGGGTTATGTGAAATTGTCACAAAACCCCAAATTAATAAGACCTGACTGCCTAACGCCACACGCCGGCTAGACCTGAGTGCCCCTAATTGCCCTGCCCATGGGAATAGGAAAGTGAGCTTGGCAGTTTTACTGCGTCTTGGTTAAGCCTCTTCAATGATAAAATGCTTCCAGATATAGAATGTTCCCAACAGCCTGTTCCCTGAGAAATGCTGTGTAAAAGCTGATGGGTAATAGCAGCTCACTCAGCCAAGCCCAGCCATGAGAATTGAGATATTAAAGTTTGATATGCGAAGGAAGCAATTCTAACCCTGAGTCTGGCTCATGGCTGTTACTATCGCTGCCCCGCCGCTGGGCTCAGAAGGAAATTGCACCATCTCACCGAGACCCTTGTTCTGTAGCCTCCAGCTTGACCTTCCCCAGGGCTTCTGCAATAAACAGACCTGGATTCAAGTCACCTATGTCCCTAATCAGTGGTGTAATTTTAGGAAACTTACTAAGCATTTCTGGATCTGTAAAATAGAAGCATAGGGTTGCTGTCAGATGCAAACAGGTCATAAAACTCAGCATTGGGCAAGGTCTAGAGCAGGCTGTAAGACAGTGCTTACTGTTATGATTCAGTACTGTTTGTTATCTTAGATGCTAAGTGACTTACTATTTCTAGCCTTCTTACCAGTCCTTTTAATCTCAGATTCCAATGATGTGTGCTCCTCATGACAAGTCAAGCAGTAAGAAAACCTTATTTTTATTCTCCTTCCCTTCCACCATCTCACACATCCTTCCAGAAGTATCCATGGCTAAGTTCTGTGAGCATCCCTCACACCTTTCTCTACTCACACTAACACATTTATAAACATCAGTGATTTTCCTGCTAATTGCATATGTGTGTTTGTTTTTTATTTTTATTATTTTTGCAAAATGGGATCATACTGTTCTCAAACTTACTCTTTCTGCTGGCACAGATGTCTATGTTAATATTCCAAATAAACATATCCTTGGAAGAGTCACATATTACCCTAAACAGTCTATTAATAGTATAATTCATGGATAATATATGCTCTTATGATTGTCTCAACCAGCTTCCTATTGATGGAGAGTCAGGCTATTTATAGTTTTGTTTCTCTAGCATAAATATTATCATATTATTTCATCATGGGCATAAAACTGGATCTCCTGTAATATCATAGTTTAGAATGGAAAACTAAATCCATAATTAAGTCTCGTGTTCTGCAGTATTCTTTCTCCCATTCTACCCTATCTGCCCTCAATTCTCCTGTCTCTTGCTTTCGCCTTCTATCTCTCTCTACCTCTCTCCTCCCTTTCTCAAACCCAGTCATCTTTCTTCTTCGCATACAATTGCTTCTCACGGCCTGATAAACTCAGAAGCAAGGGGAAGTTGAAGGTTTGTTTTATCTCTGCGTTTTATTGAATCTAGCCTTAAGGGAGCCTGTAGTCATTTTTTATGACACAGCATTACTTGTAAAAGGACTTTGCAGTCTCTAAGCAAAGGTCTTATGTAAATGAATTACCAGGCTGTACCTAGCTGCCCAGTGGGCACCCTGATGGGTTCATTTTGTTCCATTAGTCTCCTCAGGGAAATCAGAATTATGAGATTCTCATCTGATCCGATCTAAGCAGAGGAGAGCTCTTATTTCAGTCTGGAGAAGCCATGTTGGACATTTTGGACTCTTTCTGCTGCGTTTTTAGATCTTTAGGCTTAGATGTACAAACTGCTCCTGAAAGTTTAGTGTGTTCATTTCTCCCCAAATCCACAGCCTCTGGCACGTGTACGGACTGAGCTTATCTTGAAGCCGGAGACCCAAAGTCTTGGCCCATCTTGAGACAGTGGTGGTACCCACAGGTGCCACTGGACACACGAGGCTATGCCAGTGTTGGCAGAGAGGGATGGAAGGGTTCCTGGTAAGGGACAAATTCTGGCCTCGCACAGGCAAGCCCTCGTGTCTCTGCCTGGCAAAGAGAAAATTCCATTTAGCCTAATTTCCTATATTCAGTGCAACCTATAGAGTTTTAGTCAGAGAGCTCTCCCTTGAGATTTACACACACACACCCACACACAAACACACACACACACACACACACCCCACACACACACACACACACACACAATTGATTCCAAGCTTCTTGGGGCCTCAGGTCATTAGAAAGACCCATAAGGAGGAAGAGGAGAGGTCTGTGTCTGCCTATGGGTTCCTCTCTGGGTCCTCCTTCCCCACCCTCCTGAAACTAGAGGCATGGACATTTCCACCAGTCTTTGTTATGCTCTCTAGCTTGGTCTTGCCATGCTGAGTGACCTTTTTGCTGCCTACTATGCTGGCCCCTGTCCCTATTATTTTCTTGCCCACTCCCGGCCTACAGGAATATGCTGTGCCAGCTGGGGCTTGCAGGAGGTTGAGGACCAAGCCTAGCCACCTCCTTTCTGCCACCCTGCCATCTCTGCTGCTTTGTTCATTTCTCCACAGGGCTGGTGCTCAGGAAATATCAAGTGAGAAGCAAGTGTCAGACCCTATGTTCATAGTCACCCTTGAGATCTCAAGAACATTCTCTTGAGGTCACCCAGAGAGGGGAAACCAGCTGAGAGATGTGGTTTGTCCTCTTCGTCAATTTTTCCCAAAGCTCCTCTCCTCTGTCCCCAGTCTTTTGGCACTGTTTGGTGGCAGCCACCAAACTGCAACTTTCTGTTTTGGTGGTAAAAACCTTCAAACCATTTGTGTTTTCTTTTCTATCTGGTACAGATTGGGAGAATTTTGCCCCAGGAAGTGTATCTCTTTCATTTATGAGATGAAGGATTTAACCTCTCTGGTCATCAGCTATGAGCTTGCTCCTCTATAATTGGAAATCGGTTGGAGGGAGGGACTAGCGAATGACAAGGTAGAGAAGAGAAGGCATCTTTGGGTGAAACTTCATGTCATCTTGTCCCAGAATTCCACAGTCAACTATGTGACTAGTGCTTTGTGTCAGCTTCCCATCTGCCAGGGGAGGCAGCATTTCCGTGGTGGCAGAAATTGTACTGTTCATTATTACATCCCCTAGACTCTCCACAAGACCTGCCAAGTTGCAGGACTCAGCTAACATTTGCTGAATGAATGAAGGAGCCATCACACCAGTGCCCAGGGTCAGAACCTACCTGCTCACAAAGGTGACCTCTGTCAACCCAGCAGGGCTGCCTGGTGCTCCTTTTAGTCTTCATCCAAGGGCCAGAATTGGTAAAAAAGAGGTCAGGGAAACCTGGATGAGCAATTGGGAGAAGAGGGCTAAGGATGTGGGGAAGGAGGAATGACCTCTGAGAAGTAGGAGACAGAATGCCTACTATCTAGCAGTCTCCTGATCTGAGATGTCAAGGGCTCCTGTCTGAGTGTTAAGGACAAGATGCTTGGTCTGTCAGTGCAAGATTCCAGCTGTCATCAATGGCCAGTTTTCTATGCTTTAACTTGGGTTGAATTTCATAAAGAAAAGGGAGAAAGAAATCTAAATCCCATCCACTTTGCTCTTTCATTTGAAAGGGCTTTGTCTGTGTCTGGATGCACGTGACTGAAATCCACAAGTGTGGAGCTCTCCCTCCATTCTTATACCAGAATCTGTGATTCCTGATATATGTGGGAGTCTGTGTAATATAGTGTTTCAAAGGATTTGAAATCAAAATTCTGCTACTTGTTAGCTGTGTGACCTGTTAGTAAACTCTCTAAGCCTCTGTTTCTTTATCAGCAAAACAAGGGGACATACTCCTAATAAATGTACAATAAATGTTAGCATAGGTAACAGGTAAAGAAAAAAACACCCCTCTCAGACTTAACCTCTGTTGGCCAGTTAGTCTCACAATTATGCAAATTTAAATTAATTCATTTGTTTATAAACGCATTCATCTGACACATCTGTGTCAGTCACTGCAGTGTAGTTGCTGAGACCACAGACTTTGAAGGTCAACTATCTGGGTTTAAATTCTTGCTCAGATATTTGCTGGCTGGGTCACCTTGAGCAAGTTACTTAACCTCTCTACTCCTCAAATTCTCGTCTGAAAAGAGGGTGCGCTAATGATATTTATTTCATTGGTAAGTGTGAGGATTTAAATTAATGCATTGAAAGTGAAAGTGAAGTTGCTCAGTTGTGTCCGACTCTTTGTGACCCCATAGACTGTAGACTACCAGGTTCCTCTGTCCATGGGATTTTCTAGGCAATAGTACTGGAGTGGATTGCCATTTCCCTCTCCAGGGGATCTTCCTGACCCGGGGCTTGAACCCGGGTCTCCCACATTGTAGACAGACGCTTTACCATCTGAGCCACCAGGGAAGTCCAATTAATGCATTAAGAAGATGGAAAACCTCCCACAAATACTAACCATTGTCCTGATTCTGAGTCAGGTACTGTGCTAGGGGGTGGAATATGGTGCTGAATAAAAATACATCCCTGACCTAACAAAGCTTACAATCCATCAGGCAGTATGGTTTACAAATAATGATACAAACATTCTTATATTTATTATTGCAATAAGTGCTGAGAAGGCAGTGTCAAGGGAGCGATAAGCCCATGGAGCAGAGGCTTGATCTGGAATGGGTAAAGAAAGGCTTGAGGGAAGATGCCCCAGTGCAGTGACAGTCCAACCAGGTTGTGAGGATTAGGGCGATTTGGCCAGAATCTGAGGTAGAGGTGCAAAGGCCCTGGTGTTCACAGGAGCTGAGCAGGTTAGAAAAATGAGATGAGGCTGGTGTTGTGGGAAAGACAGAGGGTGACCAGGCTGGAGATGTGTGCAGACTTCAGAGGCAAGGTCAGGATTTTCAGCTTGATCCAAAGAGCATAGGAAGACACCAAGGGTTTTAAGTCCAGAGGTGGAGGGAGTGGGTGGTGGTATGGCCACTTTCTCACTGCCTTGTTCTATCTTTGGATTTATAGGGTGTGGTCAGAAATGGCCCTCTGGCCACTGAATCATCCTCATGCTTTCCTTCTGCTTATCTTCATTCTATAATCCATCTCAGATCAGTTCAGTTCAGTCACTCAGTCCTGTCCGACTCTTTGCAACCCCATGAATTGCAGCATGCCAGGCCTCCCTTTCCACACCAACTCCCGGAGTTCACTCAAACTCATGTCCATTGAGTCGGTGATGCCATCCAGCCA
>NW_011494775.1:2148096-2148560 GCF_000754665.1 Bison bison bison | reverse complement strand
CAATGAACACCCAGGACTGGTCTCCTCTAGTATGGACTGGTTGGATCTCCGTGTAGTCCAAGAGACTCTCAAGAGTCTTCTCCAGCACCACAGTTCAAAGGCATCAATCTTCGGTGCTCAGCTTTCTTCACGGTCCAACTCTCACATCCATACATGACCACTGGAAAAACCATAGCCTTGACTAGACGGATCTTTGTTGGCAAAGTAATGTCTCTGCTTTTCAATATGCTATCTAGGTTGGTCATAACTTTCTTTCCAAGGAGTAAGCGTCTATTAATTTCATGGCTGCAATCACCATCTGCAGTGATTTTGGAGCCCCCCAAAATAAAGTCTGACACTGTTTCCACTGTTT
The DNA here is from genome assembly GCF_000754665.1 of Bison bison bison. Taxonomy (NCBI): domain Eukaryota; kingdom Metazoa; phylum Chordata; class Mammalia; order Artiodactyla; family Bovidae; genus Bison; species Bison bison. The sequence continues at coordinate 2,148,208 of NW_011494775.1, read as the reverse complement.
CCCCATCTATTTGCCATGAAGTGATGGGACCAGATGCCATGATCTTCATTTTCTGAATGTTGAGCTTTAAGCCAACTTTTTACTCTCCACTTTCACTTTCATCAAGAGGCTT
>NW_011494775.1:2139831-2147996 GCF_000754665.1 Bison bison bison | reverse complement strand
CAGGAACCAGTCTGTTGTTCCATGTCCAGTTCTAACTGTTGCTTCCTGACCTGCATATAGGTTTCTCAAGAGGCAGGTCAGATGGTCTGGTATTCCCATCTCTTTCAGAATTTTCCACAGTTTATTGTGATCCACACAGTCAAAGGCTTTGGCATAGTCAATAAAGCAGAAATAGATGTTTTTCTGGAACTCTCTTGCTTTTTCGATGATCCAGCAGATGTTGGCAATTTGATCTCTGGTTCCTCTGCCTTTTCTAAAACCAGCTTGAATATCTGGAAGTTCATGGTTCATGTATTGCTGAAGCCTGGCTTGGGGAATTTTGAGCATCACTTTACTAGCATGTGAGATGAGTGCCACTGTATAGTAGTTTGAGCATTCTTTGGCATTGCCTTTCTTTGGGATTGGAATGAACACTGGCCTTTTCCAGTCCTGTGGCCTGCTGAGTTTTCCAGATTTGCTGTCATATTGAGTGGAGCACTTTCACAGCATCATCTTTTAGGATTTGAAAGAGCTCAACTGGATTCCATCACCTCCACTAGCTTTGTTTGTAGTGATGCTTTCTAAGGCCCACTTGACTTCACATTCCAGGATGTCTGGCACTAGGTGAGTAATCACACCATCATAATTATCTGGGTCGTTAAGATATTTTTTGTATAGTTCTTCTGTGTATTCTTGCCACCTCTTCTTAATATCCTCTGCTTCTGTTAGGTCCATACCATTTCTGTCCTTTATTGAGCCCATCTGTGCATGAAATATTCCCTTGTTATCTCTAATTTTCTTGAAGAGATCTCTAGTCTTGCCCATTCTGTTGTTTTCCTCTCTTTCTTTGCATTGATCGATGAGAAAGGCTTTCTTATCTCTCCTTGCTATTCTTTGGAACTCTGCATTCAAATGGGAATATCTTTCCTTTTCTCCTTTGCTTTTTGCTTCTTTTGTTTTCACAGCTATTTGTAAGGCTTCCTCAGACAGCCATTTTGCTTTTCTGCATTTCTTTTCCATGGGGATGGTCTTGATCCCTGTCTCCTGTACAATGTCACGAACCTCCATCCATAGTTCATCAGGTAGTCTGTCTATCAGATCTAGTCCCTTAAATCTATATCTCACTTCCACTGTATAATCATAAGGGATCTTATGATCCATCTCAGCAGTCTCAAAGCCAGGAACAAATGTGGGAAATCTCTAGGGGCAAGACATTTAAAGCCTCAACCATTCTGTCTTGAATTCCCCCATATGAGGACACACTCTGAAGGAAAACGATGACACATCCTTGTCCTGTAATCCCACCCCCAGTGCCTCACACCATCTAAAGATGTGATATGAAGTTGTCCATCTGTTAAGGGTAAATGGGGAACAGTGACCACACTGATGTCTTCAGAAGTTCATCATGCCATACCCAGCTCACCTTTCACTCTGGTCTTTGTGGCTTTTGCAGGTGGGACTGGGCAGAGGGCCTGCCCATTGGGTTTTTGCCCTGAAGCCCTGGCATAATCAGTGAGAATCACTCAACTATGTCCAACTCTTCCCAACCCCAAGGACTATACACTTCATGGAATTCTCCAGGCCAGAATACTGGAGTGGGTAGCCTTTCCCTTCTCCAGGGGATCTTCCCAACCCAGGGATAGAACCCAGGTCCCACATTGCAGGTGGATTCTTTACCAGCTGAGCTACAAGGGAAACCCAAGAATACTGGAGTGGGTGGCCTATCCCTTCTCCAGGTGATCTTTCTGACCCAGGAATTGAACTGGGGTCTCCTACATTGCCGAGGGATTCTTTACCAACTGAGCTATCAGGGAGGCCCTGGCACAGCTTGCACCAAAATTATTTCTGATTTCAGGAAACTATATAGTTCACAGGGATGAGATGCTGTGACACAGCTTAGTTTTATTTCTGTGTTTTGCTTCTAGCAGCCATTTGCTCCCTCTCTTAGACCTCTTTGCAAAGCTTCAGATTCCCTAAGAAGGACTGGAGCCATCTGCATTACAATACATTGTGTTCCTAGCCAAGGTGTCTGTGCTGGAGAAAGCCTCCCTTGATCAAAAGCTATAACTACTGTTGAGCTTTGGAACAGCATGGAACTTTCTTTACTACGCCTGAGGAGTATTATTTCAAGAAGGAAACATTGCACTCTCAGCGTAACAAATCATAACTGTCAGATAGGCTGCCCATCTCTGGACGCATTAGGCACAAGACCAAACTCTCTGCTATCTTTCCTGGACCGCAGCTGATTTCTCGAGCACTGATTAAACAGCAAATGCAAAGTCTGTACCGACAAATATAGGTCATCTTCCCCTTTGATGACTGAATTGCTAGCGTGTGGGCCGGATGTCAGATCTCTGACAAGGTTTTGTTTTACATTCCAAACCAAGCAGGCTAGTAGAGTCTTCTGCCACCCACGTAGGTGCTGTCTCTTAAGCTCCCGCTGCACAAACTCAGCCCTCCCCTCCTTCCACAATCTGAGGACTAGAACCAAATGAAATACCGGTACAATTCAATTCAGATTCCGTTTAGGGAATATTTTGATTTTCTGGTTGAATAATTCTAGAAAAGATACAGGTTTAGTCCCGAGTCCAACTGGCTTATTGGATTTATATGTTTAAAAACAACTTTGATTTGCTTCATAGCTCACTTTAAAATAACCTGGGCTTCTTCCGACTCTGGAAATGAGTGTGACCTCTCCTCACTTTCTGCTCAGTGCTCAGTTCAAGACCCTGATGCCCCGTGCATGAAGTGCTGTGAAGCTCAGTTCTGAAAAATAAATCTTTTAGGGTCCTTGTCTGACTGTGTTTGGGATCCAGGGAGAGCTGAAAAGGCCCAAGAAGCCCATTTTAAGCAGAGAGTTGGCCTACAGCCAGGTTTAATAAAAATAGCTTCACTTTGGGGCAGTGAACTTAAAACCAGCCATGTGTAGTGTGAGAGAAGCTTACCAGGTAGCAACCAGACACTTAGCAACTGATCTAAACTCCTGCAGGAAATAGAGAATTGACTGTAGTGGAATTCAAGTCATAAAGGTTAAAGTTTAGGGCTAAAGGTTAGCCTACAGATTAGAACTTCCCTGGTGGTCCAGGAGTTAAGACTTCACCTTCCAATGCACAGGGTTAGAGTTCAATCCCCAGCTGGGGAGCTGAGATCCCACATTCCTCACGGTGAAAACACCAAAACATAAACCAGAAAGAATATTGCAACAAATTTAACAAAAACTTTAAAAATGGTACATATCCAACACACACAACTTAATAAAAACGGGCTAAAGGCTGCTCTGTGACCTCATATTGTGTGTCTCACCTTTCCTTGACCCCCTATAGTCTATAAATTCATTATTCTTCTTACTGTTTCCAGAACTAAGCACTGGGCCTAAGGCCTACTAGGTATTTGCCATGTGTAAATTGAAACCAAGTCTTATTTCATAGAAACTAGGATTAGGTTCTCTGATAGCTCAGTTGGTAAAGAATCCGCCTGCAATGCGGGAGACGTGGGTAGGGAAGAGCCCCTGGAGAAGGGAAAGGCTACGCACTCAGTATTCTGGCCTGGAGAATTCCATGGACTATATAGTCCCTGGGGTCGCAAAGAGTCGGACAGGACTGAGCGACTTGCAATTTCACTTTCACTTTCAGGATTAGGTTTGGATGCAAGGAACTGAGATCCTTAAGATTGGGGTACTTAAAGTGACTTAAGATTGGGGTACTTAAAGTAGCTCCGAGGTCAGCAGTCCAGGGCTGACATGGTATCTCATGGGGAGCCCCATTTTCCTTGTGCCATGTGTACAGTGTAGCCCTCCTTCCCCATCAAGGAAGGAAGAAGCCCACCTGCTCACTACTTTTTTTAAAATTTTACTTATTCATTATGAAATATACCACACATGCAGAAAAATGAATAAAATATATACAACTTGATACATTATTGTAAAGCAGGCAGATATATAATCAATATCTAAGTTAAGAAAGAGAACTTTACCGGTACCTCCAAAGTTCCCATTTCAGGTTTCTGCCTAATCTCTCTCCTTATCACCCACCCCCCGAAAAAAACAAAAAAGAAAAGAAACTATGATCGTGACTTTTATAGTTGTCAGTTCATTACTTTTCTTTATAGTTTTATCAGTTTTGTTTATCCTAATTCACTACAGTTCTTTATTGTCTGTTGTAAAATGTTTTTATAAATGAAATCATCTAGCATGCTTTGTTGTACATCTGATCCCTTTTGCTCAACATTACGTTTGTGAGATTCAGCCATATTGCTGTGTGGAGAATATGTCTGTTTTTATTGCTGTGTACCGTTCTGGTAAGTAAATAGTGGTACCTCCTTGAGTTACTAATTAGCATTTTCTTGATTACTAATGTAGTTAAGTACTTTTTCATGTGGATTTTAGCTGTTGGGATAACTTCTTATATGAACCACCTGCTCAGACTTCTCTTTGTTTAAAAAGATTTGCATTATCTTTTATTTATTTGTAAGAACTCTTTGTGTATTCTGGAGATGCTTTGTTAGTTACTGTGTTACACATATCTTCTCTTACTTCAAAGCTTGCCATTGCAAAAGACAAAGTATTTTGTCTTTCATATTTATATCTACAGTCCTGTTGAGATTGCTTTTTATGTATGTGTAAGGTAAGGTTACACCAGGGGCTTCCCTGGTGGCTCAGATGGTAAAGCGTCTGCCTGCAATGCGGGAGACCCGGGTTTGACTCCTGGGTCGGGAAGATCCCTTGGAGAAGGAAATGGCAATCCACTCCAGCACTCTTGCCTAGAAAATCCCATGGATGGAGGAGCTTGATAGGCTACAGTCCATGGGGTTGCAAAGAGTTGGACATGACTAAGTGACTTCACTTTCACTTTCAAGGTAAGGTCTAGGGAGCCACCACTGGTTATCCAGTGGTTCTAGTCACCATATATGAAAAAGTCCAGGCTCGTCTCGCAAGGTCTGGGTGATGAGGTTTCTCCCCACTACCTACAGCACCAGGTTGGCATTTTGGGGGAGCTATGGATTTGGTACCTGGAACATGAGGCCTCTGGCCACTATGTTGTGTTCTCTGCTGCACCATTTGCCCCTGGCGCAGCAAGCATTCCTGCTGTTGCCACACTTCCAAGGGCAATTTCCATGGAAGGAAGGCTGCTAGCTTCCTTGCCTTCATGTCCCCTGCCCTGGAGCACTAGAGCCCAGGCCTCCAGTCCAGCTCTGGCAGAGCACCAGCCACCTCGCCAGGGCCCCAAGGGCGTTTCTTCATCCACCTGGATCGCAGAATGAAGATGATGCAGAGGAGAGCCACAGCTGACTCTGACAATCATGTTGCAAGAGTGAGAAAACACCATTTGTGAGATCAAGCCCGGAGCCTTTGGAGTGGAAGCACTGACTCCAAGACCCTAGAATACATGAGAACTAACTCTAAGGAGTATCAAATAGTGAAGACTCACACAAAGGAAACCTCTTGAATACAAGACTCAGCATCACCCAACCACCAATAGCACCCTGTGCAAGACCCCTCATCTAAACAACAAACAAAACAGAAATACAAACCCAATCACTAGCAGACAGGATTACCACCTCAGTCAACCTTCATCAGAGGAAAAACAAACAAACAAAAACTTAGCACAAATCTCACAAATCTTGCACAAACCACTGGATCAAACTTGGAAGAAACCAAAGGGAAGAAAGAATTCAAACTTGAAGCCTGGGAAAAGGAACCCTCAAACACAATAAGTTAAAAAAATAATGAAAAGGCAGAGAAATACTACACAAATGAAGGAACAAACTAGAAACACAGAAGTCCAAATAAATGAAAAGGAAATAGGCTGAAAAAGAATTCAGAATAATGATAGTAAGGATGGTCAAAAACCTTGAAAACAAAATGGAGAAAATGCAAGAATCAATTAACAAAGACCTAGAAGAATTAAAGAATAAACATACAGAGACAAACAACACAAGTACTGAAATTAAAAATACTCTAGAAGGAATCAATAGCAGAATATCTGAAGCAGAAGAAGGAATCAGTGAGCTGGAAGATAAAATGGTGGAAATAATGAAAAGAATTGAGGATAGTCTCAGAGACCTCTGGGACAACATCAAATGCACCAACATTCAAGTTATAGGGGTCAAAAAAGAAGAAGAGAAAAAGAAAGGGTATGAGAAGATTTTTTAAAAGATTATAGTTGAAAATTTCCCCAACATGGAAAAGGAAATAAGTCAGTCAAGTCCAAGAGGCACAAAGAGTCACATACAGGAAAAACCCAAGGAGAAACATGCCAAGACACATACTAATCAAACTAACAAAGACTAAACACAAAGAAAGAATATTAAAAGCCACAAGGGAGAAGCAGCAAGTAACATAGAAGGGAAACCCCATGTGCTTAACAGCTGATCTTTCAGCAGAAAACCTGCAGGCTGGAAGGGAATGGCAGGATATATTTAAAGTACTGAAAGGGAAAAAAATCTATAACCAAGATTACAAATCCAGCAAGGATCTCATTCAAAACTGATGGGGGAATAAAAAGCTTTTCAGACAAGCAAAAGTTTAGAGAATTCAATACCACCAAATCAGCTTTACAACAAATGTAAAAGGGACTTATATAGTCAAGAAATACAATAGAAGAAAAGAGGTCTACAAAATCAACCCCAAACAATTAAGAAAATGGCAATAGGAACATATATATCAATAATTACTTTAAATGTCAATGGATTAAATGCTACAACCAAAAGAAACAGACTGGCTGAATGGATACAAAAACACGACCCATATGTATGCTTTATACAAAAAACCCACTTCAGACCTAAAGACACAGATAGACTGAAAGTGAGAGGATGGAAAAATATATTCCATGCAAATGGGAAGCAAAAGAAAATTGGAGTAGCAATCCTCATATCAGAAAAAATAGATCTTAAAGAATTTTATAAGAGATAAGGAAGGACACTACATAATGATTAAGGGATTGATCCAAGAGAAAGACATAACAATTATAAATATCTATGCACCCAACATAGAAGCACCTCAATGCATAAGACAAACACTAACAGACATAAAAGGAGAAATTGACAGTAACACAATAATAGTAGGAGACTTTAACTCCCCACTTACATCAATGGACAGATCATCAAAACAGAAAATTAAAAAAGAAACACAGGTCTTAAATGATGCATTAGATGAGATGGATATCATTGATAACTTCAGGACATTCCATCCAAATGCAGAAGAATACACCTTCTTCTCAAGTGCACACGGAACATTCTCTAAGACAGACCACATCTTGGGTCACAAATCAAACCTCAGTAAATTTAAGAAAATTGGAATTGTTTCAGGCACCTTCTCTGACCACAATGCTATGAAACTAGATATCAATTACAAGAAAAAAAACTGTAAGAAACACAAACACGTGGAGATTAAACAATATTACCTTAAGAACTAGAAAGACATTGAATAAGCAACATAACTTTACCCCTAAAACAACTGGAAAAAGAGCAAAAACAACCTAAAATTAGTAGAAGGAAAGAAATTATAAAGATCCAACCAGAAATAAATGAAAAAGAAGTAAAAGAAGCAATAGTAAAGATTAATAAGACTAAAAGCTGTTTTCTTTGAGAAGATAAACAAAATTGACAAACCTTTTGCCAGACTCATCAAGAAAAAAAGAATCAAATCAATAAAATTAGAAATGAAAAAGAAGAGGTTACAACAGACAGTGCAGAAATATAAAGGATTATAAGAGACTATTATGAACAACTATATGGCAATAAAATGGATAATCTGGAAGAAATTGACAGATTCTTAAAAAAGTTCAATCTTCCAAGACTGAACCAGGAAGAAATGGAAATTATGAACAACCCAATTACAAGCATTGAAATTGAAGCTGTGATAAAAAAAAAAAAAAATCTCCCCAAAACAAAAGCCCAGGACCAGATGGCTTCACAGGAGAATTCTTTGAAACATTTCAGTTCAGTTCAGTCGCTCAGTCGTGTCCGACTCTTTGTGACCCTATGAATTGCAGCACGCCAGGCCTCCCTGTCCATCACCAACTCCTGGAGTTCACTCAGACTCATGTCCATCAAGTCAGTGATGCCATCCAGCCATCTCATCTTCTGTCATCCCCTTCTCCTCCTGCCCCCAATCCCTCCCAGCATCAGAGTCTTTTCCAATGAGTCAACTCTTCACGTGAGGTGGCCAAAGTACTGGAGTTTCAGCT
>NW_011494775.1:2088329-2139731 GCF_000754665.1 Bison bison bison | reverse complement strand
AGCTTTAGCATCATTCCTTCCAAAGAAATCCCAGGGCTGATCTCCTTCAGAATGGACTGGTTGGATCTCCTTGCAGTCCAAGGGACTCTCAAGAGTCTTCTCCAACACCACAGTTCAAAAGCATCAAATTCTTCAGCGCTCAGCCTTCTTCACAGTCCAACTCTCACATCCATACATGACCACAGGAAAAACCATAGCCTTGACTAGACGGACCTTTGTTGGCAAAGTAATGTCTCTGCTTTTAGAGAAGAGTTAATGCCTAGCCTTCGAAAACTCTTTCAGTAAGTTGCAGAGGAAGGAACACTTCCAAACTAATTCTACGAGGCCACCATCACCATGATACCAAAGCCAGACGAAGACAACACAAATTAAAAAAACCACAGGCCAATATCACTGACGAACATAGATGCAAAAATCCTCAACAAAATTTTAGCAAACAGAATTCAGAAACACATCAAAAAGCTCACACACCATGATCAAGTTGGATTTATTCCAGGAATGCAAGGATTCTTCAATATACACAAATCAATCAATGTGATATACTATATTAACAAATTGAAAGATAAAAACCATATGATCATATTAATAGATGCAGAAAAAGCCTTTGACAAAATTCAGCACCCATTTATGATTAAAACTCTTCAAAAATGGGAATAGAAGGAACCTACCTCAACATACTAAAGGCCATATATGATAAGCCTACAGCAAACATTATTCTCAATGGTGAAAACCTGAAAGCATTCCCCCTAAGATCAGGAACAACACAAGGGTGTCCACTTTCACCACTGTTATTTAACATAGTTCTGGAAGTCCTAGCAACAGCAATCAGAAAAGAAAAAGAAATAAAAGGAATCCAGATCAAAAAAGAAATAGTAAAGCTCTCACTGTTTGCAGATACCATGATACTGTCTGTAGAAAACCCTAAAGATAGTATCAGAAAATTACTAGAGCTAATCAGTGAACTTAGCAAAGTTGCAGGACCCAAAATCAATACACAGAAATCACTTGCATTTCTATATACTAACAATGAAAAATCAGAAATAATAATAAATTAAAATAAAATTAAAAAAAAAAGTCCATCATCTCCCTTACTGCTCTGCGACGTCACTGTTTACCTTAATCAAGTGTCTGTATACACATGGATCTCTTTTTCAGCTCTCTGTTCTACTGCATTGAGTTATTTGTCTCTCCTGGATTCAGTGTTGTTGTTGTTTAGTTGCTAAGTCATGTCTAACTCTTTTGTGACCCCATGGACTGCAGTCCACCAGGTTCTTCTGTCCATGGGGTTTCTCACAAAGAATACTGGGATATGTTGCATTTCCTTCTCCAGGGGATTTCCCTGACACAGGACCAGAACCTGCAGTTCTGCATTGGCATATACATTGTAAAAATTACTGTAGTAATTTTATAGTAGTAACTTTACAGTAGATCTTGATCTCAAGTAGACTCTTTCCTTTTCTTTTCTTTTTTTCCCTTTGAGAGTCTTAGCTTTTCTTTTCTTTTTTTTTAATTTCTATATAAATTTCAGTCAGTTTGTCAAGTTATACACACACATGTACACCTCATACACTTGTTGGGGTTTTGGTTGGAATTTCATTAAACTTATAGATGAAATTTGGAGAGAAGTGATTTCTGACAATACTGAGTTTTCAAATCCAAGAATGTGGCACATCTCTTTTTTTAGTTAGGTCTTTAATTTCTCTGAATAATGTTACAGTTTTCTATATGAAGCTCTTACACATAGGTTATTCCTAAATATTTGATAGTTTTAACTTTATTGTATATAAATTCTTTTTAAAATTTCACCTTTTAACTGATATATAGAAATTCAGTTAATATTTATATTCTGATCTTATAACCAACAATTTTTCTAAACTCAATTATTATTTTAATTATTTCTTTGTGGATTACTTTGGGTCTTTACATATATAATTATATCTATAAATTATCTTAAGTAGTGTAGGTCTGTTGAAGTTTTCTATTTTTTCTTTGGTCTATTTTATTAACTTCTGTTTGAATCTCATTCTTTCTGCTTTCTTTTTGTTTATTTGCTCTTCTTTTTGTGGTTTAAGATAGAAATTGAGATTATCAATTTGAGTCCTTTCTTTACTAATAGAGCCTTTTAAACTTATTCTTCTAAATATTGCTTGAGCTGTATCCCAATATTTTTGATGTTTGTATTCTTATTGTTAACCAGTTCAAATATTATCTAATTTCACATGTGATTTCTTTTTAAAAACCAAAAAAGAACCTATTATTTATAATTATGTTGCTTACTCCTTGGAAGAAAAGTTATGACCAACCTAGATAGCATATTGAAAAGCAGAGACATTACTTTGCCAACAAAGTTTCATCTAGTCAAGGCTATGATTTTTCCAGTGGTCATGTATGGATGTGAGAGTTGGACTGTGAAGAAAGTTGAGCGCTGAATAATTGATGCTTTTCAACTGTGGTGTTGGAGAAGACTCTTGAGAGTCCCTTGGACTGCAAGGAGATTCAACCAGTCCGTTCTGAAGGAGATCAGCCCTGGGATTTCTTTGGAAGGAATGATGCTAAAGCTGAAACTCCAGTACTTTGGCCACCTCATGCAAAGACTTGACTCATTGGAAAAGACTCTGATGCTGGGAGGGATTGGGGGCAGGAGGCGAAGGGGATGACAGAGGATGAGATGGCTGGATGGCATCACTGACTCGATGGATGTGAGTCTGAGTGAACTCCAGGAGTTGGTGATGGACAGGGAGGCCTGGTGTGCTGCGATTCATGGGGTCGCAAAGAGTCAGATGCGACTGAACTGACTGACTGAGTGATGTTGTTTAGCTTCTAAATACTCAGGATTTTTTAATTACTTTATCTTTATTGTTTACTTCAAATATGTTTTTTGCACCTTGACACCCTCTTCTCCTGTAGGATTTTAAATATATGTGTATTTACTCTTTAGCATCATCTGATAGATTCATAAGATTCTGTTAATTTCTTTTTCAATCTTCTTCATCTTGTATAATTTCAATTAATCTATCTTAAATTCACTTATTCTTTCCTCTGTCATATCCATTTGGCTATTAAGTCCATCCCATGATTTTTTTTTAATTTCAGAAATTGCATATTTCATTTCTAGAGTTCCATTTCTTTCTTACTTATTATTTCAATTCTCTACTGTGGTGCTCCTTTATTGAAACATGCTTTGTTTTGCTTCATTGAGAATAGTTATTATACTGCTTTAAAATCCTTTTATATTGGTTTCAACATTTAGTTCTTCTTAGATATGAAGTCAGTTGACTCTTTTCTCTTAAGAATATGTTTCATTTTCTTGGCTCTTTGAAAGTTGGATAATTTCAGATTATATCCCGAAAGTTATAAATGTTAAGCTGTGAGAATTTTGGAATCTGTTATTTTTACCCCATTTTTGTTGCTTCTTTTGTTTTAGTGAATACTTTTCTTGGATGGGCTTGAATTGCAAATTCTATTTTGAGGGCAACAGCTTTGGTCTTAATGCAGATTCTTTGTTTTTAACTTAGCTGCTCTGAATCTGTTCTGTGCCTGAGTCACTCAGGGGTTATACAGAGATAAGAGGAAACAGAGTTTATAGATCCCTGATCTGGCCCTTTCCCTTTGAGGATCCTTCCTCTCTTTAGCACCTATGAGTGCCCAGGCTCACTTTTCTGATTCCCCAGGGTTTCGTTTGTTTGTTTCCTGCAACCCCACCTGTCTCTGTGCACGCAGTTCAGCTCCACACTAATAGCCTTGGAGATGGGGATTTGTGTAACTCTCTGGCTCCTCCTCCAAGCTAGCATTCCCTCCTCACCAGTTAGTCTGCTAACGTTCACTTTCTGGCACCTTCAGGCAGTTGGCTTTTCTATTACGTCCAGTATTAGCAGGTTTTTCTCTTCAGGAGAAAGGGGGCTGTCTTTGTCATATCAGAAGCAGAAGTCTTCTTTCAGAATTCCATCAGGACACTGAGGAGTAGAAGGATCCAATGTTAGTGTCTCAGGCTCCAGACTGGCATAGTCCTCTACTTGATATAAACTCACCAGTAAATTTCCTTGTTTCTAACACTACTAAGGGCAATAGGATCAGATCACTTCTTTTTCTACAGAATGTCAAGACTCACTGGCCTTCTGAATAAGCAGCCTCAAAGTAACATACCTACACTTTGTGGAAAGTTTTTGGCTTTCAGATATGTTTAGAAGGGTATGAGTTAAGTCTGGCAATTAAATTTTCTTGTTCCATGAGTAGGATACTTCCCTGGCTCTTGTCACCAGTATTCTCCAGGAAGGATAATATATATGGTCTTATAGAACTCAAACATGGAGAAGGCAATGGCAACCCACTCCAGTACTCTTGCTTGGAAAATCCCATGGACGGAGGAGCCTGGTAGGCTGCAGTCCCTGGGGTCGCATGGAGTTGGACATGACTAAAGCAACTTAGCAGCAGCAGCAGCAGAACTCAAACACAGGAGAATTAATCAAGAAGGACTGGGAGTTGAAGGAAGACAGGAAGGACCCATTATGAAATTCAAATAGGGAAATAGAAATTCTCCAGGTCAGAATACTGGATTGGGTAGCCTTTCCCTTCTCCAGGGTATCTTCCCAACCGAGAGATTGAACCCAGCTCTCCTGCATTGCAGGCAGATTCTTTACCAGCTTAGCCACAAGGGAGTTTTATTAATATTGACTTAGACATTTGGGAAATAAAGTCAGGAGCAAGTTCTGGGCAGACGAATGCCCAGTAGATCCATTTGGGCCATGTCTGGGGGAGAGGACAGCTAGGTATTGAGTGCTCACAATGTTCTTGGCCTACCACAGCTGCCTCGTGGCCCCTCTTTGGCAGAATGAAATTGAACCTCAGACAGGTTTTATCACCTGTCCATTGTTTCATGGCTAGGGAGTGGCAGATTCAGTCTGAATCATTGCTTGGCCTCAGAACAGGCAGGGAATCAGGTCAGGGGAGAGAACTTTGACCCATTCTCTGAATCAGAGATTCTCAATCCTAACTGTAGTATAAGCAAGACAGATAGTGGATCTTTATCAGCCATTAAAGCAAATTGAAAGGCAATGAGCAAGACCGCCATTGTTAAAAAATTAACCATGAATCTCAATTTATTTAAGAAAAGGAAAAAAGTCATTTGTACATTGCACTGTCTTGATCATTATTTATAACAAGTTACTAGAGCCACCACTTCATGACTTATTCCCTGCATTGCATCAGGGTGAAAGCACTCATGGGCTAGAGAACATTAACCTGGAGAAAGGTAAATAGCTCGTATTTGGATGCAGGGACTCAGCAAGAAAGAAGCTGAATCAGTTTTCTCCAGGCTCTCACAGCAGAGCAGCATGAGGCAACCAACCTGAAGCGTGGTTTCTCCCATCCACTCCCAGCCCCCTCTCCACCTCCTCAGCTCACTCCAGCCTGCAGTCAATCTGGTCTCTCAGAGCTATTGACCGGCTGCCTCAGTCATTGCCCAAATTCCATCTCCGCTCAAATCCATTTTCCCCGCCTCAGAGAGAGCCAATTGGATTTCTCAATTATCAAATTGTACAGTCATGAGCTTATATACTTCTGAGAGGTAATATGGTGTAAGTTTCTTTGCCGTGGAAATGTCATATTGGCTCCTCTGGGGAGTGAATGGAATATTTAAAATACTCTTTCAGTCTTAGTAGCCCATTAAGAGGGATGCAAAGGTGAGATGTGACTTTGCTTAGGCTGGAATAGAAATGTGTATTCTTTGAGAAACTGTGATAGCTCCACTGCCTAATCTTTTATTATCTGTCTCACTTTCTACTTCTCTGCCTGGATTAAAAAGTACACAAATGGGCAAATGAAACACATGCCTTTGATAAACATAAACTAATTTTTGACATATATTTATATATACATTTATGATTAATTAAGTCAGCATTCCTTATTTTTTTTAATAATAAATGCAATTGCCATTTGTTGGGTGTGTACTTTGTGCCAAGCAATACTTGGGCACTGTACAAATGCTATATAATTTTATAAACTAATTTTTGGCTACAAATAATATATAATTACATTCTCCTTATAAAAATTCAAATAATTTAAATAACATCAAATTCTGATTTGATTTCAATCCCAAGATTCTGCTGTACTACCAAAAAGTAACAGCTTTTTCAGTTTTTTGTGTCCATCCAGGATATTCTGTGCACTGACATACATATGTTTCTGTAAAATAGATGTAGTAATGTGGTTTTGAGTGTATATTTGTTTTGTAAATAGAATCATCATCACTGTGTTTCATGCTGCAGTTTGCTTTTCACACTCAGCAGTATGTCTTGGGTATTTCCTTGGTTACTGAGAGAGTTCTGGCTCTCTTTCTTTTAAACTCCTATTTCATTGTGCATAACAGGGTAGCACCAGATTTTACTTGGTTATTCTCTATTAAAGCAGAATTAGGTTACTTTCTTTTTCTTTTCTTTTTCCTCTTGCTATTACACACAATGGTGTATTTTTATCACTGGGGTCTTTGACATTTATTAGCTTTCTTGTTAGCGATAAGAGGATGCCAGTGCTCAGCCAGGTGTAGTGTGTAGGTCACCCAGATTTCAAAACCTTAGATCTAGTACTAGAATATAGGGAGGATCATCTGCATTTCATTTTGAGCGTGCTAGGGGTTAAGGGGGCTTCCCAGGTGGTACAGTGGTAAAGAATCCACCTGCCAATGCAGGAGACATGAGTTCAATCCCTGGGTTGAGAAGATCCCCTGGAATAGGAAATGGTTACCCTCTCCAGTATTCTTGTCTGGGAAATTGCATGGACAAAGTGGACAAAGGAGCCTGGCAGGCTACAGGTCATGGCATCACAAAGAGTTGGACAGGGTTGAGCAACTCAACACACACACTGGGATGGGAAGGGTAAGAGGAAGGGAGGGGAAAAAAGCTAAAAACCCAAATGATTGCCATTGAGCTATCATATCTATGATCAGTTACATATTTTTCAGACAACGAAAAGGATAGCTGAACCATAGGAAACACATAGTGTTTTCATTTTGGTTTCTTTGTGTTTTAAATTGGAAATCAGATCTCCTGGAGAGAAAAGGAAAACAAACTCCTAATTAAGAAGCAAGTACTAGGTTTGTGGAGACCCTATTTCTTTCTAGACACTCCATGTACATGTATGCCTCATGAGCTTTTGAAGGGAAGTAGAGTCTGTCATCCCAAAATATGCCACTTTGTCATGCAGATTGTTTTCATCTGAAGACATACTCCGAAGACTCAGAAAAAACTTTTACCTCTTCCTTAACTACCTAAAAGAATTGAGACTGGGGCCTGTACCAGGAAGAGAGCTGTTGCCTGGGAGAACTCTTCTAGTCTGAAAGAACTCTTTGCAAGGCAGAGCAAACTCCTAATTACCAAGCATCTGCTGTTAACATCCTGTGAGGTTACACTCCTGCCTTGGAAACTCTAGGCCAGTTTCACATTCCTTAGCTCAGGATTGCATAGAAATCTCAATTGCCTGACTTGCTCTTGTGTCTCATATCTTTGGGGAGCCTGTACATAGGAAATTAAATTTGGTTTTCTCCTTTTAATCTGTCTTGTATCAATTTAATTATTAAACCAGTGAAAGAACCTGAAAGGGAAGAAGGGAACATTTTTCCAACCCTGCAGTCTGATTATGCTACTATTCTCACGGCTCCCGACCTCAAGTAGCTAAACTTCTATCCTGCAGACTTTGCAAGGACAAAACACAAACAATTGTGTTCGTTTATCTTTCCAAAATCAGTAGTATTGTTTAGGATGTTTTATTATAAATCTGACTTATTCTCATATGAGATAGTCAAGCATTATGGGAATGTTTAAAGAAGAAATAAAAAAAAAAAAAACTTCAATGTCTTGATCCTGATATTAATTACCATTTTGGTAAGCAACTTCCAGACAGTGCGTTTCTCTCTTTTCTGAGAAATCAGATTTTCTTTAAATATGGTTCTAACACTCATGCGTTTTTATAGATAATTTTTTCCCCACTCAACAACATATTCTGTAAATTTTTAACAATGCTACTAGATGTGATGGCTCCTTGACCAAATCATAATCATATGGTGGTGTGGCACATTTAACCCTTTGTTCATTTCCTTAGTTCCTCATCCATTTATCCCCCATCTTTGTTTCCTGGCTTGTTATAGGTCCCCCATCATGCTAAGCACTGGGCATACAATGGTGGGCAATACAGGTACAGTATGAGGGCCTTAGGAATTTAGGTCTAGTAGGGAAAACAAACAAGCCATCGTTTATCGTATGATAAACCCTGTGGGACTTGGTTTAGAAGGTGTGATTAAGCGAGGCTTCTTAGAGGAAGTAATAACCATGCTGCAAAATCACTGAAAACGAGTAAGAGTTTGCACTACCACAGAGGGGCAGGTGTTTAAGCAGGGGGGCAGCATTTGCAAAGAGTTGGAAATGAGAGATATCCTGGCCCTTCTGTAGAAACCAGGATGCTGCTTCTTCATAATGGGTTGCTGACACAGCCTAGCTAGGGCTGGTGGTGGTTGATAGTGGTGGGGGCACCCACCCTGATGTTTTTCATGGCTTTGGTATTCAGCTACAAAGAAAAGGTGTTAGGAAGCCAGAGCCCTCCTCTGCCCGAGGACAGGGCTCCTCTCCCATCAAGCTAGTTTCAGTAGGGAGAGGATGAGAAACCACAGGAAAAGGGTTTTCCCCAGGCTCCCAAAGCTCTGCCCAGGCAGATCTCCAATAGGTTCCCAGCAGCCTGGGTCCTCGCAGGGTCAGAGTGAACCTGCTCAGGGAATGAAGGGTCTGATGAACATGGATCAATGTCAGAATTGCTGGCTTTAAAAGACTAAGGGACAATTAGCAAGATTCTGACCTCAAAGATGAGGATAAAGGGGCTAATACAGACAGTCTTAAATTCAACAATAAGTCATAATTTTGACATTTGAGGATAATGTCATTTCCTCAAATGTGGTTTTGCATTGGCATTTTATACCCCTCTACCAAGGGAAATTCTGATAAATGTAAATAGAGCCATGGTTCTCCTTGCTTTCCAAATTATAATTCTCTGAGCTTTCTGTTTAAAGTACCTATTTTTCCTGTGTTGAGTAAGAGTATTGAGTGCCTTACAGGACACTTGGCTAAGTTAGGCTCTGCCCAAGTATCAAAGGAAAAAATACCTTTGATCACTTGGACCCCAGTAGTCATGTTGGAAGCTCATTGTCCCCAGACAGTGGCAAAAGATTTGCAAATGAATTAAATTCTGATGAGTGATACTGCAGGTAAAGCTGCACATCCCAGGGAAATGTTTATTGACTACATATTACACTGAGAAATAGAAAAGATAAATATTTGCACTTCCATTGAGACACATTTAAAATTCCCAGACAGCCGTTGTATAATCTGCTAAGCAATTTGCCCAATTGTTTTCCATTTTTTTTTTTTTAACCAAACAGGTGATTATTCTAGTCTGTGTAGATTTGTTATTGGTGATTATTTGTAGTTGTTATTCATCTGCTGTTGAAGCTTTTTTTTTCTTTTTGAGGGGATGGTAGCATCTTAATGGAAATTACATATAAGGTACAACAATAAATCTCTTCTGAGTTTTAAAATCAGAATCAATTTGGTGTCTCCATTGACAAAAATGTACAAATCCACAATCTTGAAAATTGCTTGTGAAGCAATATTATTAAATAGGTAGCGTAAACTCTGCTTTAAGAGTTGTAGAACTGGGGTTCCTGGTTCGTCAAATACACTGGATAATAAAGGGTTACCACACCTACAATCCAATTAGAATACAATAAAATGCCTGTCACTAAATTAGGGTCAAATAGGTATTTTTCTCTGATGTTCTATAGATACCCCTGGATCTTAGAATGCCTTTAGGGTCACCATTCATTATTTCTTACTGTATAGAAGGTCTGTGGAAATAAAGTGCAGTAGCGAGCTCTCATTATCCACATCCTGAATAGCAAGGGTTCACCATTCATTTTGCTCATTTCCCGTTTTCATTTTTGGAGATTGATTCTTCAGAAGACTAAATGGGATGAAATATTTTAGGAATACTTGCCTGGCTAGTATATATATGACAGACAGAATGAAGAGGAAACGGGAGAGATAAAGACCAGTAATGAGGTTCCAGGATCAACCCAGGCAAGAAGCAAAGAGGGTCTTGATGAACATGGGGGCGGTAGAAGCAAAAGGAGGGAATAAAAGTTGGCCAGGAAAGAAACGAAAGAGTAGAGTATAGGAATCAAATATGATAAAGTTTTAAGGCAGCAGGAATATGTGGGTTTAGCAGGAAGTAGACATTTGGTTTATTACTTATGGAGACTGCCGTCATCTAAGACACTCCATGCTCCTTTGGTTCATATTGGCATTCTGTATTTGTGAGAGCTTCTTGGGTAGCAGTTAGTTGATGGGAGAACTTTCCCTTTCCACAAACCTTGATCCTTGTCTATCCCCGTTGTATTCCTAAAGCACCTAGCATCATACAGGGCACATAATAGGTACTTAGTAAATGTTTGAGAAAGTAAGTATGTGGTGAAGAAATCAAATGAAGTGAGGGACTAAGTGGGAAAAGAGCAATGGTCATTTGATATTTGTCTTAAAATTTAATTTTCAAATAGAACAAATTCTAGAGCAATATCCTTAGTTTACCAAATAGTAAACAGGTGCCAGGCAAAGAAGGCAAATTGTCCAACCAAGGTCAAGGTCAAACAGAGTCAGAGGCAGGGTAAGAAACCAGGTCTGTGTTGCATACTGTTCTGTCCTCACCTGGTGAGTTCTCCTGCCCCTTTCAGACAGAGGGGTGCCTACTTTGTTTTATTTTTTCTTTATTGAAGTATAGTTGCTTTACAACATTGTGTTAATTTTTCCTGTACAGCCCAATGATTCAGTTATACACATAAGTACATTCTTTTTTATATTCTTTTGTATTATTGTTTATCCTAGGAGTTTGGACATAGATTCATGTGCTATACAGTAGAAATTTGTTGTTTATGCATTCTAAACGTAATAGTTTGCATCTACCTGCCCCAAACTCTCAGTCCTTCCATCTCCCACCCCACCTCCCCCTCGGCAAGCACTAGTCTGTCCTCTCTGTCTGTTTCTGTTTTGTAGATTTATTTGTGCCATTATATTTTAGATTCCACATATAAGTGGTCTCCGTGATATTTGTCTTTCACTTTCTGACTTCTTTCACTTAGTATGATTATCTCTAGGTTCATCCATGCTGCTGCAAATGGCATTATTCTGTTCTTTTTGTGGCTGAGTAGTATTCCATTGTGTATATACCCCATCTTCTTTATCTGTTTCTCCGTCAGTAGACATTTAGGTTGTTTCCGGGTCTTGAAAGTGGAGTGAAAGTGTTAGTCACTTTGTCATGTCCGACTCTTCGTGACCCCATGGACTATAGGCTGCCTGCCAGACTCTTCTGCAATTCTCCAGGCAAGAATACTGGAGTAGGTTGCTATGCCTTTTTCCAAGGGATACTCCTGACTCAGGGATTAAACTCAGGTCTCCTTCATTGCAGGCAGATTCTTTACTGTCTGAGCCACCAAGGTCTTGGCTGTGCTAAATAGTGCTGCAATAAATGTTGGGGTGCATAGTATCTTTACAATCCAGGAGCAGGATTGGTGGGTCATAAGGCGATTCTATTTTTAGTTTTTTAAGGAACCTCTATCCTGTTTTCCATAGTGGCTGTACCAATTTATATTGTAGGAGTGTAGGAGAGTTTTTTTTTTTTTCCTCCACATCCTCTCCAACATTTATTGTTTGTAGACTTTTCGATGATGGTGTGAGGTGATACCTCATTGTGATTTTTCTTTGCATTTCTTTTAATAATTAGTGGTATTGAGCATCTTTTCATGTGTCTAACTGGTCATCTTTGTGTCATCTTTGGAGAAATGTCTATTTAGGTCTTCTGCCCATTTTTCGATTTGGCTATTTGCTTTTTTCATTACAGAAGCTATTTGTATATTTTTGAAATTAAACCCTGGTTGTTTGTGTTGTTTGCAAACATTTTTCTTTCATTCTGTAGGTTGTCTTTTCAGTTTTTCTTGTGTCTGTGTGATTTCCTTTGCTATGCAAAAGCTTATAAGTTTGACCAGGTTCTATTTGGTAATTTTTGTTTTTCTTTCTATTGCCTTGGGAGACTGGTGTAAGAAAACATGAGTGCGATTTATGGGTCAGAGAATATTTTGCCTATGTTCTCTTCTAGGAGTTTTATGGTTTCATGTGTTGTATTTCAGGCTTTAAGAAGTTTTGAGTTTATTTTTGTGTATGGTGTGAGAGTGTGTTCCAGCTTCATTGATTTTTATGCAGCGGTCCAACTTTCCCAACACCACTTGCTGGAGAGACAAGCAGTGCCAGTTTTAGCTCTCTCCAGGTGACCAAGGGCTGGGACACAAAGACGCAACTCCTTGAAAAGATATGTTATTCAATAAACAGAGATGACCCTGATGACTCTGCCAGGGATGGGTTCAAGCCCAGTAAGACTGACCACAAAATACAGATGTATTTTCCAGAAAATGGAATTTTAAAAAGCATTCAGTTCAGTTCAGTTGCTCAGTCGTGTCTGACTCTTTGCGACCCCATGAATCGCAGCACGCCAGGCCTCCCTATCCATCACCAACTCTTGGAGTCCACCCAAACTCATGTGCATCAAGTCGATGATGCCATCCAGCCATCTCATCCTCTGTTGTCCCCTTCTTCTCCTGCCCCCATTACCTGATTAATTTTTGAAGGGTAATGCTATCACGTGATGTGAAATCGTAAAAGAATAAAGAGGTATAAATAGTGAGAAGTCTCTTTCCCTTGCCTGTCCCCCACCAGGCCAGTTACCACTCATTATGTAGGTATGTATTTTTTAAAGTTTCTTATATATCTTCCAGGGTTTCTGTACAGATATATAAGCCAAATGTGACTAAGTATTCTTAGCTCCTTTTTGGTACATACAGTGTAGCATGTTACAGACACTCCTCTGCACCTTGCTTTTTCTTTAAAATTGAGGTTGGAGAACTGTCATACCAAAACAAAAGAACTACCTTTGCTAAGCTACAAAGTAATCTATGGAAAAGATGTAACATAATTTAATTAAATGTCCCCTGTTGATGTATGTTTAGTATATTTCTAATCTTTTGATGTTAGAAAAATCCTTTAATGGCTAACATTATATATACACCAAGGATTTGTGCATTTGTAATTTTGGAATGTTGACAGTTACTCTCCTAATGGTTATACCAAGTTACTTTGGAGTTGGCAGTTTGAGAGTACCTGATTCTTCACAGTTTCTACATCAGAGTGTGTTATCACACTTTAGAATGGTAGCCAACCTGATGGGTGAAAAATGCCATTTCAGGGTAGTTTAACTTGCATTTCTCTTAGGAGCGAGGTTGCACATCTTTTAAATGCTAGAAAATGGAGATAGAAAAATTAAAACACACTTACCAAGATCAATAACCAGCAGACACTTGGCTCTAGAGAAGGAGACCTCTGCCATCTCTGGGAGGCATTGGAAGCCAATCACCCTTCTGTGCCAGAACTTTGTGTGGATTTGCGATTCAGATTGCCAAGCCCTTGAATAGTAGACACTGCATTCCCATTGTACAGAAAGGGAAAGTAGATTAACAGAGGGTAACCCTCCCAAGATTTGGTAAAGAACAGAGCAGAGGCTTGAAGCCCGGTCTAGAAAACTCCAGGACCTTGGACAGCCACTCCCCTGCACTGTGCAGGATGCTCTTTTTATGGGGAGTTTGCATTAGATCATTTTTATGCAGTTCTACTCCCATTGGATTTATGCTCTGTAGCCTAGCCATCTCCCTTCCCTGTGCCTCGTTTGGAAAAATAGATTTCTTCTCTAAGGTAATGATGGTTCATTTCTTTCCCCTATAGGATTTTGAGATGCAGCAAGTTTCCTCTCAGGCAGTCTCTCCCTCTCTGCACTTTACCCTTTTCTGCTAGTATCTTTATAGAAGCCACTGTGTTTGTAGCAAATTATAAATATTGATCTGTTTTCTCTCTCACCTTTTATATAAACATGGGAGTTGGGGCATTGAGCTGTGTAACAATAGTAAAAAAAAAAAGAAAAAGAAAAGGCATTTGGGAAAACTTACTATTTTCTTGGTTATATATGAGGGATTGAATCAGCATAATCATGTGAGAGCAAATAATGGAAGACTAATTGACTTCTAAGCTAACGACAACTGGACTTTTCCAAAATTACCTGAGAAAGGCTAGTTATCCCCAAGTGGAACTATTACTTTGAAAGTGGTGGAGAATTTACAGTGGCACCCAACCTCTGCAGCTGTCCATCTAGGAAGCTAAGAAATAATCAAGGTGTGCTTGCCACTCTTCTCTCCAGGTCTGTTTGCAAAACTTTCCAGGTCCATTTGATCTAATTATTGCCTGTAGGTGTCCAGCCCCTGTCCTCATAGTGACATTAAGAATCCCTCCTATGGGTACAATGAGCAGCACTTCTAGAAACCACTTCTGCCTTCTCAGTGTGGCCCTCTCAGTTTCTCCTCCTGTCCTGAAGCCTCAGAATGCCTTCTGGAGAAGGTCAACTTTATGGGGGATCAGTGCCATCCCCATGAAACCTGTACCACCACCAACCAAGTATCACAGTCTTGGGTCATAGATGTCCTGGAAACCAAGGACACAATTAAAGTAGTTTCCAATCAAAATCATCTATGCAGTTCAAGCCACTTGAAAATGGCTGTGAAAATGCACCTTTCAAGTGCCTGACAGGCACTTCAGTTGAGCAACAGAGAGATCTAGAGAAATGCCAGGCCATGCATTGCCAGGTATCTCATTCAGGACTTTCCTAAGGATGTTGTTTTCTGTTCTGGGGAATCAGGAAGAAGGGCTTGGCAGGAAGAGGAAACAAGACACTGATACTACTGTTTTTCTTCTCTCTGCTTCTGCTGTGAACAACCTCCTTTTACTTTAAATGGTGCTTCTCAACCTTGGATGCACATTGGAATTACCTGGATGGTTTTTAAAAAGACTGATGTCTGGATTCTATCCCCAGAGATCCCTAGACTATTTGGATCGTCTAGGTGCAGCCTAGACACTGGGTTGTTTTAAAACTCCCTGGAGGTTACACCCAGGTTTGTAACAGCACTATTCACAATAGCCCAAAGGTAGACGTGCCCCCGAGTGTTCATTGGTGAATGAATGCATAAACCAAATGTACTATATCCATGTGATAGAGTATTAGTCAGCCTACATGCTACCACATGGATGAATCTTGAGGGTGTTTTGTTAAGTGAAATAAGTCAGACACAAAAAGACATATACTGTATGATTCCACCTATGTGAACTATTAATATGTAGAGCTTCTCTGGTGGCTTAAATGGTAAAGAATCTACTTGCAATGCAAGAGAACCAATTTCCATACCTGGCTCGGGAAGATCCCCTGGAGAAGGGAATGGCATCCCACTCCAGTATTCTTGCCTGGAGTATTCTATGGACAGAGGAGCAAGCATGGACGTTTGTCTCCCATCATGGATATAGGTGGCACTTCCATGACAATATCCAGATTAGCTCTATGAGAACCTCCAAGGGTTTCCAGTTTCCTTCCTAAGATTATAGAGTCAGAAGTTCAATGGTTGGTGCTTGGATATATGCATTTTTATAATCTCCCCAAGTAACTTCTGATGTGCTGCAAGGACTGGAAATGACTAGATATCATAAGATCGAAAGTCCTTGATTTCACTTGAAGGTCTTGGGCAGTCTGGCTCTTGCATGCTTTTCCAACCTTACTTCTTATCTTCCCTGTGTCTCTCAGTACTTTTATCCTCACTGTAACACCTTGCACTTACCTGATAATCTGCTTTGGAGTTTTCTTTCTTCCTGAAGTGATTTCTGCTACTTCTTTGCCTCTTACAATCCTCCTCAACCTTTGAGATTTGGACCGACTCTTACCCCTTCCACAGAACTTTGCTGGATTCCTTTCCCATCTTCATTTTTTCCTCTTCTCTCTCCCCTCACCACTGGTTACCATAGTTTTGAGCTTTAGTGTCCTTTCCATTGTACATGTGTATTTCACTCTTAGCATTTCAACATATAGTCTTATGCTTGAGTCTGATTTGCTGCTTAGACAAGGTCCTAGAATGATGCTTGCCTCAGAGTAAGTGTTCAGTATTTATCACATAAAATTGAATTTCACTTTCCAGACTTGACCATACTCCTAAGCTCCAGATAAATATATGCAATGGTGCACGTGATGTCTCAAGCTTTTCAGCCAAACACTGTGAAAATGAGGTTTTCATTTAGCTCTGTACATTTTTCCTACCCATAGTGTCCCCGTTTTCAACAGTAGCATCTCCAGCAACCTGATGAGTTGCTCCACTCAAAATGTTGAACATCACCTTTTATACCTCTCTATTTCTCATCTCCTACATCCAGTCAGCCATCAGGGACAATTCTATCTCCAAGATAAAACGTAACCCTTCCCTTTTCTCTCCTTCTTTACTGTCACCACCAAAAGCCAGATCTCTCTCTACAGTGAAAAACTAATCGGTCTCAAACACTACCCATCACTCCCTACCTCTTTCAGGTGGTTCTCCTGGCTGCAGTCAGACTGGAGTGAGTAACATTTCTGGCTGTGTCCCTCCATCATTTAAGCCCTTTTATTAGCTGTCTGCTGCTCCTGATGGTCACCGTATTTAATAGAATCTAGAAGGCTCTTTCTGTGCCTCCTGCCTCTCATCCTGTTCTAACAGCATCATTTCCATATCTGTTCCTTATTTTGATCTTATGTCTTTCCTTCATCAGAAAATTTTTTCAAAGGATTATTTCTGCATCAGATGCTATTACTGTATCCCAAACCCTTTAACCATCCACCTACTACCCTTCTTTCAGACTTTACTCTAAATGTCACTGCCCCAGGAAGACCTAGCCTCAGTCAGAATGCAGTAGCTTCTCAGAATACCCTATTTTTTTCATCTTAGTATGTAATAAAGTGTGCTTATAAAAATTTTTGGGTGCTCACTCCATTGGATTTTATCCCTGATTGTATGCCTGGATACAAGCCTCTACAAGTTGTTCAAAATAAATATTTATTGCATGAATCAACTCCATACAATCTGCCTGCCTGTGTAGATTACACTTATTTTCTGTACCCCACTCCCAAAGGAGTGAAAATCATTATTATTATTATTTTATTTTATTTTTACCACAGAATTGCTTCTTTCTTGAGCTGACCAAAGCTAATTGTTGAAATGCAAAATGTTGTGGGGGTGGGAAAGGCTGTATCAGAGGGGAAAAAATGCATGAGTGAGTCCATAATCACCATCATGTCCTCTAGTGGGTCCCTATCACCACTCAAGTCCTCCAGCCCATCTCCTCTGAGCTGTCACAGCTGGGAGCACAGTTCTGTAGCCCTGGATCCCCTACCTGCCAGACTCCTTACCTAGAGTTGGGGGGTAGGAGGGAGGAAGGTCCCGCCCCTTTCTCTCTCCCACTCTGGACACATTATCATGAACAAAGACCAGAGAGGAAGATTATTTTCTTGTGATGAATGGTGCATTTTAAACAACGTTCCTTAGGCATTTCAACAATCACATTTATTCTACATGCAACAATAGTTTCATTATATATAGTGAAAATCCTTCTAAATGTTAATGTAACATTGGCCCAAGAACCTCACATTTGGAATAAATAAAGCAAGATATGGCCTCATACTAGTGAAAACTTATTGAGCCCAATTTTCTCTTGGCTGCAACGCATTTTAGGGAGAAAACTGTTTCTCATAGTTGTAAAGAATACAGCCTTTGAAGCCGCAGCAATGGGGGTTCAAATCCTAGTTTACTAACCAGGTGACTTTAAGAACATTTTTTACTGTTACCGGGCCTGTTTTAAAAGGTTTTTCAAAAGATCACATGAGAGAACATGGATCAACCGAGGAGGGCATTTAATACACTTTTAGTATGTGGTGTACTGTATATAGTTAGTGTCTACAGTATGGATAGTGTATATAGCCAGCACTCAGTAAATGGTAATTAATAGTAGTTACTACTATTACAGATTATCTGTCTTCTAGCTCAGCAGTAAAGCTTACCTTGGGTCAAGTTGAAACTTGCCTAATACCAATGATTTATCCAGTAAATATTTCTTAAACCCCTCCTATGCTCAGGCACTGTGCTAGGTACTGAATAATATTTGAGTGAATAAAATGGAAATTTAAAAAAATTGAAGTATAGTTGATTCATAATGTGTTAGTTTCAGGTGTACAGCAAAGTGATACAGTTACGTATACATATCTGATTTTTCAGATTATTTTCCCTTATAGGTTATTACAAAATATTGAGTGTAGTTCCCTGTGTTATACAGTAGGCCCTTGTTATTTTTATGTTTTATATATAGTAGCGTGTATGTGTTAATCTCAAACTCCTAAATTATCCTCCCTCCACCATTTCCCCAGGGTAACCATAAATTTGTTTTCTATGTCTATGGGTCTATTTATTTCATTTGCTCATTTGTATCTGGCTTTTAGATTCCACATATAAGCAATATTTTGGTATTTGTCTTGACTTACTTCACTCAGTATGATAACTTCTATATCCATCTATGTTGCTGCAAATAGCATGGTTTCATTCTTTTTCATGGCCGAGTCATATTCCGTTGTATAAATATATCCCATCTTCAAGATCAGTATGAAGGTTCCTTAAAAAACTAAAAATAGAGCTACCATATGATCCTGCAACCCCATTTCTGGGCATGTATCTAAAGAAAACCATAATTCAACAAGATACTTGCACCCCAGTGTTCACTGCAGCACTGTTTACAATAGCCAAGACACGGAAGCAACCTAAATGTCCATCATCAAAAATGGGCATGGTTTTGCCCTCATAGAGCTTAACGTTCAATGAGAGACAGTAGAACAAGTAAGCAAACCATTAATGTATGGCTGTAAAATGTGCTGAGCTGTACAGAGGGACGAGCTGTATGACCTAAGAGGACACAGAGAAAAGAGCCACGTAGGTGGAGGAGTGAGGGAGGTGCCAGTGCAGCAGCTACAGCTGACTGGCCACGTCTATGGGCTCTTTCCTCTCCTCAGCACAACACAGTATCGAAAGAGACTCGGTCAAACGCCTTGTTTATCCATTGTGATAAGCAATGGATACACAATAGATCATATTCCTGATGCCTTGTACAAAACTAGCCTAACTGATGCTCTGATCTGATCAAAAATGACGAGTGTGGAACATTTCTAACCTACAGATCAGCAGATGAAAAAACAGAATCCTTAAAGAAAATGCTAGCAGGTTAAATCTAGCAGCATTAGAAAAGGAACAAACTCCAAAGGCAGACTGACACAGAGAGATCTGCTAACATAATTTATCCTGTCAGTTGGTCAGAGGAGAAAGACTGTGTCCTTTTCTCCTATAAGTAGAAAAATCCTTTCATTGTATTCAACATTCAGATTAAGGGTTTCCACATGGCTGTGGTTGATTTGTCTGAAACTCTAAGGCTAACAAATATGATTAAAATCAGAAAACCTTAAAATCTAGCAAAAGAAAAAAAAGTGTGTATATGTAGAGAGGGTGTATACTGGCCAACTCTACCAGGCTAATTCGGGATGCATCAGTATTTATCAAACCAATGTAAGCCCCATTTCTGCCCAATATGAGCAGTCTGTTCAGTCCAACAGCTTTGAAGAAGCAACAGAAATAAACCCCCAAAGGCTGTGGTTGCTCACTAGCGGCATGGTTTATGCCAGCGTATAACTGAGTGACAGCCTCCATTTCTGAAATTAATTATTTTTCTTCTGGAGTTAAATTTGCTGATGATGCTTCTCACGAAAATATGAGGTCTTTACATAGCAAATGCTCTAATTAAATAAGAATAAAGGCAGAAAACTTCCAGTCCTAAATGAGATACATTTATTCTGTGCGTGTGGTTGAATCTTTAATGATTTGAAATGCAACAGTCTCTTCCCTCCTGGGATAGTGATGATATCTTGCTCTTTTCTAAATTTGCATCTATCTCTTTTCTAATGTTTATTTATGACTGTGGCGAAGAGGAGAGGTGCATTCACTTCGTTCTTTCCCTGCCACC
This sequence comes from Bison bison bison, assembly GCF_000754665.1. Taxonomy (NCBI): domain Eukaryota; kingdom Metazoa; phylum Chordata; class Mammalia; order Artiodactyla; family Bovidae; genus Bison; species Bison bison. Next base: position 2,119,704 of record NW_011494775.1, on the reverse strand, counting down.
CTCTGCCCAGTCTCCTAACCCCCAGTGCTGCAGACGGAATTGTGTCCTGAGAAAATTCATGTGTTGAAGTCCTCACCCTCCAGTGTGAATGTATTTGGCAATATGGCTTTTAGGAGATAGTTAAGGTTAAATGAGGTCGTAAGGGTGGGTCCTAATCCAATATGATGGGTAACCTTATAGGATGAGGAAGAGCTTTCTCTTTCCCTGTCTCTCATATCCCATATTTTCCTTATGCCATCTATGCATTCTTTCCTGCTTTCAATACTTGGCCCATTCAGGGAAGACTGCTTGTTTCCTGTGTCCTTTGAACTGGCTTCTAGGGGCTCAAGGGCTTGTACATGTTTCCCCCTATTAATGACCACAGACATTATTGTTGTCTGAGGATCAGTGTCTCTTTTCTGCTCCTCTCCTTTGCTCTCTCCACATGACCATGCATGGGATAGACAGTGAGCACACCATGTATCAGTTACTGGGCCAGGCACTGCAGCCCAAGATCAGTCCTTTTAATCCTCATGTCTGCTGCATCAGGAGAAACACAACAGTGGTCCCCCTTCCATACCTCCTATAAATAATAGATTATACATGTGTCTGGCCTTGAAGTCATTGCTCTTGTCACCCATTTTGTGATGCTCTCAAGAGCCAGTGAGCAGAGGAGTCACTGCTGGCTGAGAAGGGGTAGAATGCAGAAAAAAGTTGATTTTCAAATGGCCAGGCTACTATCAACATCTGCTTTCCCACCTGTCTGCACACTCCCTTACATTGGACCTGGCTCCAGACCTGGCCCTGGCTCCCTCACATCGGACCTGACTGTAGAAACTGGACAGAAAGCCCTTCATCTCTTGTTCTCTGCCCTTTGCTGCTTAGCTGCTTTCTCCTCTTCTCTTTCCATATGACCATTGCTTTCTCCACTCTGCAGAGGGCAATATGGGTGCCCCACAGAATCAAGGTTATATATTCTTATTTCAGCTGTCCAGAAACTTCTGGAATCTCTTGTAGTTTCACTTAACCCTAGGAGACAGGGCCTGACTGACCCAGGTTGGGTGAGGGTTCTACCCTTGTTCCATGTTGCTGTGGCCCAGATAGGCAAGCTCACAGGGTGAGCAAGGCAATGGGCATAAAGAGGCCTCCCTTCTCCCCTAAGCGTGCTGTGCTGTGCTTAGTCACTCAGTCATGTTTGACTCTTTGTGACCCCATGGACTGTAGCCCACCAGGCTCACCACAGGAAAAGGAGAGGAAGGAGGACAGATGGGGGCACCAGCTGGCCAGCTTTGTTGAGTTCCTGCAGGATGTCTTAATATGTTCTGGATGCCCTGATGAACACAAGTGAAATAAAGCATGGTCATCTAAGGGTCTAGTTGGGGAGACCAGGCAGACCTAGAAGAGACAATTCCTGAGCAACATGAAACAGTGTTTACTCAAGAGCTATGTGGCCCAGATACAGTCCTTAGGAGTTCAGAAGCTGATTAGCGTCTGTGCTGGTGAGAAGGAAACTCACGTTCACCGTGACAAGTATCTGTTAGATGTGTTTCCATGTTTTGCCTGATGCCAGCCTCTCAACTCTGTAAGTTAAAGGCTATCTAAGAAAATTTCCTGGAGGTTGGAAGGAAAGGGCATTCTACTAGACTTCATGGCATGAGCAAAGTCATGGTAGTAGGAAAGACCATGGCTTGTGCAGGGGAGATGTAGGTGACCAGTCAAATGGAAGCAGAAGATGCTTTGGAAACAGTGGGATTTGTAGAAAAGAAGCTTAATAAGGGCACAGATTAAATGACACCACCTCCATTCATTTGTTCAGTTTACTTCTTGACCCCTGCGATGGTGTGGCAGGCCTGGGAACTTAGCACTGGGGATAAAGAGATGAACGAGATGCCACTCAAACTGGGAATTCCATAGTCTCGTGGATAGAGGAATGAGTGATGGAAGCAACAGGCACACTCTTCACACATTTCAAAGATGGGAGAAACACCTGGGGATTCTGGTTTCTCAGTATTTGCCGTGTTTTGCCATGGCAAATAGGGAAGGCTAAGGACTCAACCCAGATACCACTATTGCAGGTCCTCTGTGTCTGTCATCTTAAAGGGCACCCAAGGAGATTTTATAAAAGGAGCTACTAATCAAACAGCTGAAACTTTGGGGATTTTTAGGGTGAACCGGTATCCAAAACAACAGGCTAAAGACACTAATCTGCAGTACCAACTAAGCATAATTCTCCAAAAAGGCTGATGCCATACCATTGGGCAGCAACTTTGCAGTGCTGTCCATATAGAATAAATCCCATTTTTAATAAACATGTATCTTTAAGATATACACAACGATTACCCGAGAAATAGATTGGACTGTCTATTATATTGATATATATACAATCTCAGAAATTTGTCTCTAGTGCCTGGCTTACTATACACCCACAGAATTTAGAGCTCAATAAAAATACTTTATAGCATTCAGGCAGCAGTGTTCCTATTTCTTATGCGGATACATTGGAAACGTGGTCAGAGCTGTCATTCATCCCCGGCGCTTAAATGTTTTCCGCAAACAGTTGCTGCCTTAAGAAAGCATCACCAAATAAAATGTTTTTATTTAGTTCTTCAATGATGTGTCAATAGACATTGAAATAAAAACTTTCTTGTACTGAGGTGCTGTGGCTCCCTTCAGAATGTTTTCAAGGGGAGCTGGAGGGTCTCTAAGGACCCATTAAGGGGATGGGGAGGCAGAGCAGAGAGGTTATTACCTCTCAAAAGGATGGTTCTGCTGTTGCCCACTTCACCTTTATGGGGAAAGAGGGAGCATGATAGAATTTTATTAAGCTGTGCCCTCACCTGTCCAGAGGGGGATTGCCATATCACTGTGCATCTGCAGCATGGGAGCGAGGACCTGCAGAGCACACCTGTCTCTCCTTCCCAGATGCCATAGTGTGAAGGTGTCCCTTTCTTCAAGCAAACTCAGTCCACGATGGCATCTTTACCCACTGGAGGTGGTTGAAAAGGAGGATATGCGGACTTTACCAAGTGATTCATTTATAATCTGTTTTGATACGGAGGTTTGGTAGGATGTTGAAAAATAGACTTTTGCATTCAGAAGTTACATTTGCCTGCCCAGTTGTGTTACAACCAGCCCTCTATATCCAAGGGTTCCCCTTCTACAGATTCAACCAAATGCAGATCAAAAAATATTTGGAAAAAAACAGTCCATAAATCTCCAAAAACAAAACTTCAATTTGCTGTATACAGGCAACTAATTAATACCATTTACATTATATGTACAATTATTTATATAGCATTTACATTGTATTAGGTAACTTAAGTAATCTAGAGATGATTTAAAGTATACAAGAGTATATGTACAGGTTAATATGCACATACTATGCCATTTTATAGAAAGAACTTGAGCATCCACAGATTTGGTATCCAAGGTGGTTCTGAAATCAATCTCCTGAGGATACCACAGGATAACTGTACTTGGAGTGGGCTACGTATCTATAATAATAATAATAGTATTACTACAAATAACAGTAGCATTCCCATAAAGCCCCCTTCCTTGCCTTAGCTTTCTCCATGACACTTATCATATTTATCATTTCTTTTCTATTTTATTATTTACATTTCTTCATTAGAATATATTGATATATCCTATACAGGCAAGTGATGTTTCTTTTTTATTCCACTACCCCATCTTCAGTGCATGGAACTGGCTTAAAGTATGTTCTCATTAAATATTTTTTGAACAAGTGACCTTTATTAATCTTTAAGATCTTCATAATGTTTTGACTATATTTTTATCTCATTTAATTAGTATGATATGATAAATAATATAATTTATTATTCTCATATTTTAATTTTAAAGGAATAAATGAATGTATTTTTCATGAAAAGGGTTAAAGTACCACTAGAGCCCAGATGATGGTCTTAAAATACCATTTCCTGAGAAAAATAGCAAGGTTTCCTAGAGAAATGGCTGATTTCAGAACTGGGGAGGGGAGTGCACAGGACGAGGCTGGAACATCTTGCCAAACAGAAAGCAAGGGAAATGTCAAACACTACTTGAGTCCTGCCCAAAGATCCAAGAGGGCAACTTGAATGGGCTCACACTGGTCAAAGGTTGGGAAATTTAAGAGTGAAAAGAATAATTGCAATAGCATGAAAACTTGAATGTAGTAAATAAAAGAATCTGTTCTGCCTCAGAGATTGAGAGAGCTGGCAGCAGCACTGTTTCTCACACTTACAGCAGGAAAAACCTGGGTAAATGCAAATGAGTGTCTTTCCTTGAGCTTCGGGAGAGCTGAGGCCACAGGGCAGATAACTAACCCAAAAGGTGGTGTCAGAGACATAAAGCACCAGACCGTTAAGGAGACTGCTGCAACAGGGCCATACCCAGATTCAAGGATCAGGGCTCTCAGTGGAGGCTTTGCCTTACACCTTTATAGGGAGCAGAAGACAGGTTACAGGTTGAACTGTTTTGCAGTCAGAGACAGTCTCAGCAGAAGTGGAAATGGGTATTTTTGTGTCCAGCCAATTGCAGAAGAACAAACATTTCTAACTTTAGCTATTCAAGCATGAGACAAAGAACAAGAAATTGGCCTGCTTGTGAAAGGGACTGACTGGGGCTGGTTTTTTCAGGAGGTCCAGGCAGAAGGGGAAAAGTCTGAGTTTGAGACCCTCTCAGGTAAACGTCAAAGTCATCTTGAGTGTTAAGCCAGTCATGAGAAAGAGTAAACAGCCAGTCTTAACCTGAGTCATGGGCTTCCCTGGTGGCTCAGATGGTAAAGAATCTGCCTACAATGCAGGAGACTCAGTTTCGATCCCTGGATCAGGAAGATCCCATGGAGAAGCAAAGGGCTACCCGCTCCAGCATTCTTTCCTGGAGAATCCCATGGACAGAGGAGCCTGGCGGGCTGCAGTCTATGGGGTTGCAAAGAATAGGACACGACTGATCAACTAAGCACTGCAGCTGAGTCATATGGGGAAAGCTGGTTCTTTGTGGTGAGCCATTTTCTGGAACAAAGACTGGTAAGGGGACTTCTTACTGTCATTGATGGGAGCACAAAGTGAGGTAAAGTTCCATTTTGTCACTGGAGAAACAGGTGGCACCAGATGTCTAACTGTCTGCAGTTACTTCCCAAGGGCAGACTACCAGCTACAGAAGTCCACGGGAGATTCAGGCAGAACTTTTAAAAAATTCCTAAAGACCATTGATGGGCTGTGTTGTGGAGTGTGAGTCTCAAACATAGAGGAGGTTTGCAGACTCTTACAGGTACGCTTCTCTCAAGAGCCATGCAGATGTTCAGCTCATTCCTGGCTGGGCAAGGCAGATGGCAGCCCCTCTGAACTCTACTGAGACCTGTCTCCTCTATGAAACAAATGCCTTCATCTTGCTGAGGAAGAAGAGGCTGGAGGCAGTCTTTTGCAGCTGCCAACAAAGGTCCGTCTAATCAAAGATGTGGTTTTTCCAGGAGTCGTGTACGGATGTGAGAGTTGTACTACAAAGAAAGCTGAGTGCCAAAGAATTGATGCTTTTGAACTGTGGTGTTGGAGAATACTCTTGACAGTCCCTTGGACTGCAAGGAGATCCAACTAGTTCTTCCTAAAGGAAATCAGTCCTGAATATTCATTTGAAGGACTGATGCTGAAGCTGAAACTCCAATACTTTGGCCACCTGATGTGAAGAGCCAACTCATTGGAAAAGACCCTGATGCTGGGAAAGATTGAGGGCAGGGGGAGAAGGGGATGACAGAGGATGAGATGGTTTTATGGCATCACCGACGTGATAGACATGAGTTTGAGTAGGCTCCCGGAGTTCGTGATGGACAAGGAAGCTTGGTGTGCTGCAGTCCATGGGGTCACAAAGAGTCGGACACCACTGAGCAACTGAACTGATGGGGAAAGGAAGAGAAAAAGCTCTAGTCCTGGGGGAAGGGCAGGCAACCTGTAAAGCCCAGCACTAGTTCTGGAGGAGGGGCAAGATCATTTGTGAGGCCACGCCCCCAGCCCCAGTTGTACAGTGATTGCCCATGACTGAGCCTCAGTCCAAGGTCGGAGAACATCTCTGTCTCTCCGTCTCTCACCACCACACTAATGAGTATCAGGGAGAAATAGCAGTGGAAGGGCTCAGCAGTAAAGAATCCTCCTGTAATGCAGGAGATGCGGGTTCAATCCCCTGGTCAGGAAGATCCACTGGAGAAAGAAATGGCTACCCACTCTAGTACTCTTGCCAGGACAATCACATAGACAGAGGAGCCTGACAGGCTATGGTCTATGGGGTTGCAAAGTCAGACAGGACTGAGCATGTAATGCATACATACATGTATGCATGTGAGAAGCACAAGAAAGAGATTTTCTCTGGGAAGCAGGGCAAAGGAAAGACCAAATACTAAGCAGGGAGCAGACCCTGAGAAATGCAACCCCACACAAGGTAGGACTGCTTATGACTATAATAGGTTTTTAGTTGGTTTTTCTTTAATTAGTATTAAGTATTTCTATTGCATCACTGTTTTGCCCTCTGTTCTACTTCATCATGTATTAACAACTGACTTTCTTGTTATTAGGTGCATTTTTTTTTATTACTTCATTTTCAATCTTCCTGTGTCACTTTGTTTCAGATGTTCTCCTTATAAAACCACATCTCTGCTTTTGTTGATCCTTGTTGGTATCTGTTGCCTTGATATTTTATAGTGGCCTTTTTGATTCCCTCCAGAGACGTATCTTTTGAGGGTTTAGATGGGATCCTAACCTTGGTTAAATAACTTGTTTAGCATGATGATTGTAGAGCATTTGCTTTATCTTTTTTCTCTTTTTACATGGGCTAAGTCTTTATCATAGCCACCTCTCTAGAAAGTAGAAAAGTGCCTACACTTACTGTTCAGGTTTGATGGGGATTCCAGCAGAGGTGAGAAGCCCCCTTTGTTTCCAAAGCACCCCAAAGCCATGTACTGTCTGAAGGCATGCCTGCTAGCTATGCGTATATTTATATACAAATATGGACATGACTGAACGACTTTCACTTTCACTTCACTCTCTGGTCTTTGGCTAGTTAACAAGCTCTAGCGAGCACAGTAAGTTCTGTCATCTGGGTTGTTTTTACCTCAAATAGAGGTCTGTACAGTATTCTAAGAAAGCTTGAATTAGTGGAAGCATGTCTGCTTGATATCCTCCAGTTTCACTTTTGAGGTCTGGTGCAGGGTCTTCCCAGGTGATGCTGTGGTAAAGAATCCACCTGCCAATGCTGTAGACATAAGAGATGCAGGTTCAATCCCTGTGTCAGGAAGATTTCCTGGAAAGGGAAACGGAAACCCACTGCAGTATTCTTACCTGGGAAATCCCATGGACAGAGGTGCCTGGTGGGCTACAACCCATGGGATCACAAAGAGTCGGGACATGGCTGAACACACACACACATACACACACACACACACACACACACACACACATCACCACCACCATCCCCATCAATGAATAGCATTAGGGTGAGTAGCAGTTTTTACTAAATATAAGCAAGGTGCAGAGAGATTCTTAATTGACAAATGGCAATGAGAAGATGCCCCTTCTTGCAAGAGTCAGGGTGCTGCAGTGGCGAATAGTAAAGTGAAAGGGAGAGAGTCATAGAATTTCCTAGCAGGTTAATCAGTTGGCTGAAAAAGTATTATGGGCTCTCAGTCAGTAGTAATGTCTGTTTCCTGCATGTGTACTCATGAGGTCAGGTGGGGAGCCTAGAACTGGTTCAGTAAAAACATCAACAAGTTTTGAAATGGCAGCTATTGCCCTAAGACAACAGGTTAACCTTTGCAGCTTGGTCAAGGATAAAGCTATGCTAAGTGATGGGTTTTTGATGGTTCCCATGGAGCTGAATTAAAACCTCAAGAGCTTGTTCAGATGGCTCACACACAAATGGATGAAACAGCTTTTTGTGGCTAAGGAAACCTGAGGAAAGAGGTTATTGAAGAGTCTCCTCTGGGTTATATACGGCTGGTTCTTGTTTGAGCTCTCAGAGCAAAGAGCCCCTTACTAGGGACTTGGTCAATTCATAAAGAGGCGTTGCAATTTCAGAAAAATCTGGCACCCCTTGTCTGCAATATCCATGGAAACTGTTCAATTGCTGTTTGTGAGGAGTCTAAGATATATCTGAACAGCCTTCAGTCCATTAGGAGACAGTGACTTTCCCTCTTAGATAGGTCATGCCCTAACTATTGATAATAAACTGTTTGGCAAAATTTAAAGTTGTCATTTGAAACTTTATGTCTCTTTTCTGCTAAAACTGAGAACATGTGGCTTCCTTTTCACAGGCTTCTTTGTTCTCTGAATAAAGTAGATCATTTACGTATTGTATCGGAAGTGAATCACAAGGGGAATTTAGATCTGTTAAGTCTTGATTAAGGGCCTGGGAATGTAGCAGCAGGGCTTCAGTGAATCCCTGGGCCATGACTGTTCAGGTGAAGGCAAAGAGAGGAATTAATGGGCCTGGTCTAGAGGCCTCCTGAAAACAGACAGCAAAGATCCACTGTGGTGAAGCCAGTGGCTTCAGGAGGAGTTGATGACAGGATTGTGTTGGGGTTAGGTATTATAGGGAAGCAAGGAATAATCATTTTGCTGATGGCCTGAGATCTTGAACAAATGATATCGCCATCCACTTGGTGTCTTTGCAGGACAGAAATGTTAAAGGGCTAGAGTAAGGATATGAGAAGACCTTTGGATATAAGGCTTCCAAATAGTTTTGAACCTTCTTCTTTGCTTCTGACTTCAAGGGATATTGGGGAAGTTTATGTAATGGCATGGTTGGATCTATCTGAACTTGGAGAGATTAGATTCCAATCATTTTGCCTATGTATATGGTTTGTCAACAAAGGTTCATCTAGTCAAGGCTATGGTTTTTCCAGTAGTCGTGTATGGATGTGAGAGTCGGACTATAAAGAAAGCTGAGTGCTGAAGCATTGATGCTTTTGAACTGTAGTGTTGGAAAACACTCTTGAGAGTCCCTTGAACTGCAAGGAGATCCAACCAGTCCCTCCTAAAGGAGTTCAGTCCTGGGTGTTCATTGGAAGGACTGACGCTGAAGCTGAAACTCCAATACTTTGGCCACCTGATGCAAAGAGCTGACTCATCTGAAAAGACCCTGATGCTGGGAAAGATTGAGGGCAAGAAGAGAAGGGGACGACGGAGAATGAGATGGTTGGATGGCATCACCAACTCAATGGACATGAGTTTGGGTAAACTCCAGGAGTTGGTGATGGACAGGGAGGTCTGGTGTGCTGCAATTCATGGGGTCACAAAGAGTCGGACATGACTGAGCAACTGAACTGAACTGATAGTATTTTTAGCCCAGATAGTGTCAAATGCAACATCAAGATCTTTGTTTGTGTTGTGCATTAAATATAATGAAGAAAGCAAAGTATGTTCACAGTAGACACAGCTTAATTATGAACAGACAAGTCTTCTAGAACCTAGTGGGCGTTTGATTTTACAGCCCCCTTTTGAAGTAAGTGTCTCCTTATTAAATTTGAAGAGCTGATATCATAGAACAGGAGGTAATTTTTATCAGTTAAGGGCTTGGAGATATGGAAAATCTGTGGCTTATTTGAAATATGTCCCCCCGGTGTGACATATTACTCTGAGGAAGAGGTTGAGCAAAAGTGTCAGGGTTTAGTGCAGAAAGAGTGGCACGCATGTCTCCTTGAACATGAGTGGCACCAGGAATTCATGAGGAAGACTTTGTATTTATAAGCACTTCACCTTGAGCATTTAAGAATATGTGTCCAGTGTACAGCAAATCTGCGTGATGTTGCCACCTTTACATTCATTTTGTGTGGCCAAGTGGCCTGCAGGGGCCTTGAACTGACAGTAGCCCCTCCCTACAGTGCATGCCACCAATGATAGCCAGAGGGTCACAGGTCAGGATCAGTTCCTAATATGACTCCCCCACCTCCCACGGCCTTCACCTTATGAACTCCATGATAAGAAGGGATCAAAGATCACTGAGGGGTCTCAGTGATCCTAAATGAGGGATGTCCCTTTTTCTTACTTCTTTTATAAGCCAGGGCCTCTTTCCTCCATGTTCTTCTGTAAACCATGTCTACAATCATCACTGTCTATAGGTTGTTGATCGGTTTGTGGGCCATCTCAGTGTTTGATCTGCAGGCTAAGTTTACTTTGAGTCTTGTTTCATTTTTTCCTAAAGCCCTATCAAAATATTCTGCTAGGTATTATAGCTTAGCTCAAGTGCCTTTCCCATTCTGATTTCCATTTTTGAATTAGATCTCCAATTTCATGTGTAAGTCCATCATCAAAATGAGGTGGAAGGGCTGCTGTGCATTAGCATCTTCTTTAACCCACAAGTATTGTCAGGAGTTATTTTCTAGTCAGCCCTGAAAATCTCCTAGTTTCATCTTGTTTGTTTGCATACTTGAATTACCATTCAATCAACTTTGGAGTGGGGAATGTTTCAGGTAGGGCTTTTATGATATGAATTTCTTTTCCAGCCGCATTTTTTTCTTTTTTAACCTCTCAGATTTATTGTGGAAAAAAAGGACCTATAGGTCCCTTTCCAGATCAATCCAATCAACTTTTGCCACCCAGGATTTAGCATCTGAAGTTCCAATCAACATGTGCAGAAGTTAATATAGGTTAGGTAATCCCAGGTCATATGTACCCAAATAATTTTGAGTTCTTTTGTGAATTCAAAAGTGGTAAAGAGTCTGCCTGCAATGCAAGAGACAAGGGTGCAATCCCTGGGTCAGGAAGCTCCTCTAAGATGGAAAATAGCAACCCACTCCAGTATTCTTATCTGGAAAATTCCGTGGACAAAGAAGCCTGGGCACATGTTTGGATTTAGGGAAATTTTAATTATAGCTCTTAATTCAGCTCATATCCAAAGCTTAAAGTCTATAGTTGCCTATAGAGTTCTATAAGCTAATGGGAGGGATGGAGTCTTACAGGCAATTGGTATTTCAAGGTTTTAGGTGAGTGGTTGGGAAAAGGTAGGGTGTCTGGACAAGGGGAGGAGGGAGTAGGTGGACGGAGAGAGAGCCGAAGGACAAGGAGGAAGAGGGAGGGCTGGATAAGAGGAGGAGGCAGAGGACAGAGGGGAGGATTTATTAGGGGGGGATTCTCCTTTGTTCTTGCAAGGTTGTCAACGTTTCCTTAGCTTTGGCCAGAGAATCTTTTAGTGAAGTAATTGCTTATTCAGAATTTCATTTGGAGGCCTCTGCATGCCAATCAAAAGTGCTGCTCATTGGGATTGTGAAATCTTACTCTCTTTCTTTTCTAAGACACCTCTCAAATGAATAATTTTGTTTAAATGTTCCCAAGAGATGCCACTGAAGGTCCAAACCATCCTTTATGAAGTTATGACGGTTAGAAAGTTAGACGTAAGAATTAGAATATTAATCAGAGCACATAAAAAACCAGGACTTTTTGACATAGAGGACCCCAGGAGAATTGGAGCTTGTGGGCAGGAATGTAATGTTTATATTCCTGTGTCTTGGGCACCAACCTGGGTGCTAGCTACCTCCTAATGCAGACCCAATAATCTGTGCTGCTGGCAGATGGAAAACCAAAGAGAATACTCTCTTTAGATCAAAGCCAGCCTTTTAGGACAAAAAATAGAAGGGAAACCTTATCCAGTTCTATTGGTGACCCACAGCAAAGTATATTCACTGGATGCCGATCTGGTGAGAACTGAAAGCTCAAAGGTCTGTGATGCCAGATCAAGTCACAGGCTTATAGGCCTTTGCCTGCATTCTGCCCTTTAAGTCTCCTTTTTAGGACAAATAACACTTTTAGACACCACAGCACAAAAGAGTAACATGAAAGAAAGCAAAAAAAGAAATGAAAAGGAATGGTCTGATTCTACCAACAAGGTCAACAAATGTAAAGCAATAACAAAGTCTCTGTACCATGCAGAGAATAGCCAGGGAACTCAACACAAAAGCAGAGTTCAGACTGGGTGTTGGGTCATAGACTAGACAGGCAGCAAGGCACAAGGGAGCCGGCCCTGTGGGTACCACATGTGGTTGAAGGTTAGGGTCCATGCAGTTCACAGGGCAGAGGGGACTTGTAGGGACGGGGTAGGGGTTGGAGGGTAGGGGGTGGGGGATGGAGTCCACCATAACTATGGAAATACAACCAAATGGAAATATGCAAATGTTATTTATTTAGAGCTTGCTATAGAGGCAGATGGAGGAGTGAGAAAGCTTTTTAGTAGTAAAAAGGGGAAGACTTCTGTGCCCTGATTGGAGGTTGCTAGTGTGAGGAAGTTGTGGACAGGCTAACTGGAAGTGGGACATCTAATGTGGTTGGTTAGGGATACATAATTTGCTTTCTCTGGTTGGTTCTAAATTGGAAACAGGGACAAAATTAGGGAAGCTATAAGTGGTTAATAAAGTCTTGGTCACTTGAGGATGATTTTGACAAGATTTCCCACAAGCCTAACTTACAGAAAGCAGTCTGCCTGCCTGGGGTGCATAGTGTACATCACGGATTGGCCTCCTGGGCTGGTTGTTGCAAATCATGAGAGTTCTAGTTATGTACAGTCTGCCCTTTATTGTCTGCATATTCAGTCTCCCATGTCAATCTGTTTATTCTTATATAGGTACTTATTCTCAGTTTCCTAGCAGATTTTAGAGTTTAACATGCATCCTTGATACTATCTTGCTTGACACTCAGTGGTTTCTCTCAACCAAAGGATTAATCAGTGTCCACCTTCAGTCTTTGACTTTTCTTGCTTTTCTTACAGCAATCTCTCCATTATCAATTCTCATTTTCTCCAGAATTTCCCTTAGAAACTTTGGTTTCTGGATCTTTCACATTTTTTAACTTACCTGTCCTCATTTTCATCTTATCTTTTTGGCTGCTTTCTGAGAGAATTCTTTATCTCAATCTTCCAGCTCACTAATTCTTTCCCTGTTTATTTGGCTTTTCCATCCATCTATTACTAATTTTCCAGACTGTATCAACAATATTTGTCACTTGAAAAAGTCAATGTACAGTATGTTTTGTTTTAAAGTTTCTCTCTGAGGATAGTAATTATTATTATTATTTTAAGAAAGTCCTCTTCTGAATGCTGAATTAATTCTGTGTCCTCTTCAGGTATAAATTCTTCCATGGGTCAGACCAAAGAGGTCTTTGTTGTGTCTTTCAATATTGAGTGATTTTCCTGAGCTTCCTCCAGTACTGGATGATTTGGGGTTGTGTTTTTCTCAGTGATTGAAATTTCCTGTTTCTCTGTTTCTCCAAGTTATGTTTTCTCTGTGCTGTGGGGCCTTACCAAGAGGTACGGTTTTGAATGAACTGTGGATGGTGAGAATGGGCAAGTGTGATTGATGGCTGGGTGGAGTATTTATCATTCTGTACTTCAGCACTTGGTTTCTCCTGGCTCTAGAAGTTCTTTCTAGTCTCTTTGGTCCTGGCTCCAACCTATACACAGATACTCATTATTGCTATTGCCTCGTCTCTGAGGAAGACAGGAATAATGCACAAGATTTTGTCTGCCTGGAGTGCCACAATTTAACTAGCACCCAATTAATTGTTTCTAGGTCACCTTCAGGTTTTGACTTCATGCATGGACTTTTTTAATGCTTGAATGCTCTCTCAGTGAACCCCCACTGTGTTCCATCTTTTCTTTTTTAATTTTATTGGGGTATAGTTGATTTGCAGCATTGTTAGTTTCAGCGGTACAGCAAAGTGAATCTGTTATACATATGCACAATCCACTCTTTTTCAGATTCTTTTCCCATATGAGCCATCATAGAGTCTCGAATAGAGTTCCCTGTGCCATACAGTAAGTCCTTATGAGTTATCTATTTTATATATAGTAGGGTATATATGTCTATCCCAATCTGCCAGTTTATTCCTCCCCTCACCTGCTCCATTCTGTCATGCACACATACCTAGTTGTCTAAGCACAGCCATACACTTTCATTTAATATATTTTCTATAATTCAGTTTTGTATAGTAATCAGATGATCGCTACATGTGTTCAATTTGCAGTCTTGAAACTAAAAGCTTTTTAGTCTAGTGCTTGTTAAAGTATAATCCAAAGATACCTGGGTAGTGGTGAGGGGTGGTCCCTGAGACCTTTTCTGGGTTCCACAAAGCCCATCCTTTTTCAACTTTATAGTTTGTGAAGCTGGATTCCCTTCACATGCTTCAACCAAAACAATATATTGCAATAGATTGAATACTGTTGCAGCTGTGAGAATTCATCAGTAATCAAAGTCAGGCATTAAAGTGATTTGCATAAATGTGGAACAGTGTTACTCTTCTCATTAATTATGTTTTGTTTTAGAATATATAGTTTTCATAAAATATATTATTGATATTAACATGCACTAGGTTTCTTATTGTTATTTGATTAAGAAACAAAGTATTGATAGATATAACGACCAACATGAACATTCTATCTTTAAGGTCCTTAATTATAAAGGGGTCTTGACACCAAAGCCTTTGAGAACTACTATATTTGTCCCATTTCACATGTGAGACTTCTTGTCTAAGGATCTTACCTAGTGGATTGTGGCAGTAGGAACCCCCCGTGGAGTCTTAACTGCAGAGCCCATGTACAGAACCACTACAGATCCTGTTTTTCTGTGTTGCAGCCATTTCTCTATTATGTGCAAGCATATATTTTCATTTAACTGATTGTATTACAGAGAATTTAAAAATGATCTCTTGTGAAAGTGAAAGTCACTCAGTAGTGTCTGACTCTTTGCGACCCCATGAGCTATACAGTCCATGGAATTCTCCAGGCCAGAATACTGAAGTGGGTAGCCTTTCCCTTCTCCAAGGGATGTTCCCAACCCAGGGATCAAACCCAGGTCTCTCGCATTGCAGGCGGATTCTTTACCAAAGTAGTTCAAGTATATATGGTGTATATGTTCACAAAGTCTGTCCCCATTGTAAAGCAAATAGAAATTGTGTATTACTCTGTTATTTCTTCCTGTAGGGGACTTTGGAGTTGGAACTTAATTGCACTAATATCATGTTTTCATAGATTCCATAGCTTTTCACATGCCTTTTTTCCCCAGAAGCTTTCTATCCCCAAAGCTGTTTATTTTATTTTAATTAGATAGCAAATACATACAAAAGACTGCATTATAAGCATAAATGTTAAACATCAAGACATATCAGTTTCCTAAGTCTATTTTCTGATCGGTAACTACCCTGTGGTAATTCTACCACCTTCTACCACCCTGAAGTAACTACTTTCCTGAAAATAGCATCTCATTTTCTTATTTCTGTCCATAATTTTACCACATGTGGACTTATCCTTAACCAAAATGTTTTGTAAAGTTTGACCTACATGAACCATACATAGAATCACAGTATACTAATTTTTCTGCAAATTTTTTCCACAATTAGAATATTTTTGGAGGTTGACCCATGTTAACATAGCCATCTAGTCAAGGCTATGGTTTTTCCAGTGGTCATGTATGGATGTGAGAGTTGGACTATAAAGAAGGCTGAGCCATGAAGAATTGATGCTTTTGAACTGTGGTGTTGGAGAAGACTCTTGAGAGTCCCTTGGACTGCAAGGAGATACAACCAGTCCATCCTAAAGGAGATCAGTCCTGTGTGTTCACTGGGGGCACTGATGTTGAAGCTGAAACCCCAATACTTTGGCCACCTCATACGAAGAGCTGACGCATTTGAAAAGACCCTGATGCTGAGAAAGATTGAGGGCAGGAGGAAAATGTGACAACAGAGGATGAGATGGTTGGATGGCATCACCGACTCTATGGACATGGGTTTGGGTGGACTCTGGGAGTTGGTGATGGACAGGGAGGCCTGGCGTGCTGCGGTTCATGGGGTCACAAAGAGTCGGACACAACTGAGTGGCTGAATTGAACTGAACTGAATATGTGAAACTGTAAATTTTTCATTTTCCTGCTGTACAGTTTTCTGGTGCCTAAATATATCATGGTTTATTAATTTTTTATCCTGTCAAAATGACATCTAGATTTTATGTAGGATTTTTTTTCACTGTTAAAAATTTTTTTTCTAAGACTTCTCTGGTGGTCCAGTGGTTAAGACTCTGTGCTTCCACTGCAAGACACATGGGTTCGATCCCTAGTTAAGGGACTAAGATCCTGCATGCTATGCAGTGCGGCAAAAAAGAAAAAAAAATTTTTTTTCTATGAACAGTTTAAAACCTTTCTGAGATTACATTCACATGCAGTTTGTAACAAATCATATAAAGAGATCTCTATGCCCTTCTTCCAGCTTCTACCAATAGTAACATCTTATATAATGATAGTAAAATATCATAGCCAGAAAACTGACATTAATGCAATCCATTTACCTTATTCAGATTTGTCTAGTTCTCATGAACTCACATGTGTTTATGTGTGCGTGTGTTTAGTTCTGTGAAATTTCATACACAGTCAGGATACAGAAAAGTTGCATTATAATACTCTTCTATGCTACTCTTTGATGACCACAGCCACCTCCCTTCCTTTCTCCCTTCCTCACCCCTGGCGACCAATTTGTTCTCCATCCCCATAATTCTGTCATTTCAAACCTGCTATATAAATGGAAACTCACAGTATGCAGCCTTTTGAGGTGGCTTTTTTTTTTTTCCGGCATCATATTTCCTTGAGATCCATCCAAGTGCTTGCGTGTACCAACACTTTGTTCTTTTTCAAGTGAGCAGTGTCCCATGGCACAGGGGTACTACAGTTTAGCTATTCACCTGTGAAGGACACTGCATTGTTTCTAGGATGAGTCTAGTTCATAAAACTGCTATGGACATTTGTGTGAATGCAGTTTTATTTTTCGGCGATAAATGCCTAAGGGTGTGATTACCTGGGTTGTATGGTAAGCACATGCTGTTTTGTAGGAAGCTGCCAAATTGTTTTCCAAGAGTGGCCGTACCATTCTGCATTCCTATCTATTAACATTTTTATATGTCCTTTTTGTGACACACAAATACATCTTAGGTATGCACCCAAGGGTTTACTTGGCATCTATGCATCTCTACCTTTTCCCGGGGCTTCCCTGGTGGCAAGCCAGGGAAGAATATGTGGCAAGACAGTAAAGAATCCACCTGCAGTGTGGGAGACCTAGGTTCAATCCCTGGGTTGGGAAGATCCCCTGGAGAAGGGAACAGCTACCCACTCCAGTATTCTTGCCTGGAGAATTCCATGGACAGAGGAGCCTCATGGGTTACAGTCCACTCACAAAGAAATCAGACCTGGCTGGGGCAACTTTCACTTCACTCACCTTTTCCCGACCCAGGGATTGAACCCAGGTCCCCCACATTGCAGGCAGATTCTTTGTCATCCAAGCCACCAAGGAAGCCCTACCTTTGCTAGAAACCAAATTGTTTTCAAAAGTGCATGCACTAATGTGTTCTTCAGTATATACAAGTTCTGTTTACTCCTTGTCCTCGATGACACTGGATAATGTCTAACATTTCAATTTCCTCTGTAGGGGGGAAGTATAGAATATCTTGTGGGATTAATTCATAGTTCCCTAAACATTTTTCATATATTTATTACCATTTAGTTCTCCTTTTCAATGATATCCTGTCCTACTCCCTTATTCTTGTTTCTCCTGGGTTGCTTGTCCTATGCCTAGTAATTGTTATACCCAGGATACTAAAATTTTGTCAGATATAAACATTACAAGCATTTCATGTTTATGGTTTGATTTTTCATGGCCTTTCTGAAACCTTTTCAGGAATGAGATTGTTAATGTTCGTACAGTCAAATGTATCAATATTTTCTTTCATAGCTAATGCCCTCATGCATGTTTTCCTATATTCTAAAAGTTTTATAGGCTTATCTCCTCTATTTAATCTACATGGAATTTAGTTTAAAGCATAGTGTGAGGTGAGAATCCAAATTCAATTTTGTCCAGAAAGATACCCAGCTGTTCCCGTATACTTTCGTGCATGCTGTACTCCACTACCAATCACTTGCAGTAAAGTGTCCGTGTAAGTGTGGCTCTGCTTCAGGGTTCTCTGCTCTGTTATCAACCACTGCGCTGATTTACACAGTGCCTTTGCACGTGTTATTACTGTAGCCATATTCAAAATGTTGATATCTGGGCGAATAAGTCTAGCCTTCTGCCCCCAGCCTGCTTCTTGATTCCCAGGAGCGTTTGTTCATTTTTCCTTGCTTCGCTCTTCTGTGTAAACATTTTGAAATGCCTTGTCAAATTTCATCAAAGTTTGGAATACTCAAAGTTAAATTGAAGCCATAGAACAGTTTAGGGAGAAACGCATCTTTATGATTATGATTTTTCAACCTATATAAGTGGAATCACTCCATGCATTAGATTCTCTGTGAATGTCTTTCCATAGAGTCTTGTAACATACTCCACACAAGTTTTGCGTGTCTTTTATTTACTTCTAAGTAGGAAGCATATATTTGGTTGCTACTGTAAATGATGTATTTCTTTATTGCATCTTTTGAGAATTTGCTGGTGTATAGAAACGCAGCTAAGTTGCTAAATCATTATCATTTCACATTGCCCCCAGTGCTTATCCTTGTGTGAGTTTAATATTTTTTGTGCGTGGAGGCTATCTTTGGTTTGGATGCTTGTTGTCTTTTCTTAGTCTGTGCTGGCTGTTACTCCCTTGAAAGGGGGGCCATGGCCCACATGCTCCCAGGAAGGTGGGGGCAGCAGTTGGCTCCTCGTTGCTGGACTGTCAGCCACAGTGGTTGGGTTGTGCTCACGTGTGAGGAGGTGGGTGCCGCTGCTTGAAATTTGCTGAGCTGTCCTTAATGGCCTGGACTGTGTATGTGTTTTCTCATGTAGGACTTTGTTCTATCTTGTCCGTTAAGCCAGCTATTAATTACGGCATACACTTCTTTTATAGCCTTACTCTTTTCCCATATGTTTGATTTGTCAGACAGGTGTTTTTTGTTGTTTAAATCTCCTTTTATTATGGTGAATTTGTCAATTTTATCCTCTAGGCATTGATTTATTTATTGCTTTTTTAGGGTTTGAAGTATGTTATCAGGTATATACAAACCTAGAATTGTAAATCCACTTTTCGTGAGTTATTTTTGTTCACTGCTGCATCCCTAGTGTCTAAAATAGTGGTTAGCACATGAAAGTGAAAGTGAAGTCGCTCAGTCGTGTCCAACTCTTTGCGACCCCATGGGCTGTAGCCTACCAGGCTCCTCTGTCCATGGGTTTTTCCAGGCAATAGTACTGGAGTGGCTTGCCATTTCCTTCTCCAGGGGATCTTCCCAACCCAGGGCTTGAACCCGGGTCTCCCGCATTGTAGACAGACTCTTTACCATCTGAGCCACCAGGGAAGTGGCACATAGCACATAGTAGACTCTAAAAAAAAAAAAAAGTTTATTGTGTGGATGAATTTATATTTTTATCTATCAATTTGCTGCTGCTGCTAAGTTGCTTCAGTCGTATCCGACTCTGTGCGATCCCACAGACGGCAGCCCACCAGGCTCCCCCGTCCCTGGGATTCTCCAGGCAAGAACACTGGAGTGGGTTGCCATTTTCCTCCTCCAATGCATGAAAGTGAAAAGTGAAAGTGAAGTTGCTCAGTCGTGTCCGACTCTTAGCGACCCCATGGACTGCAGCCTACCAGGCTCCTCCATCCATGGGATTTTCCAGCAGGAGTACTGGAGTGGGGTGCCATTGCCTTCTCCATCTATCTATCTACCTATCTACAATCCTGTGAATCTCAGTGATTTCTTTTTTGTAAAGTGTACTTGGTCTGAAAGTAATGAAGTTATAATAAAATTTTGGGTTGTATTTGCTTGATACAGCTGTTTTTGTCATTTTACTTCTAATTTTTCTATATCCTTGTGTTTTATCTGTATCTTATAAGCAGCAGGTGCCTGGATCTTAATTTTATCATTCAGACAGTCTATAATTTAACTGGAGAGTTAAGTACATACATACTGACTGATTATTCATATGTTTGCATTCTTTTCTACTAATATTTTCTTTTGTAAATTCCCTTGGATCATATTTTTTTCTTTTTATTTAATTCCATACTTTCTCTCCTACTGATTCTGTTAGTATATGTTCTGTTTCTGTTCTTATAGTGAATACCCTGGACATTTTAAATTTGTATTTAACTTTATAAAAATGTAATCCTCAAATAAAATAAGGATATTAGAATGTTTTAAATCTGATCATTCCAATCTTGCTTTGTTTGCTTTTATGTTCTAGGATGCTAATTTTAAATTTTGTAGCCCTACAGATTAGAGAGTAATGTTTTTGATTTGTACAATTAATATTGATTTAAATTTGCCAACATGTTTACCGTTTTCTATACTTTCACACTTCCATATCAGACCGTCCTTCTGAGATAATTTTTCTTCTAAAAGCACATATTTTAGAAGTTATTTCAGCCAAAGTCTACTGATAGTAAACTATCAGCTTTTGTTTGTCTAACAATGTCTTTATTTTGTACCAGCTCTTGAAAGATAATTTTCCAGGACATCAATTCTAGATTTTCAATGATGTTTCTTTGGTGCTTTACAGATACCATTCTGTTTTCTTTTGTCTGACACTTTTGCTCTTTATAATGCAACTATCAGTCTTATTCAGTGGTTTTCAAAAAGTGGCCCCTAGACCAGCAGCATTTGTATCACCTAGGAGCTTATTAGAAATTCATTTTAAAAAACTATTCCAGACCTACTGAATCCACACTTTGTGGCTGGAGTGACGGAATGTGTGTTTAAAAAAATGTTCAATAGGTGATTTTGATGTATACTGATGGTTGAGAGCCATTGATGAAATGTTATTTCTTTGAAGGGAGAAGATAATTTTTTATTTCTGCTTGCTTTTAAGATTTTGTCTTTTTCTTTCATGTTCTGTAGATTATGATGAGTATTAGAATTTCTAAAAATTTATCTTGCTTAAGATTTCCTGGGCTTCCTGAATCTAAGGATTTGTGACTTCCATTAATCCCAGAAAACTGTAACAAAGTACCTTTTTAAATATTTCTTTTACCCATTTTCCTCTACTGTATTTTTAAGGAACTTCTTTAGATGTACATTGCAATCCCTCACTTTATAGTCCTTATTTTTAACTATTTCCCCATACTTTATATATATATTTGTTATCTTTATTATATCTGAGGTCTTTTCTCCAGTTATCCCCCAAAGGTGATTTGTTTGCTTCTGCTTGGGGCACACTAAATTTGATTTACATCTTGGGATATTGTATTGGATAAGAAATATGAATCTCATTTTCAAACCCATGTGAATTCAGATTGTGTTGGATAGTCTCATGGGAAAGTTTTCTTTCTTTGTCATTCTACTGTAAAGTGAGCTAAGGTTAAGACTTTCATATATAGCTTCCTTCCCTAATTTCTTATTTTTTTAAACAAACTAATCTACTGAGGTCATTGCATTTCAAAGGTTTTGGCTTCCCTGGTATTTCTGAGCTTAACCCTATCCTACTGAGGTTCAGTCTTGGTCTCCTATTTCCTGAATCCAGGAAGTATTAAAACACGGCTAGGGACCACCAAAAGATAAGCAGAAGCTAGCTCTACTATTAGCTTAGCCTGTGGATTTTTGCTTTTTTGTTTTTCCCTAGCCAATTAAAGAGTTAATATATTGATTAAATGATAAAATGATAAATTTAATCAAATTTATTGATTAAATGATAAATGATCAAGGATGGGTTGATGATGACTATCAGGGTGGTAAATGAATTTTATTCGTTATTTTGGGAAATACTATACCAGGAGTGTTTTCTCTGAGCACCTTGTCAGCCCTATTGCCAAACGTTGAGATCACAAACGTTGAATTGTTTATTCTAACCTCTCCTATCTCTATTCATACTCCTCATTGAGCATCCTGGACCTAGTGACCATCCTGGCCCCAGCACTCAGTGGATAGTTTGGAGAATTTACTTGCTCATAGGCTTGCGAGGTGAGATGGTAGGGGTAGGCAAGTTCACATGCCTTGTGCAGCCTGTAGGAGTTTTGTCCAATAGAGCCCAAGCCTCACCCTGGCTTCGCCAAAATGTCATAACCTGAGATAACTTGGAAGCCAACTTGAAGGGAGTGGCCTTTTGAGGTCATACCCCACCTTGTCCCTTCCGTCTTAGCTCAGCAGGACCAGGCCCAAACGTGTCAGGGAAGCACAAATAAGAAGACTGCAGGTCAGAAGCCATGATGTGTAGACAACAGTGCATTGTGTCTTAGATCTAGTAACTGCAGTTCCACAGATGTGATGCCGGAGTGTGGACATTCCCTCTGCTCTGAGTGTCACAGATCCTAGGGTGAAAAAAGAGCCCATCAACTAATACAAGATGAAATAGGAGCACAATAAATGTTTGTCAATGGATGAGTTTGCAGAGATTTCTCTGAGCCTTGTAATCTTACCAGATGTTCTAGTCCATGATGGACTCTGATTTATTATCATTTCTTTGTTCTTTCAAGATGAGTGTATATTGAGCAACATGTTCTGTACCTTGTTCTCTGTAAATTACCTAAAAATAGACTTGATATTTTCTGTTAGGGACTTGCAATGCATTCAGTTCAGAAAATGATACCTGAATTGCAGCAGCCAAAAGGCTCAGGGCTGTTTTTGTGGAGCAGTAGAGAAGTGGCCCCTTCTGATGGCTAAGGGGAACCATAACAGGTAGATAGACCATCACCTGAGAGATGTCTGTCTTTCAGGATGAAGCACATGCTTCAATCAAGCACAAAGATGGGAAGAAGTGAGAATATCCCAGAAACAGGGAAAACTACTGTTTTTTGTTATTCAATCTGGGTAGTTGTGTCTGTAGCACTCCAGGCTTCCCTGTCCTTCACCATCTCCTGGAGTTTGCTCAGTCATGTCCATTAAGACAGTGATGCCATCCAACCATCTCATCCTCTGTAGTCCCCTTCTCCTCTTGCACTCAATCTTTCCCAGCATCAGAGTCTTTTCCAGTGAGTCAGCTCTTTGCATTAGGTGGCTAGAGTTTTGGAGCTTCAGCTTCAGCATCAGTCCTTCCAATGAATATTCAGGGTTGATTTCCTTTAGGATTGACTGATTTGTTCTCCTTGCTGCCCAAGGGACTCTCAAGAGTCATCTCCAGCACCACAGTTTGAAAGCATCAATTCTTCAGTGCTCAACCTTCTTTATGGTCCAGCTCTCATATCTGTACATGACTACTAGAAAAACCATGAATAGCTTAGCCACTCAGTTGTGTCCAACTCCTTGCAATCTAGTGGACTATAGCCCACTAGGTTCCTCTGTCCATGGGGATTCTCCAGGCAAGAATACTGGAGTGAGTTGCTATGCTCTCCTTCAGGGGATCTTCCCAACGCAAGGATCAAATCCAGGTCTCCCACATTGCAGGCATATCTTTACCAGCTGAGCCACCAGGGAAGCCCAGAAAAACCATAGCTTTGACTATAGGGACCTTTGTCAGCAAAGTGAGGTCTTTGCTTTTTAATACACTGTCTAGATTTGTCATAGCCTTTCTTCCAAGGAGCAAATGTAATTTAATTTCCTGGTTGCAGTCACTGTTCACAGTGATCTTGGAACCCAGGAAAATAAAATATTCCAGAAATAGAGAAGCTGAAGCTGATGCTGAAGCTCCAGTAATTTGGCCACCTGATGCAAAGAGCCAGCTTATTGGAAGAGACCCTGATGCTGGGAAAGATTGAGCGCAGGAGAAGAAATGGGTGACAGAAGATGATATGGTTGGATGGCACGACCAACTCAATGGACATACAAGTACAGGATATACTTGCATAGGATACAAGTAAAACAAGTTGAAGAAAAGGATTAAAATGGAAAAAGAAATCAGGGGCCAAGGTGTTAATATACTTGAAGAGACGTGGTGGGATTTGTATATTATTCAGACAGCAAAAGGGTGACCAAAAACGGTCCAGGATATTTTCATCTTAGCAGAGGTATTTGACTGAACCTGTACACAGGCTAGACATTTTACATTGAGGTAGGAGGGTTTCCAGGTGTCTATATAGAGTTGCCCTCCAAATGACCAGTGCAGTTGGTTTCAGGTGGGAGGGACTGTCTGGTGTTAGGAATGGATGACTAGCTGGCTGTCATATTAAGTACTATCATTATACTCAGTGTGATTCTGGAATGTGGCTTCATAGCTATCAGTTAATTTTAGGCAGTTCCTAAATCCTGGCTTGGTGCTCACCCAAAGTGCTAAGATCTTTTGTTGGCAAACTATTTGTTAAAGTATAAAATGACTCAGGAATTATTCTGCACAAAACGTCAAGCTGCAGAATAAATAACCATTCCCCTCATTAATCCCTATGGGCAGCGTCTGTTGGAAAGCCTGGCTTTTCCATAATGAAAATATGTCAGCCCTGAATATATGTTTGCACTGTTGAGACTGAACAGGAATTGGAATGAATTCTCCACTCAGCCGCAAGTGAAATATGGCCGTTTGTGGTGAACGAGGCGCCCAGTGCGGTGAAGTTGAGATCAGATTTGGATTTGGAGAAACCATGGGGAGGCCGAGATCAAGCGAGAGGGGGGAGGGCAGTGTGTGATGGAAGTGAAAAGCAATACCAAGTAAAATTCATCTTAATCTGTGCCCATTTATAAGAGAAAGCTCTGCCACATAATATAGCTGGGTGTTTAAGAAATATGTGAGGCTTTGTTGTCCTGGAAGCTGTGGAAATCAGCAGGAGGTCCACAGTCAGTTTGATGTGCAGAAATGCTGTTAACACAGGAAGCAAAGACCGCAGGCTACAGTGAGTGCAGAATCATAGGGGCTCAGAGACCAGAGCACCCAGAGCATTCATTCACATGTGAGAAAGCTGATGCCCAGAAAGGGAAGGGGTTTGCCTAAAGAATCACAGGGAGCCAGTGAAATTCTTGATTCACGATGACCTCTACTCAGCTTAGCCTTTACAGTCGACACTGAGCCCAGGCTGGGCCTATCTGTCCTCTGCTGTAGCACAGACATCTGGAAGTCTTTGAGGACAAGGTCTGATTGCCTCAGCAGACAGTGCAAGGTACATGGTAGATGAAAAAATGTTGTAAATTGAAGTATTGCCAGACCTTTACCCAAGGGCCAGGGTATCATTTTTGTGTGTGTATGTGTGTGTGGTTATCTTTTATTTCACTTTGTGTTGTTCAGTTGCTGAGTCCTGTCTGACTCCTTGTGATCCCATGGACTGCAACCCACCAGGCTTTCCTGTCCTTCACTATTTCCCAGAGCTTGCGCAGATTCATGTCCATCAAGTTGGTGATGCCATCCAACCATCTCATCCTCTGTTGTCCCCTTCTCCTCCTGCCCTCAGTCTTTCCCAGCATCAGGGTCTTTTCCAATGAGTCAGCTTTTTGCATCAGGTGGCCAAAGTATTGGAGCTTCAGCTTCAGCAACAGTCCTTCCAATGAATATTCAGGGTTGATTTCTTTTAGGATTGACTGGTTTGATCTCCTTGCAGTCCAAGGGACTCTCAAGAGTCTTCTGCAGCACCACAATTTGAAAGCAACAGTTGTTTGGTGCTTAGCCTTCTTTATGATTTATGATTTCACTTACTTACCTATATTTTATACTTTTTAAGTCAGAGCAGTCAGCCCCACAGTATAATTTAATAGTGAAGAACATTGCCTTTGGAGACATCCCGTCCTCAGTTCAAGCCCTCTCTCTGCCATTTACTAGTTGACTGGCTTCAGACAAGTTGTTTCACCTTTCTGTAAAATAGAAAGAGTAATCATGCCTACTACAAAACTGTTGTGACACAGTTAGGAAATGATATAGGTAAAAGTAAATAGCCTACAGTCATCCTTGCCATCTACTGATGGTTATATAATTTCTGCCTCATCTTGACTCACTCCTGTACCATTTCTGCCATGACAAATAAGAGGTGCAGAGGTTGACCTGCATCCATTTGAGACACAACATTCTCTGGCTGCCTGTTAGAGCATTGCTGCTCTTCCTAGTTTGCAAAGACAGCTCCAGGCAATGTTCTCCTCAGTGGGGGGATGAGTGGAGCCACTGAGCAGACTCGAAATTTTCATTGGTTTTCAAAGATGAGCACGGATGACCAGGAGTTAATAATGCTGCCTGGAGTCCCAGGTCCACAAGACATAAGAACAGCATCATCTGGTCCCTATTTTAAGAACTGGCCATGATTTCCATAAGAGCTAAGTCTTAGATTTTAATGAGTTTCATTGTTTCTTTTGCCAGAATGTGATTTGTACTACCGCTTTTAAAAATTAAACTTAGATTTATATGAATAGAGTTCAAATTTGTGAAAAGTTAGTGGGAAAAAATTCTTCTGTATAATCACATAATCTCGAAGTCCTTAGAAAAAGAAAAGGAAAAGGGTTAATAGTAAAACTAGCAACAGTAGGGCAAATAGTAAAAACATCAGGAATGTCAGGAAAAGAGAATGGCAGACTTTGGAGAACATGTGTTACCAGTTTTGTTAACAACGTGTATTAACAGACCCCCTGTTAAAAAGACTTGCAAATCATTATTTGACGCCAAGTTGGTCCTCTGAATTTGTAACCTTCCAGTTTGTGAGTGATAGCACTCATTAGCATGGTGCATTTGTCATCAATAGCCCTACACAAAGCTCACATGTTATAGGATTTCCGCTATATGAAAAGTTCAGAAAAGGCAAGTCTGTAGAGGCAGAAAGTAGTTTGGTGATTGCCTAGGGTTCAGCATGGTAAAGAGGTAGAACTCTAGCTGGGTATGAAGTTTCTTTTTAATGTCATAAAATTAGATGTGATGTGGTTGACAACTCTATACATTTAATAAATGTCAGTTAAAATGGATAGATTTTATACTAAGTTATACCTCAATCAGTTCAGTTCAGTTCAGTCGCTCAGTTTTGTCTGACTCTTTGTGACCCCATGAATCGCAGCACGCCAGGCCTCCCTGTCCATCACCAACTCCCAGAGTTCACTCAAACTCACATCCATTGAGTCAGTGATGCCATCCAGCCATCTCATCCTCTGTCATCACCTTCTCCTGTCCCCAATCCCTCCCAGCATCAGAGTCTTTTCCAATGAGTCAACTCTTCGCATGAGGTGGCCAAAGTACTGGAGTTTCAGCTTTAGCATCATTCCTTCCAAAGAACACACAGGACTGATCTCCTTTAGAATGGACTTCACACAGGTTGAATTTTTCCATCAATTCATTTAGGTCGCTATACCTCAATAAAGCTGGATTAAAAAATCTAACCTAAATGAATTGATGAAATCTAACCTAAATAAATTCAACCTGTGTGAAAATATTGATCAAATGTCATCCTTCCTATGAGGCCTATTTAAAAAAATCTTTCCAGGCAGAATGAACTGGTCATTCTCTTTTTCATTCCCATTACTATTTGTATGCAATACTCATCCAGTAGACAGTAAGTGGTAATGATGTTTTGGTCACCGAGGATTGAGAAAGAGCATAATAGAAGGACATCTCTTGCTTCCCTCCCCTTTTCTTTTTACTGTGGTAAAATATCCATAAGTTATGATTTTAACATGTTAAGGTGTGCAGCTCATTGGGACTAAGTACCTTCACTTTGTTGTGCAGTTGTCACTACTGTCTGTCTCAGAACTTTTTCATCATCCCATGCTAAACTCTAGACCTGTTTAACGCAAACTTCCCTTTACCCATCCCCAGCCCCTGGTAACCTGCAGTCTCCTCTGTCTCTATGAATTGGACTATTTCAGGTACCTCATATAAATGGAATCACACAATATTTGTCCCTTTGCATTTGATTTATTTTATTTAGTATAATACTTTCAAGGTCCGTCTAAGCCGTAGCATGTATCAGAATTTGCACATTTTCTTTACCCATTCATTCATGCGCTGATGGACATTGAGATTGTTATCTCTCAGCTATTGTGAATAAAGCTGCGATAACATTGTTGTACAAGTAGCTGTTCAAATTCTTGTTTTCAGTTCCTTGGGGGTGTATACCTAGGAGTGAAATAGCTGGATCACATGGTAATTGTGTGTTTAACTTTCTAAGAAGTTGCCATAGTATCCTCCAAAGTGGTTGCAGCATTTTACATTCCCACCAGCAATGAAGGAGACTTTCCATCTCTCTACATCTTTCCAAACACTTATTATTACTTTTTGATAATAGCCATCCTAAACAGTATAAAATGGTATCTCATTGTGGTTTTGAACTGCATTGCCCTAATTATTACCAGTGTTTGAGCCACTTTTCATGGGCTTAATGGTCATGTGTATATATTCTTGGGAAAATGTCTAATGATCCTTTTGCTCATTTTTAAACTGGGTTCTTTTGTTGTTGACTTGTAAGCATTCTTTATAAATTCTGGGTATTATTCTCTCATCAGATATATGACTGCATGTATTTTCTCTGATTCATTATCTTGATAGTGTTCTTTGATGCATAAATCTTTAAGCTTTGATGAAGTCCAATTTGTCTTTTTCTCTCATGGCCTGTGCTTTTTGGTGTTGTATCTAAGAAATCATTGCCAAATTCAGTGTCATTAAGCTATCTTCCTGTGTTCTAAGAGTTTTACAGTTTTAGCTCTTACATTTAGACCTTTGATCTACTTTGAGTCAATTTTTGTATATGGTATAAATAAAGGGTATAGCTTAATAGTTTTGTATGTGGATACCCAGTTTTTTCAGAATCATTTGTTGAAAATACAACAAATGATTGTATGTAAAATGTCCTTTACTCATTCAGTGATATTGGCACCCTCATTGGAAAGCATTTCCCCATATTTGCAAGGGTTTATTTCTGGGCACTCTACTCCATTTCCATTAGTCTAAATGTCTGTCTTTATGCCAGGACCTCATAATTTTGATAACCATAGCTTTGTAATGAGATTTGAAATCAAGAAAATAGAAATCTTGCAACTTGTTCTTTTTAAAGACTGTCTTGACTATCTATGGTCTCTTGAGGTTTCATATAAATTTGTGGATCAATTTTTCTGTTCCTTCAATAAACATCATTGGGATACTGATAGGAACTGTGTTGAATCTGTAGATCAATGGCTAGTAGTGATAACAATATTTTGATATATGGACAATATTTATATTTTTAACTGTAGTTTTTGCTGCATGCTGCTGCTGCTGTTAAGTCATTTCAGTCATGTCCTACTCTTTGTGACCCCATGGACTATAGCCCAGCAGGCTCCTCTGTCCATGGAATTCTCCAGGCAAGAGTACTAGAGTGGGTTGCCATTTCCTTCTCCTTTTGTTGCATCAGTTCAGTTCAGTTCAGTCGCTCAATTGTGTCCAAATCTTTGTGACCCCATGTACTGTAGCCCAGCAGGCTCCTCTGTCCATGGAATTCTCCAGGCAAGAGTACTAGAGTGGGTTGCCATTTCCTTCTCCTTTTGTTGCATCAGTTCAGTTCAGTTCAGTCGCTCAATTGTGTCCAAATCTTTGTGACCCCATGTACTGTAGCCCAGCAGGCTCCTCTGTCCATGGAATTCTCCAGGCAAGAGTACTAGAGTGGGTTGCCATTTCCTTCTCCTTTTGTTGCATCAGTTCAGTTCAGTTCAGTCGCTCAATTGTGTCCAAATCTTTGTGACCCCATGAATCGCAGCACACCAGGCCTCCCTGTTCATCACCAACTCCTGGAGTTTACTCAAACTCATGTCCATCGAGTTGGTGATGCCATCCAGCCATCTCATCTTCTGTCGTCCCCTTCTCCTCCTGCCCCCAATCCCTCCCAGCATCAGAGTCTTTTCCAATGAGTCAACTCTTCGCATGAGGTGGCCAAAGTATTGGAGTTTCAGCTTTAGCATCAGTCCTTCCAATGAATACCCAGAACTGATCTCCTTCAGAATGGACTGGTTGGATCTCCTTGCAGTCCAAGGGACTCTCAAGAGTCTTCTCCAACACCACAGTTGAAAAGCATCAACTCTTCGGTGCTCAGCTTTCTTCACAGTCCAACTCTCACATCCATACATGACCACTGGAAAAACCATAGCCTCGACTAGACGGACCTTTGTTGGCAAAGTAATGTCTCTGCTTTTTAATATGCTATCTAGGTTGGTCATAACTTGCCTTCCAAGGAGTAAGTATCTTTTAATTTCATGGCTGCAATCACCATCTGCAGTTATTTTGGAGCCCAAAAAAATAAAGCCTGACACTGTTTCCACTGTTTCCCCATGTATTTCCCATGAAGTGATGGGACCAGATGCCATGATCTTCGTTTTCTGAATGTTGAGCTTTAAGCCAACTTTTTCACTGTCCTCTTTCACTTTCCTCAAGAGGATTTTTGTTCTTCTTCACTTTCTGCCATAAGGGTGGTGTCATCTGCATATCTGAAGTTATGGATATTTCTCCCAGCAATTTTGATTCCAGCTTGTGCTTCTTCCAGCCCAGCGTTTCTCATGATGTACTCTGCATATAAGTTAAATAAGCAGAGTGACAATATACAGCCTTGACGTACTCCTTTTCCTATTTGGACCCAGTGTGTTGTTCCATGTCCAGTTCTAACTGTTGCTTCCTGACCTGCATATAGGTTTCTCAAGAGGCAGGTCAGGTGGTCTGGTATTCCCATCTCTTTCAGAATTTTCCACAGTTTATTGTGATCCACACAGTCAAAGGCTTTGGCATAGTCAATAAAGCAGAAATAGATATTTTTCTGGAACTCTCTTGCTTTTTTGATGATCCAGCAGATGTTGGCAATTTGATCTCTGATTGCTTTGCCTTTTCTAAAACCAGCTTGAACATCTGGAAGTTCATGGTTCACGCATTGCTGAAGCCTGATTTGGAGGATTTTGAGCATTACTTTACTAGCATGTGAGATGAATGCAATTGTGTGGTAGTTTGAGCATTCTTTGGCATTGTTTTTCTTTGAGATTAGAATGAAAACTGACCTTTTCCAGTACTGTGGCCACTGCTGAGTTTTCCAAATTTGCTGGCATATTGAGTGCAGCACTTTCACAGCATCATCTTTCATGATTTGAAATCGCTCAACTGGAATTCCATCACCTCCACTAGCTTTGTTCATAGTGATGCTTTCTAAGGCCCACTTGACTTCACATTCCAGGATGTCTGGCTCTAGGTGAGTGATCACACCATCGTGATTATCTGGGTCATGAAGATCTTTTTTGTACTATTTCTTCTATGTATTCTTGTCACCTCTTCTTAATATCTTCTGCTTCTGTTAGGTCCATACCATTTCTGTCCTTTATGTGGCCATCTTTGCATGAAATGTTCCTCGGTATCTCTACTTTTCATGAAGAGATCTCTAATCTTTCCCATTCTATTGTTTTCCTCTATTTCTTTGCACTGGTTACTGAGGAAGGCTTTCTTATCTCTCCTTGCTATTTTTTGGATCTCTGCATTCAAATAGGATTATCTTTCCTTTCCTCCTTTGCCTTTAGTGTCTCTTCTTTTCGGAGCTATTTGTAAGGCCTCCTCTGACAACCATCTTGCCTTTTTGCATTTCTTTTTCTTGGAGATGGTCTTGATCCCTGCCTCCTGTGTAATGTCATGAACCTCTCTCCATAGTTCTTCAGGCACTCTGTCTA
>NW_011494775.1:2057009-2088229 GCF_000754665.1 Bison bison bison | reverse complement strand
AGATTTGAAATCGCTCAACTGGAATTCCATCACCTCCACTAGCTTTGTTCATAGTGATGCTTTCTAAGGCCCACTTGACTTCACATTCCAGGATGTCTGGCTCTAGGTGAGTGATCACACCATCGTGATTATCTGGGTCATGAAGATCTTTTTTGTACATTTCTTCTATGTATTCTTGTCACCTCTTCTTAATATCTTCTGCTTCTGTTAGGTCCATACCATTTCTGTCCTTTATCAAGCCCATCTTTGCATGAAATGTTCCCTTGGTATCTCTGATTTTCTTGAAGATATCTCTAGTCTTTCCCATTCTGTTGTTTTCCTCTATTTCTTTGCATTGATCGCTGAGGAAAGCTTTCTTATCTCTCCTTGCTATTCTTTGGAACTCTGCATTCAGATGCTTATATCTTTCCTTTTCTCCTTTGCTTTTTGCTTCTCTTCTTTTCACAGCTATTTGTAAAGCCTCCTCAGACAGCCATTTTGCTTTTTTGCATTTCTTTTCCATGAGGATAGTCTTGATCTGTCTCCTGTACAATGTCATGAATCTCCGTCCATAGTTCATCAGGCACTCTATCAGATCTAGGCCCTTAAATCTATTTCTCACTTCCACTGTATAATCATAAGGGATTTGATTTAGGTCATACCTGAATGGTCTAGTGGTTTTCCCTACTTTCTTCAATTTAAGTCTGAATTTGGCAATAAGGAGTTCATGATCTGAGCCACAGTCAGCTCCTGGTCTTGTTTTTGCTGACTGTATAGAGCTTCTCCATCTTTGGTTGCAAAGAATATAATCAATCTTATTTCAGTGTTGACCATCTGGTGATGTCCATGTGTACAGTCTTCTCTTGTGTTGTTGGAAGAGGGTTTTTGTTATGACTAGTGTATTTTCTTGGCAAAACACTATTAGCCTTTTCCCTGCTTCATTCCATACTCCAAAGCCAAATTTGCCTGTTACTCTAGGTGTTTCTTGACTTCCGACTTTTGAATTCCAGTCCCCTATAATGAATAGGACATCTTTTAGGGGTGTTAGTTCCAAAAGGTCTTATAGGTCTTCATAGAACCATACAACTTCAGCTTCTTCAGTGTTACTGGTTGGGGCATAGGCTTGGATTACTGTGATACTGAATGGTTTGCCTTGGAAACGAACAGAGATCGTTCTGTCGTTTTTGAGATTGCATCCAAGTACTGCATTTCGGACTCTTTTGTTGACCATGATGGCTACTCCATTTCTTCTAAGGGATTCCTGCCCACAGTAGTAGATATAATGGTCATCTGAGTTTAATTCACCCATTCCAGTCCATTTCAGTTCGCTGATTCCTAGAATGTCGACGTTCACTCTTGCCATCTCTTGTTTGACCACTTCCAATTTTCCTGTATTCATGGACCTAACATTCCAGGTTCCTATGCAATATTGCTCTTTACAGCATCAGACCTTGCCTCTATCACCAGTCACATCTACAACTGGGTATTGTTTTTGCTTTGGCTCCATCCCTTCATTCTTTCTGGAGTTATTTCTCCACTGATCTCCAGTAAAATATTGGGCACCTACCGACCTGGGGAGTTCCTCTTTCAGTATCCTATCATTTTGCTTTTTCATACTGTTCATGGGGTTCTCAAGGCAAGAATACTGAAGTGGTTTGCCATTCCCATCTCCAGTGGACCACATTCTGTCAGACCTCTCCACCATGACCCGTCCATCTTGGGTGCCCCCATACGGCATGGCTTAGTTTCATTGAGTTAGACAAGGCTGTGATCTGTGCAATCAGATTGGCTAGTTTTCTGTGATTATGGTTTGTTGCATATGTGTCTTTAATTGTTATATCTTTTTGGTGAATTGACCCTTTTATACCTAATACTATTCTTTGTCTCTTGTTAGAGTTTTTGACTTAAAGTCAATTTTGTCTGATATTTGTATAGCCCCTCTTTGTCTCTTTTAAATACTGCTTTCATGAAATACCGTTTCCCATCCTTTCAATTTCAAACTATTTTTGCCCTTTATCTAAAGTGAGTCTGTTATAGACAACATACAGATGAATCGTGTTTTTTTTTTCTTTAATCCATTCTGCTAGTCTATGCCTTTTGACTGATGAATTTAATCCATTTACACTTAAATTATTGATAGAGAAAGACTTACTTTTGACATTTTGCTGTTTCTTTTCTGAATGTTTTGTAGCTTTTTTGTCCCTTATTTCTTCCACTGTAGTTTTCTTTGGGTTTAGTTCATTGTTATTTCCTTTTTTGAAACTCTATGAATATTTTATTTGTGATTACTATATGCCTTACATATCACATCCTAAAATTATAAAATTATTTTAAATTGATAATAACTGAAATTCACTTGCTTACAAAGTTTACCCTTTTATAGCTTCTTCCCTCCCCCTTTTCTCATTCATATTGCAAATTACATCCTTTTATATTGTGTACCCATTTATATAGATTTATAATGATTTTTATATATTTGTCTTTTAAACTGCTAAAAACCAAAATTACAGCAATACTTTTAAAAACTGTTTGACCATGCATTTACCTTTTACCTGAGAGTTTTTGTTTTGAGTTACCATCTAGCTTCCTTTCATTTCCACGTGAAGGACTTAGAATTGATGCTTTTGAACTGTGGTGGTGAAGACTCTTGAGAGTCCCTTGGACTGCAAGGAGATCCAACCAGTCCATTCTGAAGGAGATCAGCCCTGGGATTTCTTTGGAAGGAATGATGCTAAAGCTGAAACTCCAGTACTTTGGCCACCTCATGCGAAGAGTTGACTCATTGGAAAAGACTCTGATGCTGGGAGGGATTGGGGGCAGGAGGAGAAGGGGACAACAGAGGATGAGATGGATGGATGGCATCACCAACTCGATGGACGTGAGTTTGAGTAAACTCCAGGGGTTGGTGATGGACAGGGAGGCCTGGTGCGCTGCAATTCATGGAGTCACAAAGAGTCGGACACAACTGAGCAACTGAACTGAACTGATAGGACAGGTTTAGTGGTAATAAATTCCTTCAGCTTTGGTTTCTCTGAGAGTATCTTAATTTTTTTGAAAGATATTTTTACTTATAGGGTTCTTTGTTGCTATGTTTTGTTTTGTTTTTTTTCTTTCATCAGTTAAAATAATTTCATTCCACATCTTCTGGCCTCCAGGGTTTCTTGCTGGGAAATTGGATGGTAGTCTTACAGAGGTTAATATGTATATGATGAGTCACTGTTCTCTTATTGTTTTTAAGATTCTCTTTCCATAGTTTATGATGTGTCTTGGTGTGTCTCTTGGTGTGTGGATTTACCCTAAATTTATCCATTTAGCTGCTTGGATGTGTAAATTCATGTCTTTCCTTAAATTTAGGACATTTTCACCTATTATTTTTTCAAATGATCTCTCCAGTCCTTTTTCTCTTATCCTTTGGAGATTTATATAATGTATATACTGGTCTACTTTATGGGATTTCATAAATCTCTTAGGCTCTGTTCACTTTGTTTTTTTCCTACTCCTCAGACTTGATGACATCAAATGTCCTGATTTGATATTTTTCACTAATTTTTTTTCTTATGACTGCTCAAATCTGCTGTCAAACCTTTCCATTGAAATTTTGTATTCAGTGCTATTTTTCAGCATCAGAAATTCTATTTTTAATGGGATTTTAATATTTTAAAAAATATTTTTAATAGAATTTTTGTCTTCGTTCATATTCTTATGTTGTTCTCTTATCATTTTCCTGGGTTTCATTAGTTTTTTGTTCATGTTTTCTTTTAGTATTTTGAATATATTTATAACAGTTGTTTTAAAGTCCATATGCTTCTTCAGGGATAATTTCTGCTACTTTATTTTGTTCCTTTGAATGGGGCATGTTTTCCTGGTAGTTTGTGTACCTTATATAAAATAGGGCATTTAAAAAACATCCACCTTTCTCAGACTTTGCATACCAGTCCTGTACCAGAGAAGTCTTTCAGTAATTAACTGGTCTGATCTGAAGCTTGAGATCAGTCCAGGGTGAAAGTGTAAGCTTTTCTCATGTGTCTTGGCTGAGCATGCGTTTTGCCTGGGCCTGTGGGCAGCCTTTTTTGACTCTTCTATGTACACTGTGTGCTAAGTTGCTTCAGTCTTGTCCGACTCTGTGCGACCCCATGGACTGTAGCCTGCCAGGCTTCTCTGTTGATGGGATTCTCTAAGCAAGAATACTGGAGTTAGTTGGCACGCACTTTTCCAGGGGATCTTTCCCACCCAAGAATCGAACTCATATCTCTCACTCAGTTACTTTAAAAGTCTTAATTTCCCAAAGAGTCTACTTCAGCTTCTCTTCAGAGCCTTAGATGGCCTATTGTACTCCTTTACCCATACTCTTCTGTCCCAGGCATCTGCAGGTCTGTAGTACTCTGCAGCCTTCATGAGCAGTGCTAGCTGCCTCTCCCTACCTGAGCTTTGAGGTAGGCATAACAGAGCCCTGTCCTTTAGAAAGCCCCCAGATATTAACTGGTTAGGATATTGCAAAAAAGGTATTTTTTGTTCCCTCTGGTTCATGGGATAGAATTAGGAACTTTGCTGCCACCTCCTCCAGATTAAGACCATTTGTACTGGGGAAGCAGTGTGTTCAGGGCAAGTAAAACACCATGGAATTTACTACCATTATGAATGTGGGTTTTTATTGATTAGGTGTTCACTTGGTTGTTGTAGACTGTAATGACTTAATAGAGTTCTATATAAGGTTATCTTAGACCGTTTTGGGTTGGTTTTGATGTCTCTGTGGAGGAATGATGACTTAGAGCTTCTTAGTCGACAATTTGTTTTATCTCTGGCTTTTGAAGGGAGAATTATACATTGCAGTTACCAAGCACTGGTTTGCAGATACACACAAGGTTCTAGAGAAAAGGGGAGGAGTGCTTGGTAATTCTTAGAGTAGTTGGAAGGGTTGCTAGAGGAGTAATAATTGATCTGAGACTCCTAGGCTGTTCTGGTAAAGAAATTATCAGGAACACAAACAGAAGCTTGAGAATGGTGGAGGTGCTTGGGGAAAAAATTAGAATTCAAACAGTGAGGAATGCAAGGAGACCAAGAGGTACAAAGGGATCAGTTACAAACGAGTGTATTTGCCAAGCCAAGTAATTTAGATTTGGTCCTGACAGTGATGAGAAACCTTGAGAATTAAGTAGAGCAGTGACATGATCAGATTTGCCTTTGAGAATAAATTACTCTGGCAGCAGCAGCATATAGAATGTATTAGAGCTGGTAAAGAATAAAGCATGGTCACTGGTTTAAAAATTTCTAAGACAGCTGAGAAAGACGATGGTGGTAAGAACCATGATGGTGGTGAGATAGAGAGGAAGAGATATTTAGAAAGAACTGACAGAATTTTGTGACTTAGTACAGATTGGGAGCTGGGGAGAGAGGTGTAGATGGTGCCATTCTTGAAGCCCAGGAGTATAAGAGGAGAAATCTGAAGAGGAAGAAGCTAGTGAATTATTTTGAAATCATACAAGACATAGTATATTGTTTTCATGATAAAAAACAAAAATGAAACATAGATGAGGCTGATCAGACCAAATCCCAGTCTTTTCCTCAGAGGTTACCACTGCTACCAGCTTGGTGTGTATCCTTTCAGAGTCTGTGTATTTTTATATCTACTTGGAAAAAGTGGATAGTGTCACCTTATAGGTATCTAACTTATGTATTTCATACTCTATTATCACTTGACTTTTTCTTCATACAACAGATGTTTTAGAATTTCTAAGTCAGTGTGTATGAATTACTTTGTTATTTTTGACTGCTGTATAATATTCCAGAGCATAAAGTTGCCCAGTATGTCCACTGATACTTAGTTTTGTATCAAATTTCCTGTCCTAACAGATGATGTAATAATGGATATACATACATTCAATGTATATCTTTGTGAATTAGTTTGATTTTTTTTTCCTCTAGGAGTAATTTCTGAGAAGTGGAATTATTCAGTCTTAGGATATTTACTCTTACTTTTATGGCTATTTCCAAACTGCTCTCCAGTGGCTGATCTGACTGCGCAGTGTCAGAGAGTGTTCCTTATACTACATTCTCAACAACATGTGACATGATCATGATTTTTCTCTGAGTGAAACTGAGAGATCATTGCTTTAATTTATATTTCTCTGATCATGAGTGAGGTTAGGCATGGTTTCTTTGCCATCTGTGTGTCTTCTATGGCTCACTTGCTTTTATCTTTCCCCATTAGTCTGTTGAATTATATTTTTCTTATGGATTCGTAGACGTTAAAACATTTTATGTCCCAATCCTTCATCTGTTTTATGTCCTCAATATCTTCTTTAGTCTTCTGTTTATCTTTTAAATTTGTTCATGATGTGCTATTAATTTTGATGGAGGAAAATTTATCAATCTATTCCTTTATGGCTCATGTTTGCTAGGAATTGTTTTTTTGTTTGTTTTTTAAAAACCTTTCTGACTCCTATTGTCAATGGATACTTACTCTATATTTCAGTCTATCATTTTGATGTTTTAAGGTTTGAAATTGAGGGGTTAGTGGGAAATTTGAGTAGAATGATCTAAATTCCAGGTGTTTTTGTTTTTTCAAAATGGAGCAGAGTCAAAAGCTGCACTTGAAACATAGATTGGGGCTTTTCCGAGTGGAGGAAGTTGGTTGAAAACACTGATGTAGATAAGGCTGCTTAGAGAAAGCATGTAGAGTTGAAGAGAAATGGGCTGAGAACACAGATGAGAGGAACACCTGTATGAGCAGAACTGGCTGAACAAAAGGATATACAGGAGACCTATCCTATGTACAGGATATACAGGAACAGCCAGAGAGGTAGGATTAAATTCAGGGATTGATGGATATGGGAAATCAAGAAAGGCACGTTTTGACAAGGCTGGAGTAGACCTTGGTGTCAACCGTGATATCCATCAACCCATACTGTAGCAGTTATTTGTCTTTTTCAAGGAGGCAACTG
This sequence comes from Bison bison bison, assembly GCF_000754665.1. Classification (NCBI taxonomy): domain Eukaryota; kingdom Metazoa; phylum Chordata; class Mammalia; order Artiodactyla; family Bovidae; genus Bison; species Bison bison. The sequence goes on along the minus strand of NW_011494775.1, from coordinate 2,081,309 downwards.
TACGGAGAAGGACCCTCGAGGTCTTATTCACTTCTATATTCCTAGCACTGAATGTGGTGCCTGCCCATAATGGCATTCACTCATCAAACACATATTAATCTATAGATCTATAAATCTCCTAATTAATCCATATACATCTAGTTGAATGAATAAATTTTGAAATCTTCCCCTTTTCTTAAATCAGTTTATCGAAGTAAATCTCACAACCAACCCAGAATTTTGAGAGGTGCTGGGACCTTTTCACTCACACTATATAATTAGTATTCCTTTGGTCCTGGCCTTTTTAACAGACCGAGGTGGATTCCATGAAGGCACAACTTGAGACGTGGGGCTTGACTATAAATCTGCTGTTACGAGGAATTTCAGGAGTGTCCGCCAATGCCAGCTACTCTTTAGTGTACCCTGTACCTACCCCAGAGGCTTCATATTGACCACTGTTCTCCTGACATTAGTTATTTTGTGGATTTATGAAGCACCTTTCCGTGAACTGTGAATCTCTGAATTGTCTGTAAAATATGGTCCATTGGGTAAAGGATTAGAATTATTCATAAGATAGTTTCTACCTCAGTTGGTGCTGAAATTACTCACTCAGGGTATAATTAAGTCATAGATACATTGGCCTTCATGTGGCTAAGGAGGAAAGGAAATAATTTCTGTTCTGATTGGGTGTTTTCTGATGTTTGACAAGCATATGGTGTGTTAATCCATGAACTGAGGAAAACTCAGAGTCCCTGTGAAGTTTTTTGGTTTTTGTTTCTTTTCTCCCAAGAGAATTGGAGAAGACCTGACTAGGGAGGGAAGGAATAAGAACTGAAAAAGCTTAAGGTTGTAAACAGGATGACAGCAATGAAATCTGATGGATAAGGACGAAGTAACAAAGTTGCAGCTTGAGAAAGAAGAAAGCAAAAAGGGGGACTGAATACTAAGATTCTAGGCTGAGCGGGCACAGGGCTTGGGTGTGCCAGGGTGTTCTGAGAGGGTCAGGACAGGCTGCACCCCCTCGTGGTTGGCTCCCCCGGCGTACAGAAGCCTTAAGAGAGAGCCTTGCATTTAGTTACCCCCTTGACTTGCCCAACCCTTCCACAGAGATGATGTACGAACGTGGCCTGGTGAGCACACGTGCAAGCTAACAAAGTACAAATGCGCAGACACTGCAGACAAATTAAAATTTATTGAGACAAACAAATGCACCTACTCAGGACTACAGTTAAGCATTTACTATTAACCAAAAGAGTCGTGTTCACATTCCAGATAAGTCTACATGGGAAAGCATTCAGAATTTACTAGGTTTTTCTACTTCACTATTTCATCCACAATAGGGGCAACAAACTTGACACTCAGGAGTTGGTGGGCTCTCATTACATTGCTACACATGGAACAGAGACAGAAACAGTGACTCTGAGAAAAAGGTATAAAAAGACCAAAACCACCCACTGTAGAAAGGGCTCTTGGATGTTACTGTACAGTGTGGTCAAGGTTAAAAACAAAACTGTAGATGGCATCCTGGGAAGAGGAGAGGGGCAGACCTGGACAGACACGTTGTCATTCAGTGCTGGGTGTGGGAAGATGGGCATAAAGGAGGAAGAACTGGTTCAGTAGGAAGGTATTCCCTTCCTTGCCTACAACATGCCTAGAATGTTGGCAGAAACAAAAAGACACTAATGTGGTAGACAACTAACCACTGTGGAATAAAATTCTGGGGCTTAACTTAGATGCTAAGGAAATGGTATCAAATAAAAGAACCATTTATAGAATAAGAATAAACCCATTCACTAAGGAGGTTCCAAAAATGAGTCATTGAAGTTTCAACTCCATACCTGTCTCCAATAAGGGGATGATTATCACAGTACTATATTTTTAATCAAAATTTTGATGGATGCTTTGTCACTATCTAAAGGACTCCTGCCAAAAAAAGAAAAGAAAAAATTCTTCTAAAGACTAAGTAACTAAAAAATCACATCTTTAGTACTTACGCAAAGTATCTTTGAAAAAAACTAATGCTGTCTTACCAAAGTGAGGCATGAAAAGTGGCATTAATGTTGTTCCATTGATTTTGGGTTCCAGTCTTAGGAGGGCTTTTTATTTAATATTTTAATGAATCAAAATATCTTCTTGGAATATCTCTGAAAATGAGCATCTCATTACCTTCCTGGGAATTGACTAGTGAGCACTCTTCTCCATCATTAAGTTAATGCTAAGGATCTTTAAGTGTCATCTTAATTTGACACTTGTCATAAGATAATTAGGCAAATTAAAATCAGTGGTTCACTCTGTTCCTAGAAGTTTCTCTAAGTGAAACCAATTTGTCGATTTTAATTTGTTCTCTTGTGTATTTTTCTAAGCTCAGAGGAGACAATAACAATGGTTTTCTCTGATGGCCTAGACTGAGATTTTTTAACATGTCTCGATTCTTTTATATACGTGATTATAATTTAGCTGCAATTAAGCACCTGTTTTTATAAATTATCATCTCAGAGTTTTGTTCAAGTGAGAAAAAAAACTGAAACAGAAGTGATGGAGTTGAGATCCCAATACAGAGCTTGCCCACGGTCACCTGACACCTAGGGTCCTGGCTGTTCTCATGTCTTTCAGGCTGAACAAGTTCAGTGTATCAAGTAAGTTCATGTCCCATCTGAGCCAACTCCAGGGATAAGGCAAGTGGGCCTGGCCAACGCAGGGATTTGAAAATAGTAGTTTGAGGTGGGCTGGTAAAGTAGAAACAAATGGTCAGTTTGGGGTAGGGTTGGTCAGCTGCCACTATAATCCTAGTTTGGCTGAATATATTTTTTGCCTGAGTTTGTGTGCTCTCCTTGTGGACTGGCTGGAGTGCAGGAAGGGAAGAAAAACAAATGTGGGCCACAGAGCCTTGCTAGGTGGCTGGTGAGGAAGGTGACAACCAGGTGGGGCAGGAGCTTAAGGCCCATACTGAACTAAATGGGGCCACTTGGAAGACTACTCTTTGGTACTTGTATCAGGAGAAATCCTAAAGATTGCAGAGATGATGACCCTACCAAATTTGGAGATGGATTCTAATCAGGAGTTGACTTAGGGCAAAGAAATGCAATGGTGAAGGGCTTTCTTCATGAGTCCCTTGACACATGTATGGGGGAGGGGATGAGTACAGGATTAGCTCTTAAAAAAATCCCACCCTGGCTTCCCATGTGCTGTCATAAAGTTCTTTCTGGGCCTCCATCTGAGATTCTTTACAAATGTTAAGTGATCAAAGAAAATCTGTAGAGCTTTTGTAGCCTCATCATGATGTGTGGATAGAGAGGGGCAAAACTGAAAGATTGAGTTAAGGATGCAAAATTTTCTTCTGCTAAGGAACAGCAAGGAGACTGTCTTCTTAGAGAACGGGGGATATGTGTACATGCCTTACAAAAAGCCCTTGAGTAGGTAGGGGAGAGAGGGGCCTGCCACAGACAGGACTGCCACAGCCCAAAGCGGGGTTGGAGCTGAAATGAGAGCAATGGCTTGTGAAGCTGCCCACGTGGGAGTCTCATGGCTTCTGCAAGGAAAGCGATTTAGGCAGACAGAGGCTTATCCAAATCAAAGAGGCTTCCAGTAGCTCTGCTGCCGCAGATGGAAGCAGCCTCCTCAGCCTGTAGGCTACAAGTGCCAACTGGTAGTGCAAAAAAAAGGACTTTGATACAGATTTGCTATTCCAGAAATGACGATCCAGGTCTAGACAAGCTGACAAATGTGTAATTGTTTTTCAAATAAGTTTTTTAATAGATACCCAACTCCCCCCGCCCCTTTTTTTTCCAGAGTGGTGTGTACAGTGTCTTCTGTATATACTTACCTATTTATGCACGTACAGACAGAAGTATCCAGATACCTTTTTTAATAAAATCAATTCCCCAAAGGGACTCTTGACTGAATTAAGGCTGTCATTTGTAGGAAGCCAGATCGAGTGAAGTGAAAAACTGATTTGTAATAATAGACACAGGGATGGCGGGGGGTGGGTTGGGCAGGGGGGAAAAGGTACAGTGTGGTGTGTTTTCCACAACATCTACAGGACACAAGAAAAGCACTTAGACACGGTAAGGCCGGGAACCATGCTGTAATAACCACCCGTGTGGGTGACTGGAAAGGGTCTTTGACATTTAGAGGGTGGGGGCTCCCTGCACTGTCAGAATCCCACATACATCACATGCTTGTTGTAAAAAAACTCACAGAAGGGAAGGAGGCTCTCATTCGGCCAGCCATTCCCCTAAAAAACAAAGCACAACACCCTTCTTCCCACATGCCGTATGCAAAATCAGCATAATCTGGGAACAAGGAGTTGTCTTCCAAAACCCTAGCTTGGGTGGAGAGTGCGACGATGGAGAAGAGGCTGTGTGCTGTGGAGTCTTAGAGACAAATGCAGGAACGGGAAGTGACTTGCAATTCTGTGCAGACCTCGTGTCCTCCTCCGTGTGGGGACTACCATATGTACCCGACCTCATCCTCTTTGTCGTCGTCCTCATCCTCATCATCCTCTGTCACCGCCCGGGCATGCACCCGCGGCTTCCCCAGTCTGTCCTTGGGTCCCAGGTCCTGCTCATCCTCCAGGTCATCCAGCAGAACCACAGAGCCACCGCTGCCAAAATCCCCCGAGGTCTCCTGCTCCTCCTCTGAAAGGAGGGAGAAGAGATGGGAGGTAAGTTTCTGCTATGCCTCACAACCTCCTTAGCTATAAGGCAAAACCATGCAGTTTACCTTCTGAACATGGGAGCATCCCCATCTACTTGGTAGGGACCACAAGCTTTAGTCTGTTAAAAGCTCCAGAATTCTAGGGAGGTTTATCTTGAGAGTCACTCTTGGCTTGCAGCCACTCCCTGTCAAAAACTGCTATCCAGTTCAATGGTCATGGTGAGCTCCTCCCACTCAGAAAACTAGCTATGCATCATCTCATGTGATTCCAGGTTTACTATATCTTGTTTGTCAACTTGCTCACTGTAGACCACAGTGACTTCCTGAGATTCTTCTGCCCAAATCTTCATACAGTGAGTACCTACGAGTCTCTAGAGGTCACTGAGGGGCAGGTGGAGAAGGCCTTACTCACCACAGTTCACAGCGCCCTGTTTCCTGGAGCCGGCTAGCTCATTGCCGTATTTATCCACACACCAGCATTGCCCCGTGCTGCCATGGCACTGTGTGGCTTTGTAATAGCCCTCCTCATTACACCGAGGGATGAATGCTCCTGGGGGAACAAAAGGTACAACTTGAATCAGAAAGTCAAAATTGCTCAGTTGTGTCTGACTCTTTGTGACCCCATGGGCTATACAGTCCATGGACTTCTCTAGGCCAGAATACTGGAGTGGATAGCCTTTCCCTTCTCCAGGGGATCTTCCCAACCCAGGGATCGAACCCAGGTCTCCCTCATTGCAGGCAGATTCTTTACCAGCTGAGCCACAAAGGAAGCCCAAGAATACTGGAATGGGTAGCCTATCCCTTCTCTAGTGGATCTTCCTGGCCCAGGAATCATACCTGGGTCTCCTGCATTACAGGCAGATTCTTTACAAACTGAGCTTGAATCAGAGAAGTGCACAGATAGAGTCAATGCCTTCTAAGACAGACAACTTCTGTAGAAAAACATCTACTTCTGCTTTATGGATTATGCCAAAGCCTTTGACTATGTAGATCACAACAAACTGTGGAAAATTCAAAACCAGACTACTGTACCTGCCTATTGAGAAATCTGTATGCAGGTCAAGAAGCAACGGTTAGAACTGGACATGGAACAACAGACTGGTTCCAAATCAGGAAAGGAGTATGTCAAGGCTGTATATTATCACCCTGCTTATTTAACTTATATGCAGAGTACATCATGAGAAATGCCAGGCTGGATGAAGCACAAGTTGGAATCAAGATTGTTGGGAGAAACATCAAGAACCTCAGAAACAGAGATGACACCACCCTTCTGGCAGAAAGAGGAGAGGAACTAAACAGCCTCTTGATGAAAGAGGACAGTGAAAAAGCTGGCTTAAAACTCAATATTCAAAAAACAAAGATCATGGCATCGGGTCCCATCACTTCATGGCAAATAGATGGGGAAACAATGGAAACAGTGAGAGATTTTATTTTCTTGGGCTCCAAAACCACAGCAGATGGTGACTGCAGCCATGAAATTAAAAGATGCTTGCTCCTTGGAAGAAAAGCTATGACCAACCTAGACAGCATATTAAAAAGCAGAGACATTACTTTGCCGACAAAGGTCCATCTAGTCAAAGCTATGGTTTTTACAGTAGTCATGTATGGATGTAAGTTGAACTAAAAAGAAAGCTGAACACCAAAGAATTGATGCTTTTGAACTGTGGTGTTGGAGAAGACTCTTGAGGGTCCCTTGGACTGCAAGGAGATCCAACCAGTCGAGCCTAAAGGAAATCAGTCCTGAATATTCACTAGAAGGACTGATGCTGAAGCTGAAACTCCAGTATTTTAGCCACTTGATGTGAGAAACTGACTCATTGGAAAAGACCCTGATGCTGGGAAAGATTGAAGGCAGGAGGAGAAGGGGATGACAGAGGATGAGATGTTTGGATGGCATCACTGACTTGATGGACATGAGTTTGAACAAGCTCCAGGAGTTGGTGATGGACAGGGAAGCATGGTGTGTTGTAGTCTATGGGGTCTCAAAGAGTCAGACACGACTGAGTGACAACTGAAGACAGACAAGAGGGCTCACACATCAGTCAGTATTTGCTGTTGAGCCAGCAAGAAAGAATGGCATGCTTCATAATAACCTAGTCAAGGTTTCAGGGGCCTAGGACTTACTCAAGGTTAGACAGGATTCCTTCTTTGATCATGAGTTCTACTTTTCCCTGTGGTTCTACTCTTACTTTTATTTCAGAATTTTCCCAAATTTTACTGAAATATAATCGACATATAATTGGCATGGTCTTCCCAGCTGGTGCTAATAGTAAAGAATCCGCCTGCCAATACAGAAGACACAAGAGACCTGGGTTCGACCCCTAAGTCAGGAAGATCCCTTGGAGGAGAAAATGGCAATCCACTCCAGTATTCTTGCCTGGGAAATTCCATGGACAGAGGAGCCTGGCAGGCTACAGTCCATGGGGCTGCATGGATTTGGACACGACTGAGCAACTGAGCACACACACACATAATTGACATATAGCACTGTAGAAGATTAAGGTGTACAGAATAATGGTTTGACTTATATACTGTGAAATGATAACCATAATAAATTTTGGTTACATCCAACATCTCATATAGAAAAAAAGTTTTTTTCCTTGTGAGCACTCTCAGAATTTACTCTCTCAACACTGTCATATCTACTATACTACAGTGTTAAATATTGAAGATACATAACACAATATCTATAGTTATTTATCTCTTAACTGGAAGTTTGTACCTTTTGACCACCTTCATTCAATTCTCCCACTGTCAATACCCTGCCTGTGTTTACCACCAGTTTCATCTATTAATATTTCTTCATGAGTTTGTTTCAAGATTAGAGATACAAATGACCATATGCAGAGTTGGACACGACTGAAGCGACTTAGTAGCAGTAGCAGCAGCAGCAGACCATATGGTATTTTCTTTCTGACTCATTTCACTTAGGATAATGCCCTCAACATCTATCCATGTTGTCGAAATTGGCAGGGTTTCCTTTCTTTCTTATGGATGAATGATATACTGTTATACACATATACTCACACACACACACACACATACACACACACACCCATGCATACACTTCTTTATCCATTCATCCATTGAAGAACACTTAGGTTGTCTTCGTATCTTGGCCAATGTGAACACGAGTGTGCAGATTTCTCTTTAGTATATTCATTTCCTTTGGATATATCCCCAGAAGTGAATTTCTGGATCATATGCTGCTGCTGCTAAGTCATTTCAGTCCTGTCTGACTCTGTGTGACCCCATAGACGGCAACCCACCAGGCTCCCCCATCCCTGGGAGTCTCCAGGCAAGAACACTGGAGTGGGTTGCCATTTCCTTCTCCAATGCATGATAGTGAAAAGTGAAAGTGAAGTCACTCAGTTGTGTCCAACTCTTAGCAACCCCATGGACTGCAACCCACCAGGCTCCTCCGACCATGGGATTTTCCAGGCAAGAGTACTGGAGTGGGGTACCATTGCCTTCTCTGCTGGATCATATAGTAGTTTTTTTTTTTTTTTTAATTTGGGGGGGAACCTCCATACTGTTGTATTCCATTGTGGCTGCACCAATTTATAATCCCAGCAACAGTGCACAACAGTTCTCCTTTTCACACATCCTTGCCAGCATTTGTTATTCCTGTTATTCCTTTTTCATGATAGCCCTTCTCACAGGCAGAAGCTGATATCTTACTGTGGTTTTGGTTTGCATTTCCCTGATGATTAGAGATGCTGAGAACCTTTTCATGTCCCTGTTGACTATTGCAAATTGTATCATCTGCAAACAAAGGAAATTTTACATATTCCTTTCCACCTCGGATGACTTATTTCTTGCCTGATTGCTCTGTCTAGGACTTCCAGTATTACACTGAATAGGAGTGGTGATACCTTTGTCTTTTTTCTTGATCTTAGAGGAAAAGCTTTAAACCTTTCACCATTGAATAGGATGCTAGCTGTGGTTGTCATATGTGGTCTTTATTAAATTGGGGTACATTGCTTTAATACATAATTTATTGAGGTTTTTACCATGAACAGATGTTCAGTTTTGTCAAATGGATAATATTTTTCTTTCATTCTATTAATGTGATGCATCACTTGGCTGATTTGTATGTGTAGAACCATCATTACATCCTAGGGATAAATCCTACTTGATCATGGTGAATAATCCTTTTAATGTGATGCTCAATTTGGTTCACTAGTATTCTATTGAGAAATTTGTTTTTGTGCATCTATATTCATCTGGGATATTGGCCTGTAGTTTCCCAGTAGAGTTTTTTTCTGGCTTTAGTAACAAGGTAACTCTGGCTTCATAAAATGAGTTTGGGAGTGTTCCTCCCCTCTGCAATTTTTGGGAAGAGTTTGAGAATGATTGGTATTCTTCTTTAAATATCTGGTAAAATTCAACAGTGAAGCTATCTGCTCTTGGTCCATTCTTTCCTGAGAGACTTTTCATTATTGATTCAATCTACTCACTAGTCTGTTCATATTTTCTGTTTCTTCCTGATTAAAGTTTTTTTTAATACTTGAGAGAATCATAGGATTTTTTTTAATCCTTTATATATTTCTAATGAGTGGCACAGTTTAAAAAAATACCTGTTTTCCTAGAATAAATACTACTTGGTCATGATATATTGGATTTAATTTGCTGATCCTTTTATATCCGTGTTACTCAGTGATAGAGGTATATAATTTTGTTCAATGTCTATATCAAAGCAACTCTTTTGTAAACTGATTCAGGTACTTTTCTTTTTCTATACTCCAGATGTTTTGTATAAAATGAGAATGATCTCCATAAAGTATTCAGCTGTAGAAATATGTTGAGCCTAGTGCCTATTTTAGGAGGTGACAGTAGTATTTTGATTTAAATTAATTTTTTTCTTAGTTTAGTTGAGTCTTCTTTTTCTTCATGACCCAAATATGGTAATTCATAGTATCCTTTTCAGTCACGTTTTCATAATTGCTAAGAGTTTATAGCAATGGTTTTCAAAGTGTGGGCCCAGAAGCAGCTGCAGCATCAGTGGGAAATAGCTTAGAAAATTTTTGAGCCTATCCCAAACCTACTGAGTTAAAAACTTTGACAGTAGGGCCCAGAAAGCTGTAATAAACTCTCCAAGTGTTTCTGTTGCACAGTGAAGTTTCAGAACCACAAATTTATAGTATGCATCTATATCTGTGGTTACAAGGCTTCCCAGGTGGCTCAGTGGTAAAAGAATCTGTCTGCCAATGCAGGAGTTGCAAGAGATGTGGGTTCAATCCCAGAGTCAGGAAGATCCCCTGGAGGAGGAAATGGCAACCTACTCCAGTATTCCTGCCTGGAGAATACCATGGACAGAGGAGCCCGGCAGGCTACAATCCATAAGATTGCAAAGAGTTGGACACAAATGAGCATGCACGTGTGCATATCAGAGGTTACATCCCATTTTTAAATTCATGAGAACATTTGAGACTTTCATGTTGTCAAAGCTTTGTCTATTTAATTTGTTTTTGCTTTAGTCTTAACTTATTGTCCTTACAGCTTTTTTTATTTGAAATTTTAGGTTTCTTTTTCTCCAGAAATGCATTTGAAGCCATGAATGTTCCTCTAAGTTTCATTTTAGTTGCTTTTCTCTCTTTCTGGCACACAGTGCTTTCATTTTCATTCATGTCTAAATGTTTTGTATTTTTACTTGATTCATTTTTGACTACTAAAAAAATCTAGACATGTAAGATTGGATAGTCTCTTTTTTTTCTTCCACTTGTAGAGAATGAATATGATCTATGGTACTTTTTTGAGATATTTAGTTTCAGCTTTTTTTTTTTTTTTTCTGTGACTCTATTTCTGCTTTTTCTTTTCTTTTTAATTGGAGGCTAATTACTTTACAATATTGTGGTGGTTTTTGCCATACATTCACATGAATCAGCCATGGGTGTACATGTGTTCCCCATCCTGACCCTCCCTCCCAGCTCCCTCCCCATCCCATCCCTCAGGGTCATCGCAGTGCACCAGCCCTGAGCACCCTGTCTCATGCATTGAACCTGGACTGGTGATCTGTTTCACATATGATAATATACATGTTTCAATGCCATTCTCTCAAATCATCCCACCCTCGCCTTCTCCCACAGAGTCCAAAAGTCTATTCTTTATATCTGTGTCTCTTTTGCTGTCTCACATATAGGGTCATCGTTACCATCTTCCTAAATTCCATATATATGCATTAATATACTCTATTGGTGTTTCTCTTTCTGGCTTACTTCACTCTGTATAATAGGCTCCAGTTTCATCCATCACATTAGAACTGATTCAAATGCATTCTTAACAGCTGAGTAATATTCCATTGTGTATATGTACCACAACTTTCTTATCCATTCATCTGCCAATGGACATCTAGGTTGCTTCCATGTCCTGGCTATTGTAAAGAGTGCTGTGATGAACATTGGGGTACACAAGTCTCTTTCAATTCTGGTTTCCTCAGTGTGTATGCCCAGCAGTGGGATTGCTGGGTCATAAGGCAGTTCTATTTCCAGTTCTTTAAGGAATCTCCACACTGTTCTCCATAGTGGCTATACTAGTTTGCATTCCCACCAACAGTGTAAGAGGGTTCCTTTTTCTCCACACCCTCTTCAGTATTTATTGTTTGTAGACTTTTTGATAGCAGCCATTCTAACTGGCATGAAATGGTACCTCATTGTGGTTTTGATTTGCATTTTTCTGATAATGAGTCATGTATGGATGTGAGAGTTGGACTGTGAAGAAGGCTGAGCACTGAAGAATTGATGCTTTTGAACTGTGGTGTTGGAGAAGACTCTTGAGAGTCCCTTGGACTGCAAGGAGATCCAACTAGTCCATTGTGAAGGAGATCAGCCCTGGGATTTCTTTGGAAGGAATGATGCTAAAGCTGAAACTCCAGTACTTTGGCCACCTCATGTGAAGAGTTGACTCATTGGAAAAGACTCTGATGCTGGGAGGGATTGGGGGGCAGGAGGAAAAGGGGACGACAGAGGATGAGATGGCTGGATGGCATCACTGACTCGGTGGACGTGAGTCTCAGTGAACTCCGGGAGTTGGTGATGGACAGGGAGGCCTGGCGTGCTGCGATTCATGGGGTCGCAAAGAGTCGGACATGACTGAGTGACTTATCTGATCTGATAATGAGTGATGTTGAGCATCTTTTCACATGTTTGTTAGCCATCTGTATGTCTTCTTTGGAGAAATGTCTCTTTAGTTCTTTGGCCCATTTTTTGATTGGGTCATTAATTTTTCTAGAAGTGAGCTGCAGGAGTTGCTTGTATATTTTTGAGATTAACTCTTTGTCAGTTGCTTAATTTGCTATTATTTTCTCCCATTCGGAATGTTATCTTTTCACCTTGCTTATAGTTTCCTTCGTTGTGCAAAAGCTTTTAAGTTTAATTAGGTCCCATTTGTTTATTTCTGCTTTTATTTCCATTACTCTGGGAGGTGGGTCATAGAGGATCCTGCTATGATGTATGTCAGAGAGTGTTTTGCCTATGTTTTCCTCTAGGAGTTTTATAGTCTCTGGTCTTCCATTTAGACCTTTAATCCATTTTGAGTTTATTTTTGTATATGGTGCTACAAAGTGTTCTAGTTTCATTCTTTTACAAGTGGTTGACCAGTTTTCCCAGCACCATTTGTTAAAGAGATCGTCTTCTCCATTGTATATTCCTGCCTCCTTTGTCAAAGATAAGGTGTCCATAGGTGTGTGGATTTATACTGGGCTTTCTATTTTGTTCCATTGGTCTATATTTCTGTCTTTGTGCCAGCACCATACTGTCTTGATGACTGTTGCTTTGTAGTATAGCCTGAAGTTAGGTTGATTCCTCCAGTTCCATTCTTCTTTCTTAAGATTGCTTTGGCTATATGAGGTTTTTGTATTTACATACAAATTGTGAAATTATTTGTTCTAGTTCTCTGAAAAATACCATTGGCAGCTTGATAAGGATTGCATTGAATCTATAGATTGCTTTGGGTAGTATACTCATTTTCACTATATTGATTCTTCTGATCCATGAACATGGTATATTTCCCCAACTATTTGTGTCATCTTTGTTTTCTTTCATCAGTGTTTTATAGTTTTCATATATCCATGACAAATGTGTGTTTGAAAACACTCTCTATTCTATGCTCATGTACAAGAATACATATATTAAGATGCCAATGAATTACACTGTTCATTTCTTCTTTTGTCTCCTTGAACTATAAGTTTTTTCAAGTCTCTGAATAGTTAGGTATGACAGTTCCTCCCTGCAGTTGTGTTATTTTTATGTGCGTTTGTTTCCTTAAAAAAATTTTTATACTGGACTACAGTGGATTAACAATATTGTGTTAGTTTCAGGTGTATAGTAAGGTGATTCAGTTATACGTATACATATGTCTGGATTCCCTGGTGGCTCAGACGATAACGAGTCTGCCTGCAATTCAGGAGAAATGGGTTCGATCCCCAGGTCAAGAAGATTCCCTCAGGGAAGGAAATGGCAACCCACTCCAGTATTCTTGCCTGGAAAATCCCATGGATGGGGAATCTGGCAGGCTACAGTGCAGAGGGTCACAAAGAGTCAGACATGACTTGAGTGACTTCACTTTCACTTATTCTTTTTGAAATTATTTTCCTATTTACTTTATTACAGAATATTGAACAGCGTTCCCTGTGCTAACAGCAGATCTTTGTTCACTATTTTAAATGTAGTAGTGTGTCTATGTCAACCCTACAATTTTCTTTCTTTGTGTGATCTTGTCTGATTTTTGTATTAGGGTGATAGTGGCCTCATGGATAGAGTTTGGGAGTGTTCCTTCCTTTGCAATTTTTTGGAAGAGTTTCAGAAGATATGTGTCAGCTTTTTTCAAAATATCTGAGAGAATTCGCCTGTGAAGCCATTTGATCCTGGACTTTTGTTTGTTGTGAGTTTTAAAATCACAGTTTCAATTTCAGTGCTTATGATCAGTCTGTTCATATTTTCTATTTCTTCCTAGTTCAGTCTTGGAAGGTTGCATCTTTCTGAGAATTCACCCATTTCTTCTTGGTTGTCCATTTTATTGGCATATAGTTGCTTGTAGCTGTCTATTATGATATTTTGTATTTCTGTGGTGTTCATTGTAACTTCTCCTTTTATAGTTCTAAATTCATTGATTTGAGGCCTCTCCCTTTTTTTTTCATGATGAGGCTGGCTAAAAGTTTATAAATTTTGTTTATCTTTTCAAAGAATCAGCTTTTAGTTTCATTGATCTTTTCTATTGTTTTCTCTATTTCATTTATTTCAGCTCTGGTCTTTATGATTTCTTTTCGTCTACTAACTTTTTGAGTTTTGTTCGTATTTCTTTCTCTAGTTGCTTCAGGCATAAGGTTAGGTTGTTTATTTGGGGTTTTTCTTGTTTTCTGAGGTAAGATTGAATTGCTATAAACTTTCCTCTTAAAACTGTTTTTTTGCTGTCTCTCATAGGTTTTGGATGGTCATGTTTTCATTGTGATTTGTCTCTAGGTATTTTATTATTTCTTCTTTGATTTCTTCAGTTATCCATTGGTTGTTTAGTAGCATATTATTTAGCTGCCACATATTTGTGTTTTTACAGTGTTTTTCTTGTAGTTGATTTCTAATCTCACAGCATTGTGGTCAGAAAAGGTGCTTGATATGATTTCAGTTTTCTTAAATTTACCAAGGCTTGCTTTGTGGCCCAACATGTGATTAATCCTGGAGAATGCTCCATGTGCATTTGAAAAGAATGTGTATTCTTCTACTTTTAGATACAATGTTCTATAAATAAAGTCCATCTGGTCTAATGTATCATCCAAGGTCTGTGTTTCCTTATTGATTTTGTGTCTGGATCATCTGTTAAAGTCCCTTACTTTTACTGTGTCACTATCAATTTCTCCTTTTATGGCTATTAATATTTTCCTTATATATTGCAGTGCAATGGCACCCCACTCCAGTACTCTTGCCTGGAAAATCCCATGGACGGAGGAGCCTGGTAGGCTGCAGTCCATGGGGTCACTAAGAGTCCGACATGACTGAGCGACTTCACTTTCACTTTCAGCTCCTATGTTGGGTACATATATAGTTGCAATTGTTATAATGTTACATTTTGTTTTAAAATTATAGGTATACCTGTTGAGACATAGTAATAGTATAGTAAAAGAAACATTTCAGCAAGATAATATTACATCGTTCTCTTAAGAACTGAAAACAAAGTAGGCAGCTTTTAATAGTCTCTGTCTCATAATAAATGAGTTTGGCTCGCTCACATTTATTGTGATTACAGATATATGCTTGTTTTTATATCTACCACTGTACTTCGTGTTTCCTATCTTCCCTCTTTCCTTCTTTTCGTTGAAATGATCAAATTTTCTTTTTTCCATGGTTTTCATACATTTAAAAACTACATATTATTTTCCCAGTATTTTTATTGTTACCTTAAAATACACAGAAGTATATTTTCCCTAATAAGCTCTAAAGTTAATCTGTGTTTTCTTTTATTTCTGAATAAATAAAAAGCTTAACATATTTTTTCAGTGACCCCAACAGTCTGAAATGTTGATTCTACCATGCTATCAAAATATTTTTATTGTTCTTATTTATTTAGATTTAGCAGCATGCCTTTTTGAGATAAAATGTGGAAAAGAAATACTTCTTTCTGGAATTATGTCTTCTGTATATTAAAACCTTTAGTGATATTTTAGTAAGTCTTGGGTTAGTAAGCTTACTGAATCTGTGGTTTGAGAATCTCTCTGTTATCACACTTGGATGATCACTGAGATAAATTTAATATTTCCAGTTCAAAGTGATTTTCTCCTCTTAAATTAGTGATACCAATCTGATTCTTACTCAACTGTAGGTAATATTTAGTTATGACAAGTTTTTTTTTTTTTCATTTTTCTCAGGATGTGTTTGATGATTGTGTGCTCATCTACTAGGGGATAATTCTCCTCAGAGTTATCTAAGTAGTAACATTATATGTCAGTCATCTAGAGTGATAAGCAGAGACCTCCATCCTCAGATTTCTACTGCCTAATTTTGTGGGTTTTTTTAGAATGATTGTTTTTAAATATACCATTTATTTCTCAGACTAGATCTGGAAAGAAGGGTAATAAGGCAGGCAGTAACTTCAGATCCAGCTACTACTCAAACTACTCAATTCTAGCAACTACTCAAACAAACACTGATCACTATTCCAAGATGACTAGGCTCCCAAAGATCAAATGAGATCACAGAAAGGACATTTCCCCCAGTGAAAAGTAATTCTGCTGGTGCCACAAAGAAGTAGTGCTCATATTCTAAATTAGATGTTCAGTCGGTGCACAGCACTCCTGGTCAGCAGGGAACAGGAGGAAGGGGGAAAAAGATGATGCTTTCAATAAACAAAAATCAGGGAAGATTTTGCCAACCAATAGAAAGCTGAGGAAATGCTGATCCTTACCCTTGAGCTGCAGTTGGAAAACAAGAGCACTTAATAGAGCAAAAAAAAAAAAAAAAATGCATACCAGGTTGAGCCCCCAGGATGGTTAGAAGCAGGTGCTGTTCTATATCTATAATGTAATAAAATTACCATTTTTCCTAAGTAGGCAGTAATTATACCTGATTATAATTGTTTTTGCTCAGACTATGAATGCCCCTGAATACACATTTATTATATTAGATTTCCCCATGCAAAAAAATAATTTGTAGGCAGATAAATGGTATTTTTATGAGTCAGCTAGAATAATATCCCTTATGTAGAGAGGTGTGATAAAGTGTGTTTCAAAACTAGGTGGGATTCACAGTAGGAAAGAAGTAGGCCTTTTATTCCTATGAACTGGAGAAAATAAAAGATGAGATATATTATCTCAGACCACATTACTTTACAAATATATCATTATTAATGAAGCAGTAAGAAGATATCCATATATCCAAAATAATTTTTTAAAACAGCACTATTAGTTCTCTTAAGCACATCACTAAAACCCCAAATAACCTCCCATGTGGACGCATCAGATCATTAAACACAAGTCCTTGCACTGGAGGAAAGCCCCATGGAAGAGAGATCCAGAAAGATGCCTTTATGTCTTTCAACATCAGGGAAGAACCTACACTCATGTCCAGATTACAAAACTCTTGAGTTCTTGGTGAGTAGAAAAGGGTGTTATCAGAAATGGAAAGTCTGAGGCAAGCCAGTGAAGTAAGTAATTTTTAAAAGTAGAAGGAAGAAATAAGATCCACTTTGAGGTGACCCAAAAATCAGATGAAGAGAAATGGCCCAAGTTCTCAGACCATCTCCATTTGACAATCTGCAACAACCTTGCCCATTTCCTTCAAGAAAATAAAGAGATAACTGCCTGAAATGGCAGGCTGTTTAGGGGATGCACCTGCTCCTGAATGCTTAACGAGAATAATCCTGAATTATTGTGTTGTGGCTGTCAGTTCTTTTTTTAAAAAGCAATGAAAGCAATGCAGGCTCTTTTTGGGCAAACAAATGAGGTGTCTGTGATTATCTCAGCAGTACTGGTCTAAGTACCACAACTACACTTGAGTGCTGCAGAAACGAGGGTATGGGGCAAAAGGGAACCTTCAACAGCAAGCCACAGATGTGCGTGCCAGGGAAATACACACACACACACACACCCCCCCCCCACTAGCTTCCGCCTCAATGTTTGGATAAAAGGTAAGAGGAGAAATGTAGAGACAGGGTCCAGGGATCATGCAGATGAAACAGAAATGTGTTGAAGTACACTCAAGTCCTTGGACCCTGTCTGGTAAATTTAGAAGGGAATCAGCTCATCTTCCTCCTTGAATGGACAACTTGATCTGAGGAATATAGGAAATTCTGTAATTTATAGATTTTATCATTTTAACTTGGAACACTTGAGAACTGCATTTAATGGCCATACTTGAAAGAAAAAAAAAAATCCAAGATCAGGGAGGAGTTAGCAGTAAAGAGAGTGCTCAATTTCAGCTCTGGTGACCTGCCCACTGGTCCTGGGCTTACCTTTGATCTTTCTTCCAACTGATGGAGCATGTAGCATTTCTCAGCCAGCTCTCTGATCCTCAAGAGTATGTCCTGTGGCCTGTGGCATATTACCAGCTCCCTAGAAGAACCTTGTCTTGGGTAAAATGAGGCATTTCTTTCACAAAGCACTGGTCCCTAAATGAATAACCATTGCTGTGCTAGATATTACATGAGACATGGATGGTTTAATTAGTTGTTTAAATTAGTAGCAAGAAATGGTACTTACCCAACAGGCTTTTCCCCTTGCTCAACTTCTGGATCCTGTTCATTTCATTCTGGCAAGGGAGACCTAAAAAATAATTTATGAAAGTCAGTTTCCAGATGGTAAGGGATATAATCTCTAATGATTGGCTTCACTCTTGACGTGAAATGTAGACAATGACACACCTGGGAGTGGAATTACTCCATCTGCTGTTACTATGCAGCAAAACAAATTCAGGCCATTAGTGTTACTAATTTTAAAAAAAACATCGTATACCACTAGGTACTTAAAATAGTATTTGGGGGCTATTTGCATGTATAGGAATCTTTCTTCTCACCACCAGTTTAAGCAGATATCAACTGTCTAGTAGGGTGATTTCATTATTTACTTCCTTATATTTACCACCTCAGGTGGTATGGTGGTAAAGAATCTGTGTGCCAATAAGACACACAAGAGACCACTCAGGTTCGCTCCCTGGGTCAAGAAGATCCTCTGAAGTAGAAAATGGCAACCCACTCCAGTATTCTTGCCTAGAAAATTCCATGGACAGAGAAGCCTGGCTGGCTACAGTCCATGGGGTTACAAAGAATTGGACACGACTGAGCGACTGAGCATATAAGAAAAAGTCTCCTGTCAGCCAAGATTATATGAGCTGAGAACCAGGATGAAAGGTTATTAGTGGGTACATGTGCTGAATCCACAGACTGGGACAAAAACTTAATCTACCCCACGTCTTGCTGCAGGATAGAAATAGGATTACAATGGCTACTTCTGACTTCATGACTCACTACCTCAGGAAAAGTCAAACATAGGTCTCCGAGGACAACTCTGAAGGTACAGAAGAGATATTGAGAAGCAGTGAGTATAGAAGAATAAGACCTTAACTCTGGATTCTGCCACCTCCTAGCTAAGTATTAATACTTTGGACCAGTCTCTTTATCATGCTCAGCTTCCAAGTCTTCATTTAAAAAACAAATGCCGTTACAAACAAACTCAAGTGCAGGGCTGATAGAGTTGGAGCCACATGGCTAAAGAGGGCATAGAGTTGGAGCCACATGGCTAAGGAGGGCATATGGAAGTGCGTGGTACCCTTTTGACTTCCACTCCAAGCAAAAAGAAGGGGGATCTCACTAATCTCAAATTTTACCATGACCTGCCATTGCAGATGCTATGGCCCTGGGAGGCTCTGCTATTTGCTCACAGTCTTCCCACAAAGACCATAACATTCTGATTCTCAGGGCACTTACATACCTCTGGTTAAGGCAGTCACCTCATTCTAGGGGCCTGGCATTACACCCCCAGGTGATCATTAGACCTGAGACGTTGCTTCTCACTCAGCCCCCACCTGGACTCTGGGGCTAAAACCACATGATTTTCTATGAACTCAAGACCAAAGCTATCATTACAGTTAATGATGAACCACTACAAGCATTCCTATTGAAGTAAAAATCATGGCTGTTATTAACACCGATGTGGAAGGGCCAGCTGATGTGATTAGAAAAGAGAAATAAATGAGGTATAAAAATTGAAAAGAGAAAAAAATTATCACTCTTTCCAGATAATATGACTGCACACCTGAAAAATTCAAGGAAGCAAACCAGAATAAGTATCATAAATAAAATGAGAAAAATGGATTTTGTTTACACTGGCAACAATAATAAACACAAGGGAAGTATATCTGTGAGAACAAAACTTATAGCTCCACTGGTTAACAGACAAACAGTGTTCTAGGATAAAAGGAGTCAATATTGTATAGCTCTCAACTCTCTCTAATTTTGTCTGATTCTAAAGAAATACCAGTAAGATTTTTAAATGGAATAAACTGATTATAAAATTCAAAGAGTTCAAACCTACAGGACATATAACAATAAACATAAAAACAAGAATATTCAGGAAAATTCTGATAAAAAGATTAATGGTAGGAGGCTGTGGTGGTGGTTGTTCCTCAGTCACTACGTCCAGCTCTTTGCGATCCCATGGATGGCAATTCACCAGGCTTCCCTGTCCTTCACTATCTTCCTGAGTTTGCTCATTTATATCCATTGAGTCATTGATGCTATCTAACTATATCATCTGTTGCCCCCTTCTCCTTTTGCCATCAATCTTTCCCAGCATCAGGATCTTTTCCAATGAGTCAGCTCTTTGCATCAGGTGGCCAAAGTTTAGAGCTTTAGCTTTAACATCAGTCCTTCTAATGAATATTCAGTGTTGATTTCCTTTAGGATTGACTGGTTTGATCTCCTTGCTTTCCAAGGGACTCTCAAGAGCCTTCTGAAGCACCACAATTTGAAAGCATAAATTCTTCGGTGCTCAGACTTCTTTTCTAATGGCAGAAATCAAAGAGGAACTAAAGAGCTTCTTGATGAGGGTGAAAGAGGAGTGTGAAAAAACTGGCTTGAAACTCAACATTCAAAAAACTAAGATCATGGCATCCACTCCCATAACTTCTTGGAAAATAGATGGGGAAAATGTAGAAACAGTGACAAATTTTATTTTCTTGGACTCCAAAATCCCTGCAGACGGTGACTCCAGGCATGAAATTAAAAGATGTTTGCTCCTAGGGAAAAAAGCTGTGACAAACCTAGACAGCATACTAAAAAACAGAGATATCACTTTGCTGACCAAGACCTGTAAGTCAAAGTTACGGTTTTTTCAGTAGTCATGTATGGACGTGAGAGTTGAACCATAAAGAAGGCCAAAAAATTGATGCTTTAGAACTGTGGTACTGGGAAAGACTCTTGAGAGTCCCTTGAACAACAAGGAGGTCAAACTAGTCAATCCCTAAGGAAATCAACCCTGAATATTCAGTAGAAGGACTGATGCTGAAGATGAAGCTGCAATACTTGGGCCACCTGATATGAAGGACTGACTCACTGGAAAAGGTCCTGAAGCTGGGAAAGATTGAGGGCAGGAGGAGAAGGGGGCAACAGAGGATGAGATGGTTGGATGGCCTCATCAACTCAATGGACATGAGTTTGAGCAAACTCTGGGAGATGGTGAAGGACAAGGAGGCCTAGCATGCTGCAGTTCATGGCGTTGCAAAGACTTGGACACAACTTAGTGACTGAAAAACAACAGCATTCTAAATGGTCCAAATCTCACATCTGTATATGACTACTAGAAAAGCTATAGCTTGGACTACATGGACCTTGGTTGGAAAAGTGATGTCTTTGCTTTTTAGTATGCTGTCTAGGTTTGCCATAGCTTTTCTTCCAAGGAGAAAGCATCTTTTAATTTCATGACTGTAGTCATTGTCCACAGTAATTTCGGAGCCCCAAAGAAAATAAAATCTGTTATTGCTTCTACTTTTCCACTTCTATTTGCTATGAAGTGATGAGTGGATGCCATGATCCTAGTTTTTTGAATGTTGAGTTTCAAGCCAGCTTTTTCACTGTCTTCTTTCACCCTCATCAATAGTTCCTCTACATTTTCTGCCATTAGAATGGTATCATCTGCATATCTAAGATGGTTGATGTTTCTCCTGGCAATCTTGATTCCAGCTTGTGATTCATCCACTCTGGCATTTCTCATGATGTATGCTGCATATAAGTTAAATAAGCAGAGTGACAATACATAGCCTTGTTGTACTCCTTTCCCAATTTTAAAATATTTGGCAAAACTAATACAATTATGTAAGGTTTAAAAATAAAATAAAATTAATTAAAAAATAAAATAAAATAAACGAGTCCATTGTTCCATGTCTGGTTCTAACTGTTGCTTCCTGACCAAGATACAGGTTTCTCAGGAGACAGGTAAGGTGGTCTGGTACTCCTATCTCTTTAAGAATTTTCCACAGTTTGTTGTGATCCACACAGTCTAAGGCTTTAGCACAGTCAGTGAAGCAGTGAAGTGAACGTCACTCAGTCATGCCTGACTCTTTGCAACTCCATGGACTATATAGTCCATGGAATTCTCTAGGCCAGAACACTGGAGTGGGTATCCTTTCCCTTCTCCAGGGGATCTTCCCAACCTAGGGGCTGAACCCAGGTCTCCCACATTGCAGGCAGATTCTTTACCAGCTGAGCCACAAGGGAAGCCCAAAGTAGTGAAGCAGAAGTAGATGCTTTTCTGGAACTCCCTTGCTTTCTCCATGATCCAATGGATGTTGGCAGTTTGATCTTTGGTTCCTCTGCCTTTTCAAAACCCAGCCTGTACATTTGGAAATTCTCAGTTTACATATTGTTGAAGCCTACCTTAAAGGATTTTGAGCATAACCTTGCTATCATGTGAAGTGAGTGCAATTATATGGTAGATTGATCATTCTTTGGCAATGCCTTTCTTTGGGATTGGAATGAAAACTGACCATTTCTAGTCCCGTGGCCACTGCTGAGTTTTTCAAATTTGCTGACATGCTGGGTGCAGCACTTTAACAGCATCAACTTTTGGATTTTAAATCAGTCAGCTGGAATTCCATCACTGCCACTAGCTTTACTGGCAGCAATGCTTCCTAAGACCGACTTGACTTCACACTCCAGGATATCCAGCATTAGGTGAGTGAGCACATCATCATAGTTATCTGGTTCATTAAGACCTTTTTGTCAAGTTCTTCTGTGTATTCTTGTCATTGCTTCTTAATCTCTTCTGCTTCTTTTAGGTCCTTACCACTTCTGTCCTTTTTGATTCCCATCCCTGCATGAAATGTTCTCTTGATATATCCAATTTTCTTAAAGAGATCTCTAGTCTTTCCAATGATATTGTTTTCCTCTATTTCTTTGCATTGTTCATTTAAGAAGGCCTTCTTCTCTCTCCTTGCTGTTCTTTGGAACGCTACATTCAGTTGGGTATATCTTTCCCTTTCTCCCATGCCTTTTGCTTCTCTTCTTTCCTCAACTATCTGCAAAGTCTCCTAGACAACCACCTTGCCATCTTGCATTTCTTTTTCTTGGACATGATTTTGGTCACTGCCTCCTGTACAATGGTACAAACCTGTCCATAGTTCTTCAGGCAATCTGTCTGCCAGATAAAATCTGTTGAATCCATTCATCACCTCCATTATATAATCACATAAGGGATTTGATTTAGATCATACCTAAATGGCCTAGTAGTTTTGCCTACCTTCTTCAATTTAGGCCTGAATTTTTCAGTAAGAAGCTGATGATATGAGCCACAGTCAGCTCCCAGTCTTGTTTTTGCTGACTGTATAGAGCTTCTCCATCTTCAGCTGCAAAGAACATAATCAATCTGATTTCACTATTGACCATCTGGTAATGTCCATGTGTAGAGTTGTCTCCTATGTTGTTGGGAAAAGGTGTTTGTCATGACCAATGCATTCTCTTGACAAAACTCTGTTAGCCTCTGCCCTGCTTAATTTTGTATTCCAAGGTCCAACCTGCCTGTTCTTCTGAGTATCTGCTGACTTCCTACTTTGGCATTGCAATCCCCAGTGATGAAAAGGACATCTTCTTTTGTGTTAGTTGTAGAAGATGTTGTAGGTCTTCATAGAACTGGTCAACTTCAGCTTCTTAGGTATCGGTGGGTTGGGGCATCCAGTTCCAGTTCAGTCGCTCAGTCATATCCGACTCTTTGCGACCCCATGAACCACAGCACACCAGGCCTCCCTGTCCATCACCAGCTCCCAAAGTTTACTCAAACCCATGTCCATTGAGTTGGTGATGCCATCCTACCATCTCATCCTCTGTTGTCCCCTTCTCCTCCTGCCCTCAATCTTTCCCAGCTTCAGGGTCTTTTTCAATGAGTCAGCTCTTCACATTAGGTGGCCAAAATATTGGAGTTTCAGCTTCAACATCAGTCCTTCCAATGAACACCGAGGACTGATCTCCTTTAGGATGGACTGGTTGGATCTCCTTGCAGTCCAAGGGACTCTCAAGAGTCCTCTCCAACACCACAGTTCAAAAGCATCCATTCTTCGTGGCTCAGCTTTCTTTATAGTCCAACTCTCACATCCATACATGACCACTGGAAAAACCATAGCCTTGACTAGATAGACCTTTGTTGACAAAGTAATTTCTCTGCTTTTTAATATACTGTCTAGGTTGGTCATAACTTTCCTTCCAAGGAGTAAGTGTCTTTTAATTTCATGGCTGCAATTGCCATCTGCAGTGATTTTGGAGCCCAGCAAAATAAAATCAGCCACTATTTCCACTGTTTTTCCATCTACTTGCCATGATCTTAGTTTTCTGAATGTTGAGCTTTAAGCCAACTTTTTCACCGTCCTCTTTCACTTTCATCAAGAGGCTTTTTAGTTCCTCTTCCCTTTCTGCCATAAGGGTGGTGTCATCTGCATATCTGAAGTTATTGATATTTCTCCCGGCAATCTTGATTGCAGCTTGTGTTTCTTCCAGCCCAGAGTTTCTCATGATGTACTCTGCATATAAATTAAATAAGCAGGGTGACAATATACAGCCTTGACGTACTCCTTTTCCTATTTGGAACCAGTCTGTTGTTCCACGTCCAGTTCTAACTGTTGCTTTCTGACCTGCATACAAATT
Source organism: Bison bison bison (assembly GCF_000754665.1). Lineage (NCBI taxonomy): Eukaryota > Metazoa > Chordata > Mammalia > Artiodactyla > Bovidae > Bison > Bison bison. Next base: position 2,057,066 of record NW_011494775.1, on the reverse strand, counting down.
TCTCAAGAGGCAGGTCAGGTGGTCTGGTATTCCCATCTCTTTCAGAATTTTCCACAG
>NW_011494775.1:2056531-2056909 GCF_000754665.1 Bison bison bison | reverse complement strand
TCAAGGGCTTTGGCATAGTCAATAAAGCAGAAATAGATGTTTTTCTGGAACTCTCTTGCTTTTTCAATGATCCAGCAGATGTTGGCAATTTGATCTCTGGTTCCTCTGCCTTTTCTAAAACCAGCTTGAACATCTGGAAGTTCACGGTTCATGTATTGCTGAAGCCTGGCTTGGAGAATTTTGAGCATTACTTTACTAGCATGTGAGATGAGTGCAATTGTGCAGTAGTTTGAGCATTCTTTGGCATTGCCCTTCTTTGGGATTGGAATGACTACTAATGAGTCCTGTGGCCACTGCTGAGTTTTCCAAATTTGCTGGCATATTGAGTGCAGCACTTTCACAGCATCATCTTTCAGGATTTGGAATAGCTCCACTGGA